>NW_024745239.1:0-17024 GCF_018991925.1 Homarus americanus | reverse complement strand
TTAGCCTAATAAAGCAAGCGGACTTCTACATAAAATCACCACCTCACCCCACCAGGATTCAAACCCAAAATCTTATAATTGTGACCGGGGAACGCAAAACTCTGGGCCACCAGGACAAAAAAAGCAGTCCTAGACTCTGCTATATTTCACACAAAGCCTGTTCAACGAGCTTATGGCGCTCTGAACCACTATAGGGGACCACCCGTGCCGCTTAGGTGATCAGAGCAACGTTTCACCAAATGCGGCTTCGAAACACGAGGATCCATATATATTTCATTAGCCCAATAAAGCACGCGGACTTCTTCATATAATCAACACCTCACCCCACAAGGGTTCGAACCCACGATCTTCTAATTGTGACCGGGGAACGCTACCTCTGGGCCACCAGGAAACTAAAAGCAGTTCTAGACTCTGCTATATTTCACACAAAGCCTGTTCAATGAGCTTATGATGCTGTGAACCTCTAATGGCGACCATCCGTGATGCTTAGGTGATCAGAGGAACGTTTTACCAAATCCGGCTTCGAAACACGAGGATCCATCTATGTTTCATTAGCCAAATAAAGCACGCGGATTCTACATATTATCAACACCTCACCCCACCAGGATTCGAACCCGCGATTTTATAATTGTGACCGAGGAACGCTACCTATGGACCACCAGGACACTATAAGCAGTCCTAGACTCTGATATATATCACATAAAGCCTGTTCAACGAGCTTATGGCCCCGTGAACCACTATAGGGGACCACCCGTGCCGCTTAGGTGATAAGAGCAACGTTTTACCAAATCCGGCTTGGAAACACGAGGATCCATATATATTTCATTAACCCAATAAAGCACTCGGACTTCTACATATAATCTACACCTCACCCCACCAGGATTCAAACCCACGATCTTATAATTGTGACCGGGGTATGCTACCTCTCGGCCACCAGGACAATAAAAGCAGTCCTAGACTCTACTATATTTCACACAAAGCTTGTTCAACGAGCTAATGGCGCCGTGAACCTCTAATGGGGACCACACGTGCCGCTTGGTGACCAGAGCAACGTTTTACCAAATCCGGCTACGAAACACTAGGATCCAAATATATTTCTTTAGCCCACTAAAGCAAGCGGACTTCTACATAAAATCACCACCTCACCCCACCAGGATTCAAACCCAAAATCTTATAATTGTGACCGGGGAACGCTAACTCTGGGCCACCAGGACAAAAAAAGCAGTCTTAGACTCTGCTATATTTCACACAAAGCCTGTTCAACGAGCTTATGGCGCTGTGAACCACTATAGGGGACCACCCGTGCCGCTTAGGTGATCAGAGCAACGTTTTACCAAATGCGGCTTCGAAACACGAGGATCCATATATATTTCATTAGCCCAATAAAGCACGCCGACTTCTTCATATAATCAACACCTCACCCCACCAGGGTTCGAACCCACGATCTTCTAATTGTGACCGGGGAACGCTACCTCTGGGCCCCCAGGACACTAAAAGCAGTTCTAGACTCTGCTATATTTCACACAAAGCCTGTTCAATGAGCTTATGACGCTGTGAACCTCTAATGGCGACCATCCGTGCCGCTTAGGCGATCAGAGCAACGTTTTACCAAATCCGGCTTCGAAACACGAGGATCCATATATGTTTCATTAGCCAAATAAAGCACGCGGATTCTACATATTATCAACACCTCACCCCACCAGGATTCGAAACCGCGATCTTATAAGTGTGACCGAGGAACGCTACCTATGGACCACCAGGACACTATAAGCAGTCCTAGACTCTGATATATATCACATAAAGCCTGTTCAACGAGCTTATGGCCCCGTGAACCACTATAGGGGACCACCCGTGCCGCTTAGGTGATAAGAGCAAAGTTTTACCAAATACGGCTTGGAAACACGAGGATCCATATATATTTCATTAACCCAATAAAGCACTCGGACTTCTACATATAATCAACACCTCACCCCACCAGGATTCAAAACCCACGATCTTATAATTGTGACCGGGGTATGCTACCTCTCGGCCACCAGGACAATAAAAGCAGTCCTAGACTCTACTATATTTCACAAAAAGCCTGTTCAACGACCTTATGGCGCCATGAGCCTCTATTGGGGACCACCCGTGAAGCTTAGGGGATCAGAGCAACGTTTTACCAAATCTGTCTTGGAAACTCGAGGATCCATATATATTTCATTAGCCCAATAAAGCACGCGGACTTCTACATAAAATCAACACCTTACCTCACCAGGATTCAAACCCAAAATCTTATAATTGTGACCAAGGAATGCAACCTGTGGACCACCCGGACACTAAAAGCAGTCCTAGACTCTGTTTTATTTCACACAAAGCCTGTTCAACGAGCTTATTGCGCCGTGAACCTCTAATGGGGACCACACGTGCCGCTTGGGGACCAGAGCAACGTTTTACCAAATCCGGCGACGAAACACGAGGATCCAAATATATTTCTTTAGCCCAATAAAGCATGCGGACTTCTACATAAAATCAACACCTCACCCCACCAGGATTCAAACCCAAAATCTTATAAATGTGACCAGGGAATGCTACCTGTGGACCACCAGGACACTAAAAGCAGTCCTAGACTCTGTTTTATTTCACACAAAGCCTGTTCAATGAGCTTATGGCGCCGTGAAACTCTAATGGGGACCACCCGTGCCGCTTAGGTGATCAGAGCAACGTTTTACCAAATTCGGTTTCGAAACACGAGGATCGATATATTTTTCATTAGCCTAATAAAGCACGCAGATTTCTACATATAATTAACACCTCACCCCACCAGGATTCGACCCCACGATCTTATAATTGTGGCCGAGGAACGCTACCTCTGGGCCACCAGGACACTAAAAGCAGTCGTAGACGCTGTGATATTTCACACAAAGCCTGTTGAACGACGTTATGGCGCCGTGAACCTCTAATGGGGACTACCCTTGCTGCTTAGGTGATCAGAGAAACGTTTAACCAAATGCGGCTTCGAAACCCGAGGATCCATATATATTTCATTAGCCCAATAAAGCACGCAGACATCTACATATAATCAACGCCTCACCCCACCAGGATTTGAAGCCACGATCTCATAATTGTGACTAGGGAATGCTACCTGTGGACCACCAGGACACTAAAAGCAGTCCTAAACTCTGTTATATTTCACACAAAGCCTGTTCAACGAGCTTATGGCGCCGTGAACCATTATAGGGGACCACCCGTGCCGCTTACGTGATCAGAGCAACGTTTTACCAAATCCAGCTTGGAAACTCGAGGATCCATATATATTTCATTGGCCCAATAAAGCACGCGGACTTCTACATAAATTCAACACCTCACCCCACCAGGATTCAATCCCAAAATCTCACACCGCTCCTGAACTAAGAAGACCTCTCAACAAGACCTCCTGCTGGACCCGGAACTGTGAAGACCGCCATCTCCCTTGTGCCATTGTTGGCCATCTTCTCGGACCGGACCACCCGCGACTGTCATCGTCCACAACAACTCACGAGCGTTCTCGGTTTATCGAGCATTAGCTTGCCCTCCCCACTGGTGGTGTGAGTGACCCACACTCCAGCTGGAGAGCAGTTATAGCGCGATATTCCAGGCGTGGTTTGAGCTCTTTTCCTTCTACTACTATTTTTCCTTTTTCGCTCTGGCCTAGGGACCTGCACCCTCAAAAGTGTATTCGTCCTGCGGTCCCTCCTGTAACCGTTCACCTCCCTCCCAGGAGATTGTGAACACGAAAGGGGGTTGGAGCAAAACCCATCCCAGCCGAGTCTTTCCAGGAAAACCGTGATCGTGCGGGTCCACCTGGAAAGAGGGTAGCAATCCTTATCCTTCCCAAATAGGCACACTTAGCTCACGTCTATAAGTGAGCAGTCACATACACTAGGAAGTAGGCTTCCCCAACGGGGCTCCGGGAGAGAAGCTCAGGAACCACTCTACGACCACCAGCCAGTGGGGAGTGCTGTAATTCCTCTGCATTTTACTCAACCGGAATAGGTAGGATCTAAAAAAAAAAAAATAAAAAAAAAAAAATAAATAACCCAGGTTATGGAGCGCGTACGCCCTCCTAACCGCGACCCCCGCCTGAACCGCCAACCTGACGACCCGAACTACGACAGGCTTCGCACAGAGAAAGCAGACCAGTTACGCGCCTTCAATGAAGCCCTGAAAAGTAGGAACAGTGCCACCACCTCCAACAACTCCACCACCACTGCTACCGCCACTGAGGACCACTGGACGAAGGTAGAAAACAAAAAACGCCGACGTGCTTTTTCGGGAAACGAATGCCGTCAAGCAGCCCCAAAGGCACCCATCACCACCACCAGCTCACCTCCAACGACACTGCCAAAATTCCGGATCACGAAAACGGACGCAAAAACAACATATGCCGCCGTCAAAGAGATGGAAAAGCTAAATCCACTGGCCAAATTCTCAGTGCGGCCCAACCTAAAGGGGGAGATGATTATTCACCCCAAAGACAAGGACTCCGCCACCGCCCTCGACACTTACCTGCAAAACACCACCACCGTTGCATCAACAAAGCTGGACCCCGCCCAGAAACTGATGAAGTCGGTAGTCCTCCGGTACCCAAAGGAACTACCTCTCGAACCCCTGGAGAACCACCCGAAGATCCTAAAAGCCGAGAGATGCTCTCCCCTGTCCGACAAGACGGCCACCACGAAACAAGTGCTCATAACGCACTACGGCTCACCCCCCAGCTCCATAGACCTCAAAACCTGGGGGATATACGAAGTGAGGCCCTTCGTCCCAGAGCCCCTGCGGTGCTTCAGATGCCAGAAATACGGGCACCATCAGACAAGGTGCACGTACAAGGAAATCTGCGCAGTCTGCGCACAGAAGCACGGCACACACTCTTGCCTCACCAAGTTGAAAAATGGGGAAAAAATTGCCCCCAAGTGTGCCAACTGCGGGGGCAAACACCACGCCTGGAATCCTGGATGCTCAGAGAGAACAAAGAGGGTCCAGGCAAACCGACCAGCAGCAAGACCGGCCCCCACCGCCTACACACCAGCCCCACCAAGTACCTTCGTGTGGGGAACCCAAAGGCCAAAACAACAAAGACAACCTCCTCAGCCAGTCAACACCCAAAGTGCAGCCCAGTTTCCTGGCCTCACTACGGCCACACCTCAGTCACCCAAGCAGCAGACAACGACAACCACGAGAAAGGCAAAAGAAGCACACACCAAGGCACCAGAAGGAATGATACACGTATCAGACCTAGCCAAGGTACTGACAACCTTCGCGGAGGGCTTAGCCGGACTACTGGGCCACACGATCCAACCCACACAGCTCCAAATACTCATGGGGAGCGTCCTCGGGCAAGTCGCCACAGCTCCAGCCAACTCAGTGGAGGAAGCCACGCCGGTCCGCATCCGAGTGACAGCCGAGGTACACTCTACACCGAAGAAGGCCACCAGAGAACCCAAGATACCGACAGCTCCCAGAAAGAAATTGGACGTTTCAACTCCCCTGAACCGAACCACGGCCCAGAAGGCAAAAACCACAGAACACGAAGATATGAACCTGATCCACATGGAACCGGACTTGGCTATCTCCATCGAGGACCACCAGAAGTCCCCGATGAAACAGTGGTGGAAAACATCAGCACCCTGAACATCATACTGCTACAAGAAACACTTCTACAAGAACACCACTGTTTCAAATTCAGTGGTTACAAGACATACAGGAGGCATTTCACGCAGGCGTCAACAAGAGGATGTATGATCTTGGTCAAGTCAAGCATACCCTCCTCCGAGGTCACGCAGCAATTTCCATGTGGGGAAAACATCGAGACACAGGCCGTCAAAGTAACCCTCCAAGAACGGGAATTAACTGTTCACAACATCTACAAGAACCCAAGGGGCTCACTGGAGGTGACTCAATTATTTGCTTCGGCCGCTGACCACGCCACACTCATAGGAGGGGATTTCAACGCACATCATCCCTTCCTAAGCTCGGCAAGCCCCACAAATGAAGACGGCCTACACCTATACACCACCTTTCAAGATACACCCGAGATCTGCCTCCTGAACACCGGAGAGCCCACCCACACTAGGGGAGGAAGGCTAGATCTAACCTTCGTCTCCAGTGCACTACAGCCTTCGGCCTCCTGGCAGATACACCCCACGCTGACCAGCGACCACTTCGCCACCCTAACAACGCTGAAGGTGAACAAACTCCCCACTCCTCCCCCCCCGAGATGGAGATACAATACCCAAAAGGCAGACTGGGGACTCTTAAGAAACACCTGGCCAAGTGGCGCGAAAAATCACAGCCGGCCGGCGCAGCACCCGTGGATGAGACAACCCTCCACCACCAATTGGTCGAGGCGTTTCACCAATCGGCAGAAGAGGCTATCCCAAAAACAAAACCCACATCAAGACAGTACAATGATTACTGGTACTACTGTCCCAGGGTGAAAGAACTCAACCACAGAGTGAACATGGCCCGAAGAAACTACAGGAGACATCCCACGGCAACAAACAGACATCTCCTGCAAGTCATAGTTAAGGATACCAGGGAAGAGAAGGAAGAAATAAAAAACGTAAGCTGCCTCAAGTGGTGCTCCGAACTGAACGAGCACACCTCCCTTGGCAAGATGTGGGCCCAGATCCGAAGGGCATCTGGGAAGGCAACACCACCACCACCAACCCATCCCAACCCAGAAGAGGAAGCCGAGAGACTTGCAAAACTGTTCTCTGACCGAGCAGCAACGAAAAACCTCCCGAGACAGGCGGAGGAGACACAACGGCGTCTGCGACAGGTCAGACTCCAGATGATCGAAGAGGCCTGCAACAGTGAAGATGACACCGACAGACCATTCAACCAGCAAGAACTCCAGAAGTCGCTAAAACGAAGCAAGGACACAGCACCAGGGGCCGACAGGATAACCTACTCCATGCTTTCTCATGCCGGTACAGCCGGACACGAGGCTCTGCTGCAAGCCATCAATGCTTCGTGGACAGCACAAAGACTCCCACCGGAATGGAAGAAGGCAGATATACTGCCCATTCCGAAGCCCAGAGAACCAGACAAACCGAGGCCCATCTCCCTTCTCAGCTGCATAGCGAAGACGGGAGAAAGAATGGCTCTCAACCGACTCAAGTGGAAAGTAGGCAGCCCACACCCTCACATCTTTGCTTACACCGAGAACACCGGCACAGGCAACAACATCGCCGAGATACTCAGCACAGTGGACAACAAACCAGCTCTGGTGGTCTTCCTCGACCTGGAGAAAGCCTTCGAACTAGCAAATCCATTGGCCATTACAACTACGCTCGCTAAAAAAGGCGTCAAAGGAAGGTTGCTGGGGTGGATCCAGAACTACCTCACACAGAGAGAAGCACGAGTACGCTTTCAGGGAGCAACCTCAAGCTACAGGGTCCATGAAAACGGAACCCCACAAGGAGGCATCCTCAGTCCAATGCTGTTCAATGTCCTGATGGAAAATCTAGTCAAACTTCCTTTCAGACAAACAGCCAAGCTCCTATGCTATGCAGACGACTTACAGCTTATAGTAAGAGGATCGAACAGACTAGCCAACACGCAACACGCACTCCAACTTATAGAAGAGGAGTGCAACAGACTTAGACTCAAGATAAATCCAGCCAAGTCGAAAGCGATGGCCATCTGCACAGACACACCAGACAAGATGCTCTCCATACAAAACACGCCGGTAGTCTGGACCAACGCCCACCAGTGTCTTGGAATCTGGTTTGACCAGAAACTCACCTTCAAGCCGCAACTCGAGTATCTCAGGCACAGGACGAAGAGCAGACACAATATAATGAGGTCGCTCACCAGCAAACCAGCAGGAGCAAACCTTCATGTGCTCAAAGCCTACTACACAGCCGCCATCAGATCGCTGGTAGATTACAGTGCTCCAGCACTCATTGGACTGAGAGAAGACCAAATAGCTAAGCTAGAAGTCATCCAAAACAATGCTCTCAGGACCATGCTCGGAGCACTCATGTGGACCAGAATTTGCAATCTGCAAATGGAAACCGAGCTACCACCCCTGGCAGTACGAGTCAAGCAGGTGACAGCCGGTCTCCTCGCCAAAATCTGTAGAGCAGACAAGCCCACAGTTGCCAAGATTCGAATCAGTGCCTCCCTCCACCTCGACCACAGAGTGCGTGGGGCCACCTGGTCGCACGAGGCAAGCGAGGTCATCCGACACCTGCAAGCAGAAACACTCATCAAGAACAACCAAGACACACGAGACAATGGTTACGCTGTTCCTCCACCATGGAGCCCTCCACCAGCCACACTCAAATTTACCGACCTAGGCGATAGTAAAGCCAACCTCCAGAAGGAGGACCTCAAAAAAATAACTCTCCAAGCCATAGCCACCGAGACACCGGCTGATGCAGCATCATACTTCACAGACGGCTCGGTGGACCCAAAACATCATAGATCCGGAGCGGCCTTCTACACCCAAGGTCAGACCCTCCAATGGAGACTTTCCAACGACTGCTCCACCCTACAAACAGAACTGGTAGCAATCTCAAAGGCCCTACAACACGCTGCAACACAACACAACAAGTCTGTCATAATTCACACGGACTCGAAATCGGCCATGCAGGCGCTGCAACACAGTCAACCAAGAGACAACGTCCACATCATCACCTCGATCCTCGCACAGCTACAGGAATTCCAAAGCCAAAACCGACCAGTCGTCTTACACTGGATTCCCAGTCATGTAGGGATCGGAGGAAACGACGTGGCAGACGAAGCAGCCAAGGCAGCTACACGCTCTAGTAGCGTACACATCCAAGTTCCAGCAAGTGTGCAACAGATCAAGAATCACCTCAGAAAGACTACCAAGCTCCACATCAAAAAGAGCTTCCTTCATGCACTCAACGCTGGTTCCCAATCAGCCAAATGGTACCTGGCGGCCACAAAGGGGAACCACCTTTCGCTGACAAGAAAACTCCAAGACAAACCCAAGTCAGCCTTCATCGACTACGACTAGGGTACAAGTGCTCCTGGCAGATGATCGGAAATGACGTCATGGAATGCACCGACTGTCAGGAGCCAGCAGCCAACCCACTTGAACACTATCTCCTCGATTGCGAGGTCACACAAAGCCTCCGAAACAGAACTCAAATCTCCCAAGAAACACACAACACCAGCGGCCACTCTAACCCGAAAGGCCCATACAGACCACATTCACCACCTACTCCGGGTCATCACACGATACCCACCACCCAGATAGCTTAGAAAGCATCCTCTCCCAGCAAGTGCGGACCCCAGTTCGGGGGGCGCGCCACTCCGAAACTGACCACGTCCAAGAGTGGGGGTTGGTGGTAAGCGTCCACTGATCGGGGGTCCGCTCACACTTGCAACCTGCAGTAGCCTTCCAATCTGCAGGTGGGACCACCTCTAATCCCAATCTGGTCTGGCTGCTCCTGGAGCTCCAGCCGGAACCACCAAACGGGCCGCCTATAGGCAAAGGCCCGTGTCGGACTGCGGTCCGACAATCTCAACAACAACAACAACGAGACTAGGGAATGCTACCTGTGGACCACCAGGACACTAAAAGCAGTCCTAGACTCTGTTATATTTCACACAAAGCCTGTTCAACGAGCTTATGGCGCCGTGAACCTCTAATGGGGACCATACATGCCGCTTGGTGACCAGAGCAACGTTTTACCAAATCCGGCTACGAAACACGAGGATCCAAATATATTTCTGTAGCTCAATAAAGCACGCGGACTTCTACATAAAATCACACCTCACTCCACCAGGATTCAAACCCAAAATCATATAATTGTGACCAGGGAATGCTACCTGTGGAACACCAGGACACTAAAAGCAGTCATAGACTTTGTTCTATTTCACACAAAGCCTGTTCAATGAGCTTATGGCGCCGTGAACCTCTAATGAGGACCACCAATGCTGCTTAGGTGTTCAGAGTAACGCTTTACTAAATCCGGCTTCGAAACACGAGGATCCATATCTATTTCATTAACCCAATAGAGCACGCACATTTCTATATATAATCAACACCTCACCCCACCAGGATTCGAACCAACGATATTATAATTGTGACCGGGGAACGCTATCTCTGGGCCACCAGGACACTAAAAGCAGTCCTAGACTCTGTTATATTTCACAAAAAGCCTGTTCAATGAGCTTATGGCGCCGTGAACCTCTAATGGGGACCACCCGTGCCGCTTAGGTGATCAGAGCAACGTTTTACTAAATCCGGCTTCGAAAGAGGAGGATCCATATCTATTTCATTAGCCCAATAGAGCACGCACATTTCTACATATAATCAACACCTCACCCCACCAGGATTCGGACCCACGATCTTATAATTGTGACCGGGGAAGGCTGCCTCTTGGCTACCAGGACAATAAAAGCAGTTCTTGACTCTACTATATTTCACACAAAGCCTGTTCAACGAGCTTATGACTGTGTGAACCTCTAATGGGGACCACCCGTGCCGCTTAGGTGATCAGAGCAACGTTTTACCAAATCCGGCTTCGAAACACGAGGATCCATATATATTTCATTAGCCCAATAATGCACGCGGACTTCTACATATAATCAACACCTCACCCCACCAGGATTCGAACCCACGATCTTATAATTGTGACCGGAGAACACTACCTCTAGACAACCAGGACACTAAAAGCAGTCCTAGACTCTGTTATATTTCACACAAGGCCTGTTGAATGAGCTTATGGCGCAGTGAACCTCTAATTGGGACCACAGGTGCCGCATAGGTGATCAAGCAATGTTTTACCAAATCCGGCTTCGAAACACGAGGAACCATATATATTTCATTAGCCCAATAAAGCATGCGGACTTCTACATATAATCAACACCTCACCCCACAAGGATTTGAACCCACGATCTTATAATTGTGATCGGGAAACGCTACCTCTGGACCACCAGGACACTAAAAGCAGTCCTAGACTCTGTTATATTTCACACAAAGCCTGTTGAATGAGCTTATGGCGCCGTGAACCTCTAATGGGGACCACCCGTGCCGCTTAGGTGTTCAGAGTAACGTTTTACCAAATCCGGCTTCGAAACACGAGGATCCATATCTATTTTATTAGCCCAATAAAGCACGCAGATTTCTACATATAATTAACACCTCACCCCACCAGGATTCGAACCCACGATCTTATAATTGTCACCAGGGAATGCTACCTGTGGACCACCAGGACACTAAAAGCAGTCCTAGACTCTGCTATATTTCACACAAAGCCTGTTCAACGAGCTTATGGCGCTGTGAACCACTATAGGGGACCACCCGTGCCCCTTAGATGATCAGAGCAACGTTTTACCAAATCCGGCTTCGAAACACGAGGATCCATATATATTTCATTAGCCCAATAAAGCACGCGGACTTCTTCATATAATTAACACCTCACCCCACCAGGATTCGAACCCACGATCTTCTAATTGTGACCGGGGAACGCTACCTCTGGGCCACCAGGACACTAAAAGCAGTCCTAGACTCTGCTATGTTTCACACAAAGCCTGTTCAACGAGCTTTTGGCGCCGTGAACCTCTAATGGGGACCACCCGTGCCGCTTAGGTGGTCAGAGCAACGTTTTACCAAATGCTGCTTCGAAACACGAGGATCCATATATATTTCATTAGCCCAATAAAGCACGCGGACTTCTACATATAATCAACACCTCACCCCACCAGGATTTGAACCCACGATCTTATATTGGGACCGGGGGACGCTACCTCTGGGCCACCAGGAACAATAAAAGCAGTCCTAGACTCTACTATATTTCACACCAAGCCTGTTGAATGAGCTTATGGCGCCGTGAACCTCTAATGGGGACCACCCGTGCCGCTTAGGTGTTCAGAGTAACGTTTTACCAAATCCGGCTTCGAAACACGAGGATCCATATCTATTTTATTAGCCCAATAAAGCACGCAGATTTCTACATATAATTAACACCTCACCCACACCAGGATTCGAACCCACGATCTTATAATTGTGGCCGAGGAACGCTACCTCTGGGCCACCAGGACACTAAAAGCAGTCGTAGACGCTGTTATATTTCACACAAAGCCTGTTCAATGAGCTTATGGCGCCGTGAACCTCTAATGGGGACCACCTGTGCCACTAAGGTGATCAGAGCAACGTTTTACCAAATCAGGCTTCAAAACAGGAGGATCCATATTTATTTCATTAGTCCAATAAAGCACGTGAACTTCTACATATAATCACCACCTCACCCCACCAGGATTCGAACCCACGATCTTATAATTGTGACCGGAGAACGCTACCTCTGGGCCACCAGGACCATAAAAGCAGTCCTAGACTCTGCTATATTTCACACAAAGCCTGTTCAACGAGCTTATGGCGTTGTGAACCTCTAATGGGGACCACCAGTGCCGCTTAGGTGTTCAGAGCAACGTTTTACCAAATCCAGCTTCGAAACACGAGGATCCATATATATTTCATTAGCCCAATAGAGCACGCGGACTTCTACATATAATCAACACCTCACCCCACCAGGATTCAAACCCAAAATCTTATAATTGTGACCTCGGAACGCTACATGTGGATCACCAGGACACTAAAAGCAGTCCTTGACTCTGTTATATTTCACACAAAGCGTCTTCAACGAGCTTATGGCGCCGTGAACCTCTAATGAGGACCACCAGTGCCGCTTAGATGTTCAGAGTAACGTTTTACTAAATCCGGCTTCGAAACACGAGGATTCATATCTATTTCATTAGCCCAATAATGCACACGGACTTCTAAATATAATCAACACCTCACCCCACCAGCATTCAAACCCATGATCTTATAATTGTGACCGGGGAACGCTACCTCTGGGCCACCAGGACACTAAAAGCAGTCCTAGACGCTGTAATATTTCACCCAAAGCCTGTTGAACGAGCTTATGGCGCCGTGAACCTCTAATGGGGACCACCCGTGCCGCTTAGGTGATCAGAGCAACGTTTTACCAAGTCCGGCTTCGAAAAACGAGGATCCATATATATTTCATTAGCCCAATAAAGCACGCTGACTTCTACATATAATTAACACCTCACCCAACCAGGATTCAAACGCAAAATCTTATAATTGTGACCAGGGAATGCTACCTGTGGACCACCAGGACACTAAAAGCAGTCCTAGACTCTGTTGTATTTCACGCAAAGCCTGTTCAACGAGCTTATGGCGCCGTGAACCTCTACTCGGGACCACCAGTGACTCTTAGGTGTTCAGAGCAACGTTTTACCAAATCCGGCTTCGAAACACGAGGATCCATATATATTTCATTAGCCCAATAAAGCACGCGGACTTCTCCATATAATCAACACCTCACCCCACCAGGATTCGAACCCACGATCTTATAATTGTGACAGGGGAACGCTACCTCTGGACCACCAGGACACTAAAAGCAGTCCTAGACTCTATTATATTTCACACAAATCCTGTTGAATGAGCTTATGGCGCCGTGAACCTCTAATGGGGACCACCCGTGCCGCTTAGGTGATCAGAGCAATGTTTTACCAAATCCGGCTTCGAAACACGAGGATCCATATATATTTCATTAGCCCAATAAAGCACGCGGACTTCTACATATAATCAACACCTCAACCCACCAGGATTTGTACCCACGATCTAATAATTGTGACTGGGGAACGCTACCTCTGGACCACCAGGACACTAGAAGCAGTCCTAGACTCTGCTATATTTCACACAAAGCCTGTTGAATGAGCTTATGGTGCCGTGAACGTCTAATGGGGACCACCCGTGCCACTTAGGTGATCAGAGCAACGTTTTACCAAATCCGGCTTCGAAACACGAGGATCCATATCTATTTTATTAGCCCAATAAAGCACGCAGATTTCTACATATAATTAACACCTCACCCCACCAGGATTCGAACCCACGATCTTATAATTGTGACCAGGGAATGCTACCTGTGGACCACCAGGACACTAAAAGCAGTCCTAGACTCTGCTATATTTCACAAAAAGCCTGTTCAACGAGCTTATGGCGCCGTGAATCTCTATAGGGGACCACCAGTGCCGCATAGGTGTTCAGAGTAACGTTTTACCAAATCCGGCTTCGAAACACGAGGATCCATATATATTTCATTAGCCCAATAAAGCACGCGTACTTCTACATATAATCAACACCTCACCCCCACCAGGATTCTAAACAACGATCTTATAATTGTGAACAGGGAACGCTACCTGTGGACCACCAGAACACTAAAAGCAGTCCTACACTCTGTTATATTTCACACAAAGCCTGTTGAATGAACTTATGGCGCCATGAACCTCTAAACGGGATCACCCGTGCCGCTAAGGTGATCAGAGCAATGTTTTACGAAATCCGGCTTCGAAACACGAGTATCCTTATATATTTCATTAGCGCAATAAAGCACGCGGACTTCTAGATATAATCAACACCTCACCCCACCATGATTCGAAACCACGATCTTATAATTGTGACCAGGGAACGCTACCTCTGGGCCACCAGGACACTAAAAGCAGTCCTAGACGCTGTTATATTTCACACAAAGCCTGTTCAACGAGCTTATAGCGCCGTGAACCTCTAATGGGGACCACCCGTGCCACTTAGGTGTTCAGAGTAACATTTTACCAAATGCGGCTTCGAAACACGAGGATCCAAATATATTTCATTAACCCAATAAAGCACTCGGACTTCTACATATAATCAACACCTCACCCCACCAGGGTTCGAACCCACGATTTTATAATTGTGACCAGGGAACGCTACCTCTGGGCCACCAGGACACTAAAAGCAATCCTAGACTCTGTTATATTTCACACAAAGCCTGTTCAATGAGCTTATGGCGCCGTGAACCTTTAATGGGGACCACCCGTGCCGCTTAGGTGATCAGAGCAACGTTTTACCAAATCCTGCTTCGAAACACGAGGATCGATATATATTTCATTAGGCTAATAAAGCACGCAGATTTTAACATATAATCAACACCTCACCCCACCAGGATTCGAACCTATGATCTTAAAATTGTGACCGGGGAACGCTACCTCTGGGCCACCAGGACAATAAAAGCAGTCCAAGTCTCTACTATATTTCACACAAAGCCTGTTTAACGACCTTATGGCTTCATGAACCTCTAATGGGGACCACCTGTGCCGCTTAGGTGATCAGAGCAATGTTTTACCAAATCCGGCTTCGAAACATGAGGATCCATATATATTTCATTAGCCCAATAAAGCACGCGGACTTCTACATATAATCAACACCTCAACCCACCAGGATTTGTACCCACGATCTTATAATTGTGACCGGGGAACGCTACCTCTGGACCACCACGACACAAAAAGCAGTCCTAGACTCTGCTATATTTCACACAAAGCCTGTTGAATGAGCATATGGTGCCGTGAACGTCTAATGGGGACCACCCGTGCCGCTTAGGTGATCAGAGCAACGTTTTACCAAATCCAGCTTCGAAGAACGAGGATCCATATATATTTCATTAGCCCAATATAGCACGCGTACTTCTACATATAATCAACACCTCACCCCACCAGGATTCAAACCCAAAATCTTATAATTGTGACCAGGGAATGCTACCTGTGGACCACCAGGACACAAAAAGCAGTCCTAGACTCAGCTATTTTTCAAACAAAGCTTGTTCAACGAGCTTATGGCGCCGTGAATCTCTATAGAGGACCACCAGTGCCGCATAGGTGTTCAGAATAACGTTTTACCAAATCCGGCTTCGAAACACGAGGATCCATATATATTTCATTAGCCCAATAAAGCACGCGTACTTCTACATATAATCAACACCTCACCCCCACCAGGATTCTAAACCACGATCGTATAATTGTGAACAGGGAACGCTACCTGTGGACCACCAGAACACTAAAAGCAGTCCTACACTCTGTTATATTTCACACAAAGCCTGTTGAATGAACTTATGGCGCCATGAACCTCTAAAGGGGATCACCAGTGCCACTAAGGTGATCAGAGCAATGTTTTACGAAATCCGGCTTCGAAACACGAGTATTCTCATATATTTCATTAGCGCAATAAAGCACGCGGACTTCTAGATATAATCAACACCTTAGCCCACCATGATTCGAAACCACGATCTTATAATTGTGACCAGGGAACGCTACCTCTGGGCCACCAGGACACTAAAAGCAGTCCTAGACGCTGTTATATTTCACACAAAGCCTGTTCAACGAGCTTATAGCGCCGTGAACCTCTAATGGGGACCACCCGTGCCACTTAGGTGTTCAGAGTAACGTTTTACCAAATGCGGCTTCGAAACACGAGGATCCAAATATATTTCATTAACCCAATAAAGCACTCGGACTTCTACATATAATCAGCACCTCACCCCACCAGGGTTCGAACCCACGATCTTATAATTGTGACCGGGGAACGCTACCTCTGGAACACCAGGACACTAAAAGCAGTCCTAGACTCTGCTATATTTCACACAAAGCCTGTTGAATGAGCTTATGGTGCCGTGAACGTCTAATGGGGACCACCCGTGCCACTTAGGTGATCAGAGCAACGTTTTGCCAAATCCAGCTTCGAAACACGAGGATCGATATATATTTCATTAGGCTAATAAAGCACGCAGATTTTAACATATAATCAACACCTCACCCCACCAGGATTCGAACCTACGATCTTAAAATTGTGACCGGGGAACGCTACCTCTGGGCCACCAGGACAATAAAAGCAGTCCAAGTCTCTACTATATTTCACACAAAGCCTGTTCAACGACCTTATGGCTCCATGAACCTCAAATGGGGACCACCTGTGCCGCTTAGGTGATCAGAGCAACGTTTTACCAAATCCGGCTTCGAAACACGAGGATCCATATATATTTCATCAGCCCAATAAAGCACGCAGACTTCTACATATAATCAACACCTCACCCCACCAGGATTTGAACCCACGATCTTATAATTGTGACCGGGGAATGCTAATTCTGGGCCACTAGGACAATAAAAGCAGTCCTAGAATCTGCTGT
>NW_024745238.1:0-7163 GCF_018991925.1 Homarus americanus | reverse complement strand
ACTATCACCTCTCACCCTAGGCACTCTCACCTCTCACCCTAGGCACTATCACCTCTCACCCTGGGCACTCATACCTCTCATCCTGGGCACTATCACCTCTCACCCTAGGCACTATCACCTCTCACCTAGGCACTATCACCTCTCACCCTAGGCACCATCACCTCTCACCCTAAGCACTATCACCTCTCACCCTGGGCACTCATACCTCTCATCCTAGGCACTACCTCTCACCCTAGGCACTATCACCTCTCACCTAGGCACTATCACCTCTCACCCTAGGCACTATCACCTCTCACCCTAGGCACTCCCACCCCTCACCCTAGGCACTATCACCTCTCACCTAGGCACCATCACCTCTCACCTAGGCACTTTCACCTCACCCTAGGCATCACCTCACCCTAGGCACTCTCACCTCTCACCCTAGGCACTATCACCTCTCACCCTAGGTACTATCACCTCCTCACCCCAGGCACTCTCACCTCTCACCCTAGGCACTATCACCTCTCACCTAGGTACTATCACCTCTCATCCTAGGCACTCATACCTCATCCTAGGCACTATCACCTCTCACCCTAGTACCTCTCACCTAGGCACTATCACCTCTCACCCTGGGCACTCATACCTCTCACCCTAGGCACTATCACCTCTCACCCTGGGCACTCATACCTCTCCACCCTAGGCACTATCACCTCTCACCCTAGGCACTATCACCTCTCACCCTAGGCACTATCACCTCTCATCCTAGGCACTATCACCTCTCCCTGGGCACTCATATACCTCTCACCTAGGCACTATCACCTCTCACCTAGGCTCTATCACCTCTCACCCTAGGCACTATCACCTCATCCTAAGCACTTCACCTCTCACCCTAGGCACTCATACCTCCCCACCCTGGGCACTATCACCTCATCCTAGGCACTATCACCTCATCCTAGGCACTATCACCTCTCACCCTAGCACTATCACCTCATCCTAGGCACTATCACCTCTCACCCTTAGGCACTATCACCTCTCATCCTAGGCACCCACCTCTCCACCCTAGGCACTATCACCTCTCATCCTAGGCACTCATACCTCTCACCCTAGGCACTATCTCCTCACCCTGCACTCTCACTTTAGGCACTATCACCTCTCACCCTAGGCACTATCACCTCTCACCTTAGGCACTATCACCTCTCACCTAGGCACTATCACCTCTCACCCTAGGCACTATCACCTCTCACCCTAGGCACTATCACCTCTCACCCTAGGCACCATCACCTTCACCTAGGCACTATCACCTCTCACCTAGGCACCATCACCTCTCATCCTAGGCACTCATACCCTCTCACCTAGGCACTATCACCTCTCCCTAGGCACTATCACCTCTCACCCTAGGCACTATCACCTCTCACCCTAGGCACTCACCCTCTCACCCAGGCACTCATCACCTCACCCTAGGCACTATCACCTCACCCTAAACACTATCACCTCTCACCTAGGCACTATCACCTCACCCAGGCACTATCACCTCTCACCCTAGGCACTATCACCTCTCACCCTAGGCACTATCACCTCTCATCCTAGGCACTCATACCTCTCACTGCAACTATCACCTCCCTCACCTAGGCACTATCACCTCTCACCTTGTGCACTATCACCTCTCACCCTAGGCACTCATTCACCTCTCATCCTTGACACTCATACCCTCTCACCTAGGCACTATCACCTCTCATCCTAGGCACTCACACCTCTCACCCTAGGCACTATCACCTCTCACCCTGGGCACTCTCACCTTAGGCACTACCTCTCACCCCTGGGCACTACCTCTCACCCTAGGCACTATCACCTCTCACCCTAGGCACTATCACCTCTCACCCCTGGCACTATCACCTCTCACCTAGACACTCTTCACCTAGCACTTCACCTCTCACCTACTTCACCTTAGGCACTATCCTCTCACCTAGGCACTATCACCTCTCACCTAAGACTATCACCTCTCATCTTAGGCACTATCACCTCTCACCCTACTTTATCACCTCTACCTAAGGCACTATCACCTCTCACCTAGGCTTCACCTCTCACCCTGACTATCACCTCTCACCCTGTCACTATCACCTCTCATCCTAGGACTATACCTCTCACCTTAGGCACTATCACCTCTCACTGTATCACCTCTCCTAGACCTCTCTTACCTCTCACCCTAGGCACTATCACCTCTCATCCTGAGCACTCATACCTCTCCCTAGGCACTATCACTTCTCTCACCTTGGGCACTATCACCTCTCACCCTAGGCACTTATCACCTCTCATCCTAGCACTCTTACCCTCTCACCTTAGGCACTATTCACCTCTCCTCACCTAGGCACTATCACCTCTCATCCTAGACTTTATGCCTCTCACCCCTAGGCACTTTCACCTCTCATCCTAGACACTCCTTGCCTCTCACCTAAGCACTATCACTTCTCATCCTAGGCACTATCACCTCTCATCTGAGACACTCACCTCTCTCACCTAGGCACCATCACCTCCTCATCCTTGAACTCCTTACCTCTCACCTAGGCTTTATCACCTCTCCCACCTAGGCACTATCACCTCTCATCCTGGGCACTCATTACCTCTCACCTCTAGCACTATCACCTCTTCCTAGACACTCACCTCTCACCCTAGGCACTATCACCTCTCACTAGGCACTATCACCTCTCATCCTGGACCCTCACCTCTCACCCTAGGCACTATCACCTCTCATCCTAGACACTCATACCTCTCACCCTTAGGCACTATCACCTCACCCCAGGCTTTTCACCTCTCATCCTAGAAACTCATACCTCTCACCCCTAGGCACTATCACCTCTCATCCTAAACCTCCCTCACCTGGCACTATCACCTCACCCTAGGCACTATCACCTCTCATCCTAGACACTCATACCTCTCACCAGGTACTATCACCTCATCCTAGACATCTACCTCACCCTAACTTCCCTTCCACCTGGGACTATCCTCTCATCCTAGACACTCATCCTCTACCCTTGTATCACCTCTCATCCCAGGACTATCACCTCTCATCCTGAACACTCATACCTCACCCTAGGACTCTCACACTCTCACCTAGGCACTACCACCTCTCACGCTAGGCACTATCACCTCTCACCCCAGGCACTATCACCTCTCACCCTAGGCACTATCACCTCTCACCCTAGGCACTCTCCTCTCACCCTAGGCACTATCACCTCTCACCTTAGGCACTCTCACCTCTCACCCTAGGCACTATCACCTCTCACCCTAGCACTATCACCTCTCACCCTAGGCACTATCACCTCTCACCTAGGCACCTCATCTCACCTCACCCTAAGCACTCATACCTCTCATCCTAAGCACTATTCACCTCACCTAAGACTCATACCTCTCATCCTAAGCACTCATACCTCTCCCCAAGCACTATCACCTCTCACCCTAGGCACTATCACCTCTCACCTCAGGCACTCTCACCTCTCACCTAGGCACTCTCACCTCTCACCCAGGCACTCTCACCTCTCACCTTAGGCACTATCACCTCTCACCTTAGGCACTATCACCTCTCACCTAGGCACTATCACCTCTCACCTAGGCACTATCTCCCTCACCCCAGGCACTATCACCTTCTCACCCAGGCACTATCACCTCTCACCCTAGGCACTATCACCTCTCACCTAGGCACTATCACCTCTCTCACCCTAGGCACTATCACCTCTCACCCTAGGCACTACCTCTCACCTTAGGCACTACCACCTCTCCCTAGGCATCTCTCAGTCATCCTAGCCTGCCACCCAGACACAGAGACAGACAGACAGACATGCACACAAATAGAAACACAGACAGACAGACAGACACACTACATCCCTGACCACCGGAGGGTCAAGACCTATTCAGGCGCTGCTCCTGCTGGGCCCATTCCCAAGTCCTCCCGACCCATCCTCACCACCGGATATCAACATAATCAACAATCTCGTTTCGGAAATAAGTGGATCAGTGATGAACAGTGTTTACAAGTTAATTCAGCACAGACAGTACCGGTGAGATGACCCACCAGTGAGATAAGCACCACTGGGAACTGACCACCATCTGACCAGGAGGTGCTAATCAGTCCACCCTGGGGACAACAGAGGGCCGGCTTCACACCTGACTACGAGATAACACACCACCACCCAGCAGAGAGGTGCTGTGACACCACACAGTGTCCCCATGACCACGTGAGGTCCTTCATATCAACACCTGAGGACGAGTTACACACCACGTGAACACCACACACCTGGTGTCTCATGACCAGCCTAGGCCCGGGCCATCAGCTGTAAACTATAATTATTTTGTATGTTCAATCATTGTTCCTTCTCCTTTCAGTAAGAAAACTTTGTTCAACGACCCACCCACCTACCCCATATCTTTGTATGTAATAAGTCATTTTGTCTAATGTATATTTTCAACCATCGGCTGCCGAACTTTTTCAATAAACCGTTAATTGTTATTATTACACACGCACACAAGTAGACAGACAGACAGACACACACAGACAGACACACACACACACAGACAGACACACCGCCAGAGGTTTTTTCGTACTTATATCTCTTCTTTCCATTGTCAACATCATCTCTGGCCTCCTCCTCTGCTTCCCAGTCTTCTCTTCCTCTTCTTTGCACGCCTATCTCTCTCTCACTCTTGCTTCCTTTCTTTTTTTTCTTCTTCTTGATCCTTATACCTCTTCCTCATTTGATTTCTCTTAGTAGTTCTTTCTTCTTCTTCTTCTTCTTGTTCTTCTTCTTCTCCTTCGTCTTCTTCTTCTTGTTAATATTATTTTTCCATCTTTGATTTTATTCTTTTGTCTTCCTTTTTCTATTCTTCTTTACTCTTTCTTCTTCTCTCTCCCCTATATTTATTTTTCTTCTTCCGTTCTCCTTCTTATTCTTTTATCATCATCACCATCATCATAATTGCTGTCCTCCTCCTCCCTCTTCTTCTCCTCCTTTCTTCTTCTCCTCCTTCCTTCCTCCTCCTTCTCCTCCTCCTTCTTCTTTTCTCCTTCCTCCTCTCCTCCTCCTCTTCTCCTCTTGGTGTTCTCACTACTGTTTCACCTCATCTTCCTCCTCAAATTACCTCACCGTGACCACAGGTACACACACACACACACACACACACACACACACACACACACACACACACACACACACACAGTTACGTGGTAATTAAACTTATGGAGCCTTTGATAGTCAGATCGTCAACACCATTACCCGCCACCTTCACCTAAAGCTGAATATAGTGTTTAATGAGGTAAGACTGGCCTCCATGTTACACCTAGGATCTGTCTACAGCTTAACAGGAGATCAAGCTTAGTTTCAGCTTTCTGACCTAGGATCTGTCTACAGCTTAACAGGAGATCGAGCTTAGTTTCAGCTTGGACCTAGGATCTGTCTACAGCTTAACAGATCAAAGCTTAGTTTCAACTTTCTGGGTTATGACCAAATTGATTTCAAACGCAGTTAGGTGGGTTAATGCTTATCAAAATATGTAGTTAGAATGCATTAACTCTAACCTAACCACCTAACTCAACCTAATTGAACTTAATCATTTAACCTATGATAGAAAGATGGGTAAAGGTCGTATCTATCTGGGTAATTTAACCTATGATGAGAAAGGTGGGTTAAAAGGTTGTATTTAACTTATTAACCTAATCTAACCTAACCTAGGACAAAAATGGATTCACAATGCATCATATTTTTTTTTGCTTTTAAACTGACGTAGAAAAAACGTCTCTACCAACACTCACTTAACACCACAAAGATGGATTCTCGCAAGGTTAGGTTAGGTTAAATTGGATTGGGTTGAGTTGGGTTAGATTAGAGTTGAGTTAGATTAGGTTAGATAAATTAGGCTTGGTTAGCGTTAGTTAGGTTAGGTTGGGTTGGGTTAGGTTGGCAGGAGCACCATTCCTTAAGTAGGTTACCAGGAAGTGAATCACCTGTAATTACCTGTGCGTACCTGTGTGTATGAACGTCATCACCTGGCTCAGCTAATTAACTTGCTGCACTGTGTACCTGTGTCCAGCCTCCTACCTGACTCACTGGCTGTCACGGGTTTCGATTCCCGGGCAGTGAGTTGTTTGACTTACTTCTAGCCCCCGTTGTCCTGTTCACCTAGCAGTAAAGTAGGTACCTGTTGTAAATCGGTTGCGAATTCGTATTCAGGAAGAAAGTTGTTGAGCTTCAATAACTTGATGACGTAAACCACTGACTCTTCAGCTTCTACGCCCTTGACTCTTCAGGCTTCTGCGCCCTTGACTCTTGAGACGTAAGGCAAGCGCCAGACCGCATGCTTCCCTGTTGGGCGCTGTAAGCCTTCTGCTTCACCTTACACAAGGATGTAGGGGAGTGCCCAATAAATAATAATAAAAAAATAGGCTCACTCACTCACTGATTCACTAACTCAGTCAATGGGGTCAGAGGTCAACGTCACAATGAGGGAGGTTCAGAGGTTAAGATCATAGTTGGGTCAAGCCACAGTTGGTCAGAGGTCAAGGTTACAGTGGGTAGGTCAGAGATCAAGGTCTGATGGGTAGGTCAGAGGTCAAGGGTCACAGTGGGTAGGTCAGATGTCAGGGTCAGGGTAGTTGGGTCGATGGTAAAGGGCAAAGTGGGGTCGAGATCAAGGTCACAGTCAGAGCTTAAGGTCTCAGTTGGATCAGGGTCTGAGTTGGTGTCGAGGTTCTGAGTGGGAATCAGAGGTCTAGATCATCGTCATCACCAGCAGTTTTTTTTCACTCCTACATCCTTGTGTAGGTGAAGCTCAGAAGCGTTTGCAGCTCAACAGGAAGCATGCTACTTCTGCGCCCTTGTGTCTCATGAGTCAAGGGCGTGAGAAGCCTGAAGAGTCAATGGTTTTATGTCTAAGCAGTACCTACATTCCTGCTGGGTGAACAGGACCAGGGAGGCTGGGAGTGTGTCGAACAACTTTCCTGGCGGGAATCGGACCTGTGACATCTTGCGCGAGGCACAGCAGCGGCAGTGAACTTGACTTTATTACACTCGTTCGCTCTGACCTTGACCTGTGGCTTCGTCTTGTGGGGAGGAGGAAAGAAAGAAGGAAGTGTGAGGAGGATGGAAGGAGAGAAGAAAAGAAAAAAGATGATAGAAGGAAGAGCAATACGTAACTTC
>NW_024745237.1:0-11091 GCF_018991925.1 Homarus americanus | reverse complement strand
TAACAACCACAACCTTGATTATAACAACCACGACCATGATTATAACACCTACGACTATGATCATAACAACCACGACCATGATTATAACAACCAAGTCCATGATTATAACAACCATGACTATGATTATAACAACCACAACTATGATCATAATCGCGACAATGATTATAACAACCACGACCATGATTATAACAACCACGACCACGATTATAACGACCACGACCATGATTATAACAACCACGACCATCTGGAAAATGATGTCAGCCGGACGACGGTTATGCGCTAGCCAAGCACAAGCTTTCGTACTTTCACGCCTCGGTAAGCTGAACCACCAGACTCGTCACCGGGCACAAAGGGCCCATGATCACTTGTCTTACCTGATGACCTGACTATGGACAGCAACTGTGCTTAGAGATGGCATGGTCAATTTCTTTGGATTAAGATGATTAATAAGGGTCACTGCCTTATGACCGAAAAGTTGTGAACCCCTTCTGTCCCCGAGGGACATCATTTCACTCTCCTCTACTGTACATATTAGCCTTCTCAAGTATTACTCCTTAGTCTGTACTCACCCCTGAAGATGCGAATTACACGAAAGCGCTTGGGAACTTCGTGTTTTCTTGTAGTTATCAGCATATACTTGGATCATTCGGACCTACAGTGATTTACTTGCATATATATATATATATATATATATATATATATATATATATATATATATATATATATATATATATATATATATATATATATATATATATATATATATATATCATGTAAATCCACAATGAAAACGTGGATAAGATAAATCTTGATAAAATCACACGGGAAAATGGAAACAACGGAATACCTTAGCTTTCGTCTTTATTCAAGACATCTTCAGAGGCAACTGGATTACATGGACAGAGAGAGGCTTAAATATACAGGGTGACCTAAAAACATGAGGTCAGGTCATAAAGATGTAGCAAATGTAATTGTAATTATGTAGGTCAGACAGGAAAACCACTGCAGCTCAGAATCAAACAACATAAGTATAATATCAGAACTGCATCTGAAAGCAGTGCCTTGTTCGTTCATGTTAGGAATAATAATCACCCCATTGCTTGGGAAAAAAGCTTGGAAGTATTCAAATCATCTTGTGTCACAGAAAGACTTCTGGTTGAAGCTAGTTTGATTAAGGAATTAAAATCAATAAACCTTAGCGATGGTCAGTTCAAAACTGATAATATGTTACATAAATTTATTTGTCAGTGGCCCAAGGTTAAAAATGCGTTGAAAACCTTTGATCTTGATGTATGATAGTTATTTTGTGGGTCCCTTTTTTCTGACCTGACCTGTCTAGTCACGTCATCACCCTTCTCTTAAGCTCCTCTACGTGTGTGTTGGTGTGGGGATTAGTGGATGTCATCATTATGACCTGACCTCATGTTTTTAGGTCACCCTGTATATTTAAGCCTCTCTCTGTCCATGTAATCCAGTTGCCTCTGCACCTCACCCCTTTAGCGTGCTAAATGCAGCATTTGTCTTCTCTTCTCTCCTTTTCTCTCCCGCTAACACTCGACCCCCCTAAAAAAAAGACAGCACTGCCCTCATGTGCTGAGAGAACAACTTAGAACCCACCTTCAACTCTGTACTATTCCACTCGCAGCTAGCAACTCCATTTCTTCCTAGCCCAACTCAATCCAACCAGAACATCACGCTCCCCTTTTGCCTGGCCCTTAACTAGAGAACCAGTGTCAAAAAAATACACAGTCCAAAACAAGCATGCTCTCATTTTGCCTGGCCCTTGAACTAAGAGGAACCAGTGTCAAACAATACTCAGTCCAAAACAAACATGCTCTCCTTTTGCCTGGCCCTTGAGCTAAGAGGAACCAGTGTCAAAACAATACTCAGTCCAAAACAAACATGCTCTCCTTTTGCCTGGCCCTTGAGCTAAGAGGAACCAGTGTCAAAAAAATACTCAGTCCACGTCTCCGAACCTCATGCCGGCAGACCAACCCTCTGAAAATGTACCAGTCCATCTTAGTGAGGCCCTGGACATTACAACCGTACTCTCAATCCCGCTCATGACAGCAACTCAATCCCGCTCATTACAGCAACTCAATCCCGCTCATGACAGCAACCACTACTCAACGCACATCTCTGACCTAACCATCTCTCCAATCCCCTCTGCCCTACTCACAACTCCTCCAACTCACCCCCTACAACCTGCCTTTTCTCATTACCATGCACCCTAAACTGTAATCGGTCGGCTTCGTCTTGTCTCTCAGCTGGAGGGCTCGATCAACCTCTCTGAACTACTTACGTACCCCTATATTTCCCCCTTGGACCTCACACTTCCTTGACTGCTGGACGTGTGCCTGACATTCACCCCTTGTTTCCTCCCTGAACCGTTGAATGTGTGCCTGAGACTCCCACTTGAACCTGTTTACCTGTGCTTGATAATCCCTCTTTAGGTCTCCGAACTCCTCTCTCAGCTGTACCAAGGTCCCGCGGCCGTCTCTCTTCCTCCTCATACACATCTCTACTGTCAAGCCTAACCAACTCAGTCCGGGCACAAGGATGAGCATCAGTGCGAGTTCAATCCCTACCACTACTAACCAACACACATGATAGCGTTCATTATCCCAACCACAGTACTATCAGTCACGACATTAAAAACTACGCTCTGCTACCATTTGTAACCGGTCGGAATTTGCTGGACTTTAATTTCTCACTTGACTTGGGGTTTATTAAAATTTAATAGATGGTAAAGGCAGTGGAAGCGCCCCTTTGAGAAAAATCCCGAACCAGCATAAGAACACTTAAATCTACTACAAAAATGAACTGTCCGTGACCCGTGGAAGGATAGCGTCTGTGACTGGGATGAATGAGACACACTGTAAAATTTAGACACTTATATTCCTCCAACACTACAAACACAATCAAATAATGGTACACCAATATGCGCACCTCTTAACTTAAACTTTAAACACTACTCTGGGGAATAAAAGTTATACATGACATAGAAATTATTAGAAACACAGGCAACAATAAATTTAAAGTATTAAGAAATGTTAATTGCACATATGAACAGGCCTTAAGGGCTTTCACAAAATAATATCAGTCACTTAGGAAATGGTACTAAAAATAAGAAATTAAATACTCCACAATGAATAGGCCTTAAGGGTCTTCAACAAAATAATATCAGTCACTGAGGAATGGTAATAAAAGATAAGAAATTAAATACTCTACAATGAATAGGCCTTAAGGGCTTTCAGCAAGATAATATCAGTCACTGAGGAAATGGTAATAAAATTTAAGAAATTAAATACTCTACAATGAATAGGCCTTAAGGGCACTCAACAAGATAATATCAGTCACTGAGGAAATGGTAATAAAATTTAAGAAATTAAATACTCTACAATGAATAGGCCCTAAGGGCACTCAACAAAATTATAGCACCCCAACAGATGCACAATACCTCCTAACCTAACTTAACCCTTTTAGGTATGAATAAATTTCGCGCCGGTTCCTGAAAAGTGTCAATTATCCTGACAAAAATGAATTTCATATAATCACATTTTCTATATGTTTTTCCTAGAGAACTTTTAGTATATTTTCCAAATCTGGAACAAAAATTCACATATGTGTGCAAATTTTAGAGAAAAAATGACATTTATACCCAAAAATGCAGGAAATTGGTATAAATCAATGTCTGGTATATGGCAAATAAATTATATCAATTTGGTTACTAAACAGCAAATTTAGATATGTATTACATATTCAGATAATATCAAACAAAATAGTACAAAAATAAGCTATATTGCATTCAAGAAATACTCCTATACCTCAATACATAATATGTCCGCATGTCGTCTCATTTGGGGAAGTTTTTTCAAGGCCGTGGGATATCCCCGCTTGTCGCATTTAATTAATATAATATTTTGGGCGGGTTTACCCGCATGTCGCATCCAAAGGGTTAACCACTACCTTGGGAACAAGATTATACCTGAGATCAGAATTATGAAGAACAATCAGATGCATTAAAAGAATCAATCACAGTATCACTCTGGTTCCACTTAATGGCACAAACATTCAAAACAATATTATCAAAATTATTTAAGAAATATTAACTACACACGTCAAGATAATATCAGTCTGAGGAGTGGTGTTAACTACACCCGTAATAATGAAGATAAAATGTTCCTCTAGGTATCTCCTAGAGTCCTAGACTCACGGTCTCAGTGTGTGACCATTAATATACTCAGATAGCCTCAGTGTACTCCCAGTGCGTCCATGGGCAGGAATAGAGTGAGCCAATCAGACCTTGTGCAGTTGAGAGAAGCTTTAGCTTCCCGTTAGCAAGAGGGTTTCACTAAGCGGCTCGGGACATGTGGTGTGTGAGCCGAGGGAGAGGAGGGCTGCTGACCCACGATCGTCCCGACGTCAGCTGGGCACCCAGACGGCTAGATTCCCTCAAGAGATCCCTTGGTACCCCACTAAACAGTGACAGGCCTACTCTGATCGGTCCAATGGCGACAATCGCCACCCTCAATCATCAACGGCAGTCTCAAACGGCAGTCAATCTTTCGCAGTCAAACTCCGGTCAACTCCGGTCAAGTGGGTTCTGACGGAAACCCTGAAATGAACTTACTGTTAGCTCTAGTTTACTTTATCACTGCCCTATCTAACCCTGTCTGAGATCGAATGAGACTTACTTGTTATACTGCAATAGCGCAGCACAGGTGACTAGGCCACGTGACTATTTCTGTGATGGACGCGCGGAACGTCTTGTCTGTGTGAATGCTCTCCGGGACTGGGCCTAGCCAGCGTCGCGTCTCCCCACGGCGTTAGCTTGGGCCTACGTGATATATTTACCGCCTAACTAATAACTCCTTGGGACACCCGTAACATTATTCAGACTGCTAAACGATCTATAATAATTTCAAATTCAATAATAGTCCCTTAACTTCATGAATCGCATCATTATTAATTCGGTAAATCACATTTAATATCATATAGGCCTAGTTCCACAATCTCTCGCTACGAGCAGGCAGCGCTCCTCCCCTCAGATGACCTTGAACGCTCAGTATCACTCATGGCGGGGCATTTGAAATTACTCTGAAATTTCTGAATATTACATATATATATATATATATATATATATATATATATATATATATATATATATATATATATATATATATATATATATACTCTCTCTATATATATATATATGTGTGTGTGTGTGTGTGTGTGTGTGTGTGTGAGTGTGTGTGTGTGTGTGTGTGTGTGTGAGTGAGTGTGTGTGTGTGTGTGTGAGTATGTGAGTGTGTGTGTGAGTGTGTGAGTGTGTGAGTGAGTGTGTGTGTGTGTGTGTGTGTGTGTGTAAATGATGATTCCATAAATGAAAATGTACACACTCAGCGTATGAGTGTTGTGCTGGACTACTAATGAATACAACAAGCGGTAAACCTCAGTACGGATTGTTTTCCAATGTTTATTCAAATGATATCTCTCTGAACATCACCCATGAGTGCCTTACATTAATAATTACAAAGAATATCAAACAGCAACAAATGGTTAAAACATTTAATTACCATAATTAATATTAAACAATAATTTGACCGAGTGATATTTATACTGATTTACATTTTTAGTTGAAGTAGATAGTTATCTTAAGAGAAATTGATTGTTACTCTTATCAACTTAGATGATTGGCGGAAATCTATGAATATTTAATAATGCAAAATAAATACGTCAACACACTGAAGGTCGAAAGAAGCTGATAAATTTGATCCTTAACAATGTCATATAAAAAAGTCTTAGCCTTGAGACACATGAGAAATGTCTGTGCTGCAGTAACCATGAAGGGTGACCTTCTCTGCAGTCCGGGTCAAGAAGGGTGACACTCACCACACAAAGACATTTAAAGTTTCAGCCTTGACGTGTACCAGCGCCTGAAACACTACCCTAAAGTGATAATTGCCGACTACACTCACAGATCCGTAATTGAAGCTAACTAAACCTAACCGGACATAAACTAAAGAATCTGATAAAATCGGAACTAATGTGCACTAACCTAACTAAACCTAACGGACCTAACCTAACGGAATCTGATCAAACCTAACCTGACCTAACCTAACCTAACCTAACCTAAACCTAACTTAACACATCTCACACATCTACTCATCTATCCACCCACATCTTCCAGAAAGAAACTTAGCACATAATAAAAGAGATAGGAACCACCAGCACATCACAGGGAGAAATAGGAATCACCAGCAGCACAGCACAGGGAAAGGTAAGAGCCACCAACACATCTCAGGGAGAGGTAGGAACCATCAGCACACCACAGGGAGAAATAGGAACCGCCAGCACATCACAGGGAGAAATGGGAACCACCAGCACATCACAGGGATATATCGGAACTACCAGCACATCACAGGGAGAAATAGGAACCACCAGCACATCACAGGGAGAGGTAAGAGCCACCAGCACATCACAGGGAGCGATAGGAACCACCAGCACATCACAGGGAGAAATTGGAACCACCAGCACATCACAGGGAGAAATAGGAACCACCAGCACATCACAGGGAGAAATAGGAACCACAAGCACATCACAGGGAGAGCTAAAAGCCATCAGCACATCACAGGGAGAGATAGGAACTACCAGCACATCACAGGGAGAGGTAAGAGCCACCAGCACATCACAGGGAGAGATCGGAACTACCAGCACATCACAGGGAGAAATAGGAACCACCAGCACATCACAGGGAGAGGTAAGAGCCACCAGCTCATCACAGGGAGCGATAGGAACCACCAGCACATCACAGGGAGGGGTGGAACCACCAGCACATCACAGGGGAGAAATAGGAACCACCAGCATATCACAGGGAGAAATAGGAACCACCAGCACATCACAGGGAGAGCTAAAAGCCATCAGCACATCACAGGGAGAGATAGGAACTACCAGCACATCACAGGGAGAAATTGGAACCACCAGCACATCACAGGGAGAAATAGGAACCACCAGCACATCACAGGGAGAAATAGGAACCACCAGCACATCACAGGGAGAGCTAAAAGCCATCAGCACATCACAGGGAGAGATAGGAACTACCAGCACATCACAGGGAGAGGTAAGAGCCACCAGCACATCACAGGGAGAGATCGGAACTACCAGCACATCACAGGAATGGGAACCACCAGCACATCACAGGGGAGGTAGAGCCACCAGCACATCCCAGGGAGAGATCGGAACTACCAGCACATCACAGGGAGAAATAAAGGAACCACCAGCACATCACAGGGGAGAGGTAAGAGCCACCAGCACATCCCAGGAGAGATAGGAACCACCAGCACACCACACGGAGAGATGAGATTTTCCAGCACATCACAGGGAGAAATAGGAACTACAGCACATCACAGGAGTAGAGCCACCAGCACATCACAGGGAGAGAGATCGGAACTACCAGCACACATCACAGGGAGAGATCGGAACTACCAGCACATCACAGGGAGAAATAGGAACCACCAGCACATCACAGGGAGAGATAGGAACCACCAGCACACCACACGGAGAGATGGGAACCACCAGCACATCACAGGGAGAGGTAAGAGCCACCAGCACATCACAGGGAGAGATAGGAACTACCAGCATATCACAGGGAGAAATAGGAACCACCAGCACATCACAGGGAGAGGTAAGAGCCACCAGCACATCACAGGGGGAGACGGGAGCCCCAACACTTCACTCGGAGAGACAGGAGCCCCAGCATATCGCAAGGAGAGGCAGGAGCCCCAACATATGACAGGGAGAGACGGGAACCCCAACACATCACAGGGAGAGACAGGAGCCACCAGCACATCACAAGAGGAGACAGGGACCACCAGCGTATCACCGGTTTAAGGTAAGAGCCCCAGAACATCGCAGGGAGAGGCAGGAGCCCCAACATATGACAGGGAGAGACGGGAACCCCAACACATCACAACAAAAGACAAGATCCACAGCACATCACTGGGAGAGGTAGCAGCCCCAGCACATCATCCAGAACCATCCCCAGGTTCTATAAATCATTGAAGCTGCAAAAATGTGGACAGGCTCGCAGGTCCTTCCCTCCTTAACATTCACCGCCAACACTGGCGCCCAAAATCACGTTTCCTGAGAATTGTCACGGTCAGCATATTTGTTATAGTAGCGTGTGGGCGAGAGAGAGAGAGAGAGAGAGAGAGAGAGGTTTTTATTTTTGGGGGGATGGTCTTTAATAAAGAGGTCAATTGGAAGGACGGTTCGATATTATTTAAGTTAGGTAGTTTAATGTTAACGTGAACTTCTCAATGTCACACACACACACACACACACACACACACACACAAGTAATGCCCCCACACGGTAAAAAACACAGACAGACACACAGAAAAATAACGCACACACAATAAAGATACACACACAGACACAAGGAAACGTTATAAAAAAATCAGTCATGAACCACAGGCAAGCAGAGAACAAAGGAAAACTGTACAACTACGCGAATTAAAACCTCGACTCACATCAGGCGGAGCTCAAGACCTCATGTCAATAGCGTACAGTTCCTGGGGTCACTCACCCTGAGACGAGGGATGGTTTCACGTGTTTCTTAAAATCAGATTCTCAAAAACTCGTACGATAATGTTTCTTTACTTAATTTGGCCAGGAGAGAGGAAACCTGCTTCTGGTTAGTTAGGTTAAAGTTCCAGGACTTATGCTGGAAAGGAGAATAAACCTGCATCAGCTTAGGATAAAGCTGGCCGGGAAGAGTAGATCTGCGTCAGCTAGGAGTAAAGTTCCAGAACGATGTCGAATTCATTTACAGTCGCCATCTGTTTCTTGGAGATTAACTACAACAGCTAAACTCGTTCTCATGTGCAGTACTTAGCCAGAGAGAAAGGTTGAAGTAGAATTTTCGTAGGAATTGTTGAGAATTCAATTAGTAAGGTCACGTGGAGCCAGTCAGGGACTAGTGCTCCCTCCCTACACCTCTCATCATTATAAAACAAAATCTTAATTTCGTTAGTCTTTTTAGAAAGTGTTAGTTGTGTTTGTTAGAATGAAGTATCTTGCAAACGGTGTTTTGTTAATAACTTTACTGAAATACTTCGCTGCTGTTGGCACGAACGGTGAAGGTTTGTTTTTATTCTTTTGTTCACTGATGCCATTTTTGTTTTATCTAACAAAGCGAATTATAGTTTCATTGAGGCGAGACACAAAAGATTTCTTTAAGCTGATTAATTGACATATCGCGGCGTTGTTTAAATAAATAACTCGTTGTTTTTTGTGGTGTGTGTAGGCGCGTGTCTACTGGTGTGAAATACGTTCACTTTTATCTGGCTCAACGCAGGAGTGTATATAGGTAGTTATTGTATCATAGTAGAATTTTCTGATACTTAATAATGGTCACTAACAAAAATGATATTCGCCTCCTAACCTAATTGTCCCAAGTACGAGTACTGCCAGTCGACTCAACTGTAGGATGGTTACCTAACTTTACAGTTAAGGAAGTGAAAGGACAAAAGGTTGGAAGTGTTTGGAACTCACACTCTTATGGAAAACACTTCCACTGATTTTGTTACCAGAGATAAGGGTCAAGATTGTTTTTTTATCCTGAGGTGTTTATATTATCGGTTTAGTTGAAGTGAAGATATTTACTCCTGACCTGCCATACGGAAGGTTATAATTAATAGTTGTTGTAAATGATATAAGTCACGTGTGTATACTGAGGTGGACGTGTTATAAAGGTTATTTCTTTAATCTGTGTTACTGAAACCTCGAGATAACTGTTTGTTACCGCAAGCGGTAATGAGTAGGATAACCCTTAAACAAATATTATGTTAGGTTGTAAGTCATGTCATGTTTATTGGGCGTGTCTGCCTGTATATATAGAGTATCGAATTACTGGATATACAGAGACAAGGGGAATTTATGGTGTTGTGTGGTAGTGGAGAGAATCTGTTTGTGTATAAAACACCTGACGCAGCGAAATGTGTCATCCCAGGCAGCTCCTTGCGAGAAGGGCATTGACAGGCTGACACTCTAGCTCTTAACATCATAGGGTGAACACCCAACCTATTCAGTTTGAGACCTTCAACACGTAAGTTCAACCTGTACTTAAGTTTACTCGGGTAGACTGTGTCCATTGTATTGTTTATCATTGTGACAACATGGAAATATGGCAATTAAACATTTATGTATGATTACATACGTACGATTTATTATTTGAAGTACTAAGAATTAATTGTATTCAACAGGTTTGACCGGACTATAACGCTCGAGTTGAACGTGACGGGTCTTATTATCCCTTAATCGCCCTAAAGGCGATTACACTGTTAAAAGGAAATGTTTACCTTAGCTTGTCTTGATACAATGTTTCAAGATATGAACTACCGGTATATGTCTTTCTTTTGTTAATGATATACATTTTTTTATTAGTAAATGAACATAAAGGCCTGACTTTTCATAGAGACTAAAGTTTAGGTAGACCCGTTGGGGGGCCGGCGACAAGAGGCAGAATATACTCGCACGGTCTTCGTGTATGACTTAGGCAGGAGAGAGCCCAGGGTGAACATGAGAGCGTCTAATGTTATAAGTGAAATGACTATTGTCAAATTCACTTGACCTTCATTTCCTTCTCATGTCTCACCTCCATTCTATCATTATCATTGAGCAGTTCTTCCACATACTCTGTTTGTCTTTTTTGTACTTCTTCTGTCTCAAAGTCAGTCATATTATCCTTATCATGTACAGTTCTTCCCCATTTACTGTAAGTCCTCTTTCCTGGTTCATTTGTATTACCTCTCCATACAACTGCGTGTACTCCCTCCTGTCATCATAGTGCATCTTCCTGCATCTAGTTTTTAGAAAATCTTCTTTAAGATGTCCATATTTGTCATCAAGACAAATTTTTCTTACCATCAAGGTCTTCCTCTAGCTTTACCGGAGATAGTTTTCGGGTTTAAATTTCGTAATCTTTCTCTGCCTCTGTTTCCTGCTCTGCTAAATTTCATTTAATTTTCCCCAACACTTTTAATTTCTAAGTTTTACTTCACGGTACTCTTTACTGAGAACTGTTCT
>NW_024745236.1:0-8539 GCF_018991925.1 Homarus americanus | reverse complement strand
TATAGTGGTGGCTTTTAATTGGCAATAGTAGTGACTTTATAGTGGTGGCTATATACTGGCAATAGTGGTGACTTTATAGTGGTGGCTAAATACTGGCAATAGTGGTGACTTAATAGTGGTGGTTATATAGTGACAATAGTGGTGACTTTATAGTGGTGGCTATATACTGGCAATAGTAGTGACTTTATAGTGGTGGCTATATACTGGCAATAGTAGTGGCTATATATTGGCAATAGTAGTATTTTATATAGTATTATATACAAGGCTAGTGGTGACTCTTATATTGGTGGCTATATACTGACAATAGTGGTGACTTTATAGTGGTGGCTATATACTGGCAATAGTGGTGACTTTATAGTAATTTCTATATATTTTCAATAGTTGTGACTTTACAGTGGTGGTTTTATAATGTCAATAGTGTGACTTTATAGTGGTGGCTATATACTGACAATAGTGGTGACTTTATAGTGGCGTTTATATACTGGCAATAGTTGTGACTTTATAGTGGTGGCAATAGAGTGACAATAGTGGTGACTTTATAGTGGTGGCTATATACTGGCAATAGTGGTGGCTATATATAGGCAATAGTAGTGACTTTATAGTGGTGGCTATATATTGGCAATAGTGGTGACTTTATAGTGGTGGCTTTTAATTGGCAATCGTAGTGACTTTAATGTGGTGGCAATATACTGGCAATAGTGGTGACTTTATAGTGGTGGCTATATACTGGCAATAGTGGTGAATTTATAGTGGTGGCTATATATAGGCAATAGGAGTGACTTTTTAGTGGCAGCTATATACTGGCAATAGTAGTGGCTATATATTGGCAATAGTAGTGACTTTATAGTGGTGGCCATATACTGGCAATAGTGGTGACGTTATAGTGGTAGCTATATTCTGACAATAGTGGTGACTTTATAGTGGTGGCTATATACTGGCAATATTGGTGACGTCATAGTGGTAGCTATATTCTGACAATAGTGGTGACTTTATAGTGGTAGCTATATACTGGCAATAGTGGTGACTTTATAGTGGTGGCTATATATTGGCAATAGCAGTGACTTTATAGTGGTGGCTAAATATTGGCAATAGTGGTGACTTTATAGTGGTGGCTATATATGGGCAATAGTAGTGACTATATAGTGGTGGCTATATACTGGCAATAGTGTTGACTTTATAGTGGTAGCTATATTCTGACAATAAATGTGACTTTATAGTAGTGGCTATATACTGGCAATAGTGGTGACTTTATAGTGGTGGCTATATATTGGCAATAGCAGTGACTTTATAATGGTGGCTATATATTGGCAATAGTAGTGACTTTATAGTGGTGGCTATATACTGGCAATAGTGGTGGCTCTATATAGGCAATAGTAGTGACTTTTTAGTGGTGGCTATATATTGGCAATAGTGGTGACTTTATAGTGGTGGGTATATATCGGCAATAGTGGTGACTTTATAGTGGTGGCTATATACTGGCAATAGTGGTGACTTTATAATGGTGGCTATATATTGGCAACAGTAGTTTAATTATAGTAGTGGATATATACAGGCAATAGTGGTGACTTTATAGTGGTGGCTATATACTGACAACAATGGTGACTTCTTAGTGGTGCCTATATATTGGCAATAATGGTGACTTTATAGTGGTAGCTATATACTGACAATATTGGTGACTTTATAGTGGTGGCTATATATTGATAATAGTGGTGGCTTTATAGTGGTGGCTATATACTGGCAATATGGTGACTTTATAGGGGTGGTTAAATACTGGCAATAGTGGTGACTTTATAGTGGTGGTTATATATTGGCAATAGTAGTGACATTATAGTGGTGGCTTTTACTGGCAACAGTGGTGACTTTTTAGTGGTGGCTATATACTGGCAATAGTGGTGACTTTATAGTGGTGGCTTTATACTGGCAATAGTGGTGACTTTATAGTGGTGGCTATATATTGGCAATAGTAGTGACTTTATAGTGGTGGCTTTTACTAGCAACAGTGGTGACTTTTTAGTGGTGGCTATATACTGACAATAGTGGTGACTTTATAGTAGTGGCTCTATACTGGCAATAGTGGTGACTTTTTAGTGGTGGCTATATACTGGCAATAGTGGTGGCTATATATTGGCAATAGTAAAGACTTTATAGTAGTGGCTATATATTGGCAATAGTGGTGAGTTTTTAGTGGTGGCTATATACTGGCAATAGTAGTGACTTTATAGTGGTGGCTATATACTGGCAATAATGGTGACTTTATAGTGGTGGCTATATAAACTAACAATAGTAGTGACTTTATAGTGGTGGCTATATACTGGCAATAATGGTGACTTTATAGTGGTGGCTATAGTGCGGGGCTAGTGGTGACTTTATAGTGGTATATATACCGCAATAGTGGTGACTTTATAGTGGTGGCTATATACCTGGCAATAGTGGTGCCTTTATAGTGATGGCTATATACTGGCAATAGTCGTGACTTTATAGTGGTGGCTATATACTGGCAATAGTGGTGACTTTATAGTGGTGGCTATATACTGACAATAGTGGTGACTTTATAGTTGTGGCTATATAGTGGCAATAGTAGTTACTTTATAGTGGTGGCTATATACTGACAATAGTAGGGACTTTAGAGTGGTGGCTATATAGTGACAATAGTGGTGACTTTATAGTGGTGGCTATATACTGGCAATAGTGGTGACTTTATAGTGGTGGCTATATATTGGCAAAAGTGGTGACTTTTTAATGGTGGCTATATACTGGCAATAGTAGTGACTTTATAGTAGTGGCTATATATTGGCATAAGTGGTGAATTTTTAGTGGTGGCTATATACTGGCAATAGTGGCGGCTATATATTGGCAATAGTCGTGACTTTATAGTGGTGGCTATATACTGACAATAGTGGTGACTTTATAGTGGTGGCTATATACTGGCAATAGTGGTGACTTTATAGTGGTGGCTATATACTGGCAATAGTAGTGGCTATATATTGCCAATAGTAGTGACTTTATAGTGGTGGCTATATACTGACAATAGTGGTGACTTTATAGTGGTGGCTATATACTGGCAATAGTGGTGACTTTATAGTGGTGGCTATATACTGGCAATAGTAGTGGCTATATATTGCCAATAGTAGTGACTTTATAGTGGTGGCTACATATTGGCAATAGTTGTGACCTTTTAGTGGTGGCTATATACTGGCAATAGTGGTGGCTATATATTGGCAATAAGAGTGACTTTACAGTAGTGGCTATATACTGACAATAGTGGTGACTTTATAGTGGTGGCTATATACTGACAATAGTGGTGACTTTTTAGTGGTGGCTATTTACTGGCAAAAGTAGTGGCTATATATTGGTAATAGTTGTGACTTTTTAGTGGTGGCTATATACTGGCAATAGTGGTGACCTTATAGTGGTGGCTTCATACTGGCATTAGTGGTAACTTTATAGTGGTGGCTATATATTGGCAATGGTGGTGACTTTTTAGTGGTGGCTATATACTGGCAATAGTGGTGGCTATATATAGGCAATAGTAGTAACTTTACAGTGGTGGCTATATATTGGCAATAGTGGTGACTTTATGTTGTGGCTATATATGACAATAGTGGTGACTTTATAGTGGTGGCTATATACTGGCAATAGTGGTGACTTTATAGTGGTGGCTATTTACTGACAATAGTGGTGACTTTGTTGTGGTGGCTATATACTGGCAATAGTGGTGGCTATATATAGGCAATTGTAGTGACCCTATAGTGGTGGCTATATATTGGCAATAGTGGTGACTTTATAGTGGTGGCTTTTAATTGGCAATAGTAGTGACTTTATAGTGGTGGCTATATACTGGCAATAGTGGTGACTTTATAGTGGTGGCTAAATACTGGCAATAGTGGTGACTTAATAGTGGTGGTTATATAGTGACAATAGTGGTGACTTTATAGTGGTGGCTATATACTGGCAATAGTAGTGACTTTATAGTGGTGGCTATATACTGGCAATAGTAGTGGCTATATATTGGCAATAGTAGTGGCTTTATAGTGGTGGCTATATATTGGCAATAGTGGTGACTTTATAGTGGTGGCTATATACTGGCAATAGTGGTGACTTTATAGTGGTGGCTATATACTGGCAATAGTGGTGACTTTATAGTAATTTCTATATATTTTCAATAGTTGTGACTTTATAGTGGTGGTTTTATAATGTCAATAGTGTGACTTTATAGTGGTGGCTATATACTGACAATAGTGGTGACTTTATAGTGGCGTTTATATACTGGGCAAGACAGACTTCTATAGTGGTGGCTATAGAGTGACAATAGTGGTGACTTTATAGGTGGCTATACTGGCAATAGTGTAGGCTATATATAAAGGTTAGTAGTGACTTTTATAGTGGTGGCTATATATGTAATAGTGGTGACTTTATAGTGGTGGTTTTTAATTGGCAATTGTGGTGACTTAATGTGGTGGCAATATACTGGCAATAGTGGTGACTTGTATAGTGGTGGCTATATACTGGGCAATAGTGGTGAATTTATAGTGGTGGCTATATACAGGCAATAGGGAGCTAATTTTTTGTGGCAGCCATATAACAAGGGGTCAGTGCAGGGCTATATACGGCAATAGTAGTGACTTTATAGTGGTAATACTACATACCGGCAATAGTGGTGTGACGTTATAGTGGTAGCTATATCTCTGACAATAGTGGCGACTTTATAGTGGTGGCTATATATTGGCAATAGTGGTGACTTTATATTGGTGGCTATATACTGACAATAGTGGTGACTTTATAGTGGTGGCTATATACTGGCAATATTGGTGACGTCATAGTGGTAGCTATATTCTGACAATAGTGGTGACTTTATAGTGGTAGCTATATACTGGCAATAGTGGTGACTTTATAGTGGTGGCTATATATTGGCAATAGCAGTGACTTTATAGTGGTGGCTAAATATTGGCAATAGTGTTGACTTTATAGTGGTAGCTATATTCTGACAATAGTTGTGACTTTATAGTAGTGGCTATATACTGGCAATAGTGGTGACTTTATAGTGGTGGCTATATATTGGCAATAGCAGTGACTTTATAATGGTGGCTATATATTGGCAATAGTAGTGACTTTATAGTGGTGGCTATATACTGGCAATAGTGGTGGATCTATATAGGCAATAGTAGTGACTTTTTAGTGGTGGCTATATATTGGCAATAGTGATGACTTTATAGTGGTGGGTATATATCGGCAATAGTGGTGACTTTATAGTGGTGGCTATATATTGGCAACAGTAGTTTAATTATAGTAGTGGATATATACAGGCAATAGTGGTGACTTTATAGTGGTGGCTATATACTGACAACAATGGTGACTTCTTAGTGGTGCCTATATATTGGCAATAATGGTGACTTTATAGTGGTAGCTATATACTGACAATATTGGTGACTTTATAGTGGTGGCTATATATTGATAATAGTGGTGGCTTTATAGTGGTGGCTATATACTGGCAATATGGTGACTTTATAGGGGTGGTTAAATACTGGCAATAGTGGTGACTTTATAGTGGTGGTTATATATTGGCAATAGTAGTGACATTATAGTGGTGGCTTTTACTGGCAACAGTGGTGACTTTTTAGTGGTGGCTATATACTGGCAATAGTGGTGACTTTATAGTGGTGGCTTTATACTGGCAATAGTGGTGACTTTATAGTGGTGGCTATATATTGGCAATAGTAGTGACTTTATAGTGGTGGCTTTTACTAGCAACAGTGGTGACTTTTTAGTGGTGGCTATATACTGACAATAGTAGTGACTTTATAGTAGTGGCTCTATACTGGCAATAGTGGTGACTTTTTAGTGGTGGCTATATACTGGCAATAGTGGTGGCTATATATTGGCAATAGTAAAGACTTTATAGTAGTGGCTATATATTGGCAATAGTGGTGAGTTTTTAGTGGTGGCTATATACTGGCAATAGTAGTGACTTTATAGTGGTGGCTATATACTGACAATAATGGTGACTTTATAGTGGTGGCTAAATACTGGCAATAGTGGTGACTTAATAGTGGTGGTTATATAGTGACAATAGTGGTGACTTTATAGTGGTGGCTATATACTGGCAATAGTAGTGACTTTATAGTGGTGGATATATACTGGCAATAGCAGTGGCTATATATTGGCAATAGTAGTGGCTTTATAGTGGTGGCTATATATTGGCCATAGTGGTGACTTTATATTGGTGGCTATATACTGACAATAGTGGTGACTTTATAGTGGTGGCTATATACTGGCAATAGTGGTGACTTTATAGTAATTTCTATATATTTTCAATAGTTGTGACTTTATAGTGGTGGTTTTATAATGTCAATAGTGTGACTTTATAGTGGTGGCTATATACTGACAATAGTGGTGACTTTATAGTGGCGTTTATATACTGGCAATAGTTGTGACTTTATAGTGGTGGCTATATAGTGACAATAGTGGTGACTTTATAGTGGTGGCTATATACTGGCAATAGTGGTGGCTATATATAGGCAATAGTAGTGACTTTATAGTGGTGGCTATATATTGGCAATAGTGGTGACTTTATAGTGGTGGCTTTTAATTGGCAATCGTAGTGACTTTAAAGTGGTGGCTGTATACTGGCAATAGTGGTGACTTTATAGTGGTGGCTATATACTGGCAATAGTGGTGACTTTATAGTGGTGGCTATATATAGGCAATAGGAGTGACTTTTTAGTGGCAGCTATATCCTGGCAATAGTAGTGGCTATATATTGGCAATAGTAGTGACTTTATAGTGGTGGCCATATACTGGCAATAGTGGTGACGTTATAGTGGTAGCTATATTCTGACAATAGTGGTGACTTTATAGTGGTAGCTATATACTGGCAATAGTGGTGACTTTATAGTGGTGGCTATATTCTGACAATAGTGGTGACTTTATAGTGGTAGCTATATACTGGCAATAGTGGTGACTTTATAGTGGTGGCTATATATTGGCAATAGCAGTGACTTTATAGTGGTGTAATAAATATCAAGGGCTAGTGGTGACTTTACAGTGGTGGCTGCATATGCAAGCACAGCAGTGACTGAGTATATGGTGGCTATATAATGGCAATAGTGTTGACTTATAGTGACAGCTATATTTGACAATAGTTGTGACTTTATAGTGTGGCTATATACTGGCAATAGTGGTGACTTTATAGGTGGCTATATATTGCCAAATAAAGCAGTGACTTTATATGGTGGCTAGATATTAAGCAATAGTGACTTTATAGTGGTGGCTATATACTGGCAATAGTGGTGGCTCTATATAGGCAATAGTAGTGACTTTTTAGTGGTGGCTATATATTGGCAATAGTGGTGACTTTATAGTGGTGGGTATATATTGGCAATAGTGGTGACTTTATAGTGGTGGCTATATACTGGCAATAGTGGTGACTTTATAATGGTGGCTATATATTGGCAACAGTAGTGAATTATAGTAGTGGATATATACAGGCAATAGTGGTGACTTTATAGTGGTGGCTATATACTGACAATAATGGTGACTTCTTAGTGGTGCCTATATATTGGCAATAATGGTGACTTTATAGTGGTAGCTATATTCTGACAATATTGGTGACTTTATAGTGGCCAGTATATAGTGGTGGCTATTTACTGGCAATATGGTGACTTTATATGGGTGGTTAAATACTGGCAATAGTAGTGACATTATAGTGGTGGCTTTTACTGGCAACAGTGGTGACTTTTTAGTGGTGGCTATATACTGGCAATAGTGGTGAGTTTATAGTGGTGGCTCTATACTGGCAATAGTGGTGACTTTATAGTGGTGGCTATATATTGGCAATAGTAGTGACTTTATAGTGGTGGCTTTTACTGGCAACAGTGGTGACTTTTTAGTGGTGGCTATATACTGGCAATAGTGGTGACTTTATAGTAGTGGCTCTATACTGGCAATAGTGGTGACTTTTTAGTGGTGGCTATATACTGGCAATAGTGGTGGCTATATATTGGCAATAGTAAAGACTTTATAGTAGTGGCTATATATTGGCAATAGTGGTGAGTTTTTAGTGGTGGCTATATACTGGCAATAGTACTGACTTTATAGTGGTGGCTATATACTGACAATAATGGTGACTTTATAGTGGTGGCTATAAACTAACAATAGTAGTGACTTTATAGTGGTGGCTATATATTGGCAATAATGGTGACTTTATAGTGGTGGCTATATAATGGCAAGAGTGATGTCTTTATAGTGGTTGCTGTATATTTGCAATAGGGGTGACTTTATAGTGGTGGCTATATGTTGGCAATAATGGTGACTTTTTAGTGGTGGCTATATACTGGCAATAGTGGTGTTTTTATAGTGGTGGCTATATAGTGGCAATAGTGGTGACTTTATAGTGGTGGCTATATACTGGCAATAGTGGTGACCTTATAGTGGTGGCTATATATTGGCAATAGCAGTGTCTTTATAGTGGTGGCTATATACTGGCAATAGAGGTGACTTTATAGTGGTGGCTATATTTTGGCAATTAGGGTGACTTTTTAGT
>NW_024745235.1:0-17061 GCF_018991925.1 Homarus americanus | reverse complement strand
GATACTGTCACCACCGCCGCAGCCTTGATACTGTCACCGCCTGTATGATGCTGTCACCGCCTGTATGATGCTGGCTCACCACCTGTATGATACTGTCACCGCCTGTATGATACTGTACCGCCTGTATGATGCTGTCACCACCTGTATGATACTGTCACCACCTGCCAGCCATGATACTGTCACCACCCTGTATGATACTGTCACCACCTGTATGATACTGTCACCGCCTGTATGATACTGTGTCACCGCCTGTGATGCTGTCACCACCTGTATGTTACTGTCACCACCTGTATGATACTGTCACCACTATATTATGATACTGTTACCACCTGTATGATACTGTCACCACCTGTATGATACTGTCACCACCTGTATGATACTGTCACCGCCTGTATGATGCTGTCTGCCTGTATGGTAGCAATACTTACCGCCTGTATGATACTGTCACCACCTGTATGATACTGTCACCACCTGTATGATACTGTATCACCACTTGTATGATACTGTCACCACCTGTATGATACTGTCACCACCTGTATGATACTGTCACCACCTGTATGATACTGTTACCACCTGTATGATACTGTCACCACCTGTATGATACTGTCACCACCTGTATGATACTGTCTACACCTGTGATGCTGTCACCACCGGTATGATACTGTCACCACCGGTATGATACTGTACTGTATGATGCTGTCACCACCTGTATGATACTGTCACCACCTGTGATACTGTCACCTGCGGTATGATGCTGTCACCACCTGCATGATACTGTCTGCCACCTGTATGATACTGTCCACCTGTATGATGCACTGTCACCACCTGTATGATACTGTCACCGCCTGTATGAAATACTGTCACCACCTGTATGATACTGTCACCACCTGTATGAATACTGTCACCACCTGTATGATACTGTCACCGCCTGCCAGGATACGGTCACCGCCTGTATGATACTGTCACCACCTGTATGATGCTGTCACCACCTGTAGTATGATGCACAAATGCCACCTGCATATGATGCTGTCACCACCTGTATGATACTGTGCCACTGTATGATACTGTACCGCCTGTATGATACTGTACCACCTGTGATGCAGTCACCACCTGTATGATGCATGCACCACCTGTATGATACTGTCACCGCCTGTGTGATGCTGTCACCACCTGTATGATACTGTCACCACCTGTATGATACTGTCACCTGTATGATGCTGTCACCACCTGTGTGATGCTGTGCACCTGTATGATACTGTACACAACTATTGATACTGTCACCACCTGTGATACTGTCACCACCTGTATGGGGAGATACTGTCACCACCTGTGGCATGATGCACAATGCCACCTGTATGATACTGTCACCACCTGTGTAATTACTGTCACCACCTGTATGATACTGTCACACTTATAGCCATGATACTGTCACCACCTGTATGATACTGTCACCACCTGTATGATACTGTCACCACCTGTATGATACTGTCACCACCTGTATGATACTGTCACCGCCGCAGCCATGATACTGTCACCACCTGTATGATACTGTCTCACCGCCTGTATGATGCTGTCACCGCACAGCATGATACTGTCACCACCTGTATGATGCTGTCACCACCTGTATGATACTGTCACCACCTGTATGATACTGTCACCGCCTGTATGATGCTGTCACCACCTGTATGATACTGTCACCACCTGTATGCAATGCCACCTGTGAGTATATATACACCTGTATGATACTGTCACCACCTGTATGATACTGTCACCACCTGTATAGTGCTGTCACCACCTGTATGATGCTGGCTATTATCTTACGCCTGTGACCACTGTCACCGCCTGAATGATACAATACTTACTGTACATGATACTGTCACCACCTGTATGATACTGTCTGCATACTGTATGATGCTGTCACCACCTGTATGATACTGTCACCGCCTGTATGATACTGTTAGCACCTGTATGATACTGTCACCGCCTGTATGATACTGTTAGCACCTGTATGATACTGTCACCACCTGTATGATACTGTCACCACCTGTATGATGCTGTCACCACCTGTATGATACTGTCACCGCCTGTATGATACTGTCACCGCCTGTATGATACTGTCTCACCGCCTGTATGATACTGTTACCGCTACATGATACATGCCCTGTATGATACTGTCACCGCCTGTATGATACTGTCACCGCTGTATGATACAATGCGCACCATGATGCACAATACCACCTGTATGATACTGTCACCCACACTGTATGATACTGTCACCGCCTGTATGATACTGTTAGCACCTGTATGATACTGTCTCACCGCCTGTATGATACTGTTAGCACCTGTATGATACTGTCACCACCTGTATGGTACTGTCACCGCCTGTATGATGCCAATGCACCACCTGTATGATACTGTCTTCCGCGCCTGTGATACTATTTAGCACCTGTATGATGCTGTCACCACCTGTATGTTATGCCACCTGTATGATACTGTCACCGCCTGTATGATATAATACACTTATAGCATGATGCACGTCGCGCCTGTGATACTGTTACCGCCTAGCATATTCTGTCACCACCTGTATGATGCTGTCACGCTGTATGATACTGTCACCGCCTGTATGATACTGTCACCACCTGTATGATACTCACCACCTGTGATACTGTCACCGCCTGTATGATACTGTTACCGCCTGTATGATGCTATACCGCACCAGCTATGATGCTGTCTGCCACTTGTATGATACTGTCTACCGCAGCTATGATAGTCACCACCTGTATGATACTGTATCACCACCTGTATGATACTGTCACCACCTGTATGGTACTGTCACCACTACCAGCACATGATACTGTCACCACCTGTATGATACTGTCACCACTTGTATGATACTGTCACCACCTGTATGATACAGTACCACCTGTATGATACTGTCACCGCCTGTATGATACTGTCACCGCCTGTATGATACTGTCACCACCTGTGATACTGTCACCACTTGTATGATACTGTCACCACCTGTATGATACTGTCACCACCTGTATGATACTGTACCACCTGTATGATGCACAATACCCACCTGTATGATACTGTCACCACCTGTATGATGCTGTCACCGCCTGTATGATACTGTCACCTTATGTATGATGCACAATGTCACCACCTGTATGTTGTCACCGCCTGTATGATACTGTTACCACCTGTATGATACTGTATCACCACCTGTATGATACTGTTACCACCTGTATGATACTGTCACCGCCTGTATGATACTGTATCACCGCCTGTATGATATTGTCACCACCTGTATGATACTGTCACCATACCAGCCCATGATACTGTTACCGCCTGTATGATACTGTCACCACCTGTATGATACTGTCACCACTTGTATGATACTGTCACCACCTGTATGATACTGTCACCACCTGTGATACTGTCACCACCTGTATGATGCCTATGGCACCACCTGTATGATACTGTCACCACCTGTATGATACTGTCCACCACCTGTGTGCTGTCACCACCTGTATGATACTGTCACCACTTGTGATACTGTCACCACCTGTATGATACTGTTACCGCCTGTATGATACTGTCACGCCTGTATGATACTGTCACCGCCTGTATGATACTGTCACCACCTGTATGATACTGTCACCACTTGTATGATACTGTCACCACCTGTATGATACTGTCACCACCTGTATGATACTGTCACCACCTGTATGATACTGTCACCACCTGTATGATACTGTCACCGCCTGTATGATGCTGTCACCCATAATATGATGCTGTCACCACCTGTATGATACTGTCACCGCCTGTATGATACTGTTACCACCTGTATGATGCACAATCACCACCTGTATGATACTGTTACCACCTGTATGATACTGTTACCACCTGTATGATACTGTCACCGCCTGTATGATACTGTCACCACCTGTATGATACTGTCACCACCTGTATGATACTGTCACCACCTGTATGATACTGTCACCACCTGTATGATGCATATCACCACCTGTATGATGTGCTATTTACCACCTGTATGATACTGTCACGTACATGATGCTGTCACCGCCTGTATGATACTGTATCACCGCCTGTATGATACTGTCACCGCCTGTATGATACTGTCACCACCTGTATATGATACTGTGCGCCTGTATGATACTGTCACCGCCTGTATGATGCACAATCACCGCCTGTATGATACTGTTACACCACCTGTATGATGCTGTCACCGCCCATGTATGATACTGTCACGCCTGTATGATACTGTCACCACCTGTATGATACTGTCACCACCTGTATGATACTGTCACCACCTGTATGATACTGTCACCACCTGTATGATACTGGTACCACCTGTATGATACTGTCACCGCCTGTATGATGCTGTCACCGCCTGTATGATACTGTCACCACCTGTATGATACTGTCACCACCTGTATGATACTGTCACCACCTGTGTATGATGCTGTCACCACCTGTATGATACTGTTACCACCTGTATGATACTGTGTCTACCGCCTGTATGATACTGCCACCACACCTGTATGATACTGTCACCACCTGTATGATGCTCATCACCACCTGTATGATACTGTCACCACCTGTATGATGTTAATACCGCCTGTATGATACTGTCACCGCCTGTATGATACTGTCACCGCCTGTATGATACAATACCACCTGTATGATGCTGTCACCGCCTGTATGATGCTGTCACCGCCTGTATGATACTGTCACCGCCTGTATGATACTGTCACCACCTGTATGATGCAATACCGCCTGTATGATACTGTCACCGCCTGTGATACTGTCACCACCTGTATGATACTGTCACCACCTGTATGATGCTATCACCACCTGTATGATACTGTCACCACCGCAACTGATGCTGTCACCGCCTGTATGATACTGTCACCGCCTGTATGATGTCTGTCACCCACCTGTATGATACTGTACCACCTGTATGTTTCATCACCACCTGTATGATACTGTTACCACCTGTATGATACTGTCACCACCTGTAGCTGATGCTGTGTCACCACCTGTATGATACTGTCACCGCCTGTATGATACTGTCACCGCCTGTATGATACTGTCACCGCCTGTATGATACTGTCACCGCCTGTATGATGCTGTCACCGCCTGTATGATACTGTCACACCACCTGTATGATGCTGTCTGCACCTGTATGATACTGTCACCACCTGTATGATACTGTCACCACCTGTATGATGCTGTCACCACCTGTATGATGCTGTCTGCCACCTGTATGATACTGTCATACCTGTATGATACTGTCACCGCCTGTATGATACTGTCACCACCTGTATGATGCACTGTCACCCACCTGTAGTACTGTCACCACCTGTATAATACTGTCACCACCTGTATGATACTGTCACCGCCTGTATGATGCTACAATGTCACCACCTGTATGATACTGTCACCTGTATATGCATGCCACCACCTGTATAAACCACTGTCACCATCTGTATGATGCTATACCACACCTGTATGATACTGTCACCACCTGTATAATACTGTCACCACCTGTATAATACTGTCACCACCTGTATAATACTGTCACCATCTGTATAATACTGTCACCACCTGTATAATGCATGCACCATCTGTATGATACTGTCACCATCTGTATGATACTGTCACCACCTGTATGAATGCACAATGCACCATCTGTATAATACTGTCACCACCTGTATAATACACAATATACCTGTATAATACTGTCACCACCTGTATAATACTGTCACCACCTGTGATACTGTCACCATCTGTATGATACTGTCACCACCTGTATAATACTGTCACCATCTGTATGATACTGTCACCACCTGTATAATACTGTCACCACCTGTATAATACTGTCACCACCTGTATGATACTATCACCACCACATGATACTGTCACCACCTGTAGTACTGTCACCATCTGTATGATACTGTCACCACCTGTATAATACTGTCACCATCTGTATAATACTGTCACCACTTATAGTATGATACTGTCTGCCACCTGTATAATACTGTCACCACCTGTATGATACTATCACCCACCTGTATGATACTGTCACTACCTGTATAATACTGTCACCACCTGTATGATACTATCACCACCTGTATAATACTGTCACCGCCTGTATGATACTGTCACCACCTGTATGATACTATCACCACTTGTATGATACTACAATGTCACCACCTGTATATGCTGTCACCACCTGTATGATACTGTCACCACCTGTATGATACTATCACCACCTGTATGATACTTCACCACCTGTATAATACTGTCACCACCTGTATGATACATCACCACCTGTATGATACTATCACCACCTGTATGATACTGTCACCACCTGTGATACTGTCACCACCTGTATATAATACTGTCACCACCTGTATAATACTGTCACCGCAATGATACTGTCACCACCTGCAACATAATGCTGTCACCACCTGTATGATACTGTCACCACCTGTATATACTGTCACCTTGCAACATGATACTGTCACCACCTGTATGATACTGTCACCACCTGTATGATGCTGTCACCACCTGTATGATACTGTCACCACCTCTATGATACTGTCACCACCTGTATGATACTGGCACCATCTGTATGATACTGTCACCACCTGTATGATACTGTCACCACCTGTATGATGCACAATCACCACCTGTATGATACTGTCACCACCTGTATGATACTGTCACCACCTGTATGATGCATCACCACCTGTATGATACTGGCACCATCTGGCATGATGCACTGTCACCACCTGTATGATGCTGGCACCATCTGTATGATACTGTTACCGCCTGTATGATACTGGCACCATCTGTATGATACTGTCACCACCTGTATGATACTGTCACCACCTGTATGATACTGCACCTGTATGATACTGCACCATCTGTATGATACTGTCACCACCTGTATGATACTGGCACCATCTGTATGATACTGTCACCGCCTGTTATGATACTGGCACCACCTGTATGATACTGTCACCACCTGTATGATACTGTTACCACCTGTATATAATACTGTCACACCTGTATGATACTGTTACCACCTGTATAATACTGTTACCACCTGTATGTCTGTACCACCTGTATGATACTGTCACCACCTGTATGATACTGTCACCACCTGTATGATACTGTCACCACCTGTATGATACTGGCACCATCTGTGTGATACTGTCACCACCTGTATGGTACTGGCACCATCTGTATGATACTGTCACCACCTGTATGATACTGTCTCACCACCACCAGCCTAGCCAGTACTGTCACCACCTGTATGATACCCTGACACCATCTGTATGATACTGTCACCGCCTGTATGATGATACTGGCACCATCTGTATGATACTGTCACCACCTGTATGATACATCACCACCTGTATGATGCTGTTACCCACCTGTATGATACTGTCACCACCTGTATGTCTATCACCACCGCAATGATGCACAACCATCTGTATGATACTGTCACCGCCTGTATGATACTGGCACCATCTGTATGTTCTGTCACCACCTGTATGATGCTGTCACCACCTGTATGATACCTGTTACCACCTGTGATACTGTCACCACCTGTATGATGCTGTCACCACCCACTGTATGATGCTAATCACCACCTGTATGATACTGTTACCACCTGTATGATACTGTCACCACCTGTATGATACTGTTACCACCTGTATGATGCTGTCACCACCTGTATGATACTGTCACCACCTGTATGATACTGTCTACCTGTATGATGCTGTTACCACCTGTATGATACTGTCACCACCTGTATGATACTGTCACCACCTGTATAATACTGTCACCACCTGTATAATACTGTCACCACCTGTATGATACTGTCACCACCAGTATGATACTGTCACCACCTGTATAATACTGTCACCACCTGTATAATGCTGTCACCACCTGTATAATACTGTGTCACCACCTGTATGATACTGTCACCACCTGTGTGATACTGTCACCACCTGTATGATACTGTTACCACCTGTATAATACTGTCACCACCTGTATGATACTGTCACCACCTGTATGATACTGTGTCACCACCTGTATAATACTGGCACCACCTGTATAATACTGTCACCACCTGTGAGTTACATAATTACTCTACCTGTATCACCATATCTCCTCAGGTTAATTACCATAGTTATTGTATTCAGCCACGTGATTTATGTCCCCAAAAAGCTAAGAGAAATTTACAGGCCACGAGAGGTCCACAAGACACCTCGATGCCTGTGTGTGTGTGTGTGTGTGTGTGTGTGTGTGTGTGTGTGTGTCCTGCAACCTGGGTTATCCAATAGTCCTTTCAGAGTGTCTTGGAGGAGTCGATGTTAACGGCAGGGAGAAAATGTTTTAGATTATTACAGAGTGAGAGGGAGGTGAGAGAGGGGGGGTGAGAGGTGGGGGACAAGAGAGGTGGGGGAAGGAGGGTGAGAGGTGGGGGTGATGGGTGAAAGGTGGGGGTGAGAGGGAAGGACAGAGAGAGGGGTGGAGAGGTGGGGGTGAAGGAATTGAATTGAATTGAAGATGTTAGAGGGGGGAGAGGGAGGTGAGAGGTGGGGGTGAGAGGGTGAGAGGAGGTGAGAGGAAGGGGGTTACATAAGAACATAAGAAAATAAGAGTCTGCAATAGGCTGTTGGCCTGCATGGCAGCCCTGTCGAGATTACTACCACTCTCTATCATCCATGAATCTATCTAGCCTCCTTTTGAAACTTCCAGAGTTCCAGCACTTACACAAATTTGCTAACCTTGTTCCACCCGTCCACCACCCTATTTGTGAACCAGTTTCTTCCTATCTCCCTCCTGAACCTAAACTTACCCAACTTAAATCCGTTGCTCCGAGTCCTTTCCTGCTCAGATATTATAAGAACTTTATCTATATCTCTTTTATTGATTCCTTTCACCCACTTAAATACTTCATCATCTCCCCGCACTCTTCGTCTTTCTAGGAATACAAGTTTAGTGTCTTTAACCTATTTTGATATGGAAGGTTCTCAAGTCCCGAATCATTTTCTCTATCTTCGCTGCACCGACTCCAGTGAATTGATATCCATTCTATAATAGGGCAATGAACCGGAACCGCATAATCGAGGTGCGGCCTTGACTACGAGATATAGTTGCAATAAGACCTCTGCACTCTTATTACTTACATTTCTAGATATAAAACCCACATTACTCTGTTTGCCTTATTTCGAACATTAACGCACTGTTTTCAGGCCGTAGGTCCGGGCCTTCATACACCCCAAAGTCTCTTAAACAAGTTCTCTTCTCTAGGTTGATGTTGTTAAGGCTGTACATTGACAGTATTTGTTCTTCCAATAGCACGCTGCACTGTGTTGAATTTCATTTGCCATTTTTCTGACCATTCCTGCAGTTTATTTTAAACTCCAGTAGTGCATTTGCATCCTGCCCTAAATTAATCTGCCGCCCTATTTTGTGTCATCCGCAAACTTGCTTATGTCACTGCTAATCCCAGTATCTAGATCGTTTATGTAGATTATGAACAAGAGTGGGCACAGTAATGACCCCTGGGGAACCCCATTGGTTACACAGCCCCACTCAGATTTAACACCATCTACGCTGACCCTCTGTGTTCTATCGGTGAGCCATGATTTTATCCGATTTAAAACTTTCCCCTTGATACTAAAGTCTAAGTAAATAACATCGCAATTTTCGTGATTATCTACTACCTCTGCGTGAGAAACAGAGGTGAGGAGGTGGTGTGCAGGGTGAAACTATGGTCAAGTTTCTTTACGCCATTTGCCTCTGTCTACCCAGCAGTAATTGGGAACCTGGATGTCAATCGATTTGCTGATCGTGTTCCGGGCTAATGATTGGCCAGAGCAGTTGGCGAGTTGTCCGGTCTTCTCGGACTATTCCTTGACACTGGGTCATGCAGCTCGTTAACTTAGGGTGTGGCTGTTGTATTGGCGACAGCTTCTACACCTTAAACATATTCACGCCAAGGTGGCCCTTGAGCCGGCCATCCTCGTTACACGACGAGCAACCTTTATTATTATTATTATTATTATTATTATTATTATTATTATTATTATTATTATTATTATTATTATTATTATTATTATTATTATTATTATTATTATTATTATTATTATTATTATTATTATTATTATTATTATTATTATTATTATTATTATTATTATTATTATTATTATTATTATTATTATTATTATTATTATTATTATAAGTGGGGGTGAGAGGGAGGATGAGGGTCGGGGTAGGTGTGTGAGAGATGGGGGGAGGTTGAGTTAGAGGGAGGGAGAGAGCCTCACTCTCTCTGTGGTTTGTCTTCCTTGAGTCAACATTCCTCTCACCTTAATTTCCCTCCCGACAACTACCACACCACAGGCAGAAGACAGACATTTCATTCGTTTGGCGTAATCTCCAATTAGCGTGTCATTACAGGGAAGGGGGGCACCGCCAGGCTTGGCTGATAGCTCGTGCTGACATATTTTTATAAGTGGTCGTCGTGGCAACAAAGGAGTGTCGGTGATGGGTGATGCTCGCCTCTAATAGGGTCAAAAACTGAGTTAATGAGTCCCATCACTTTGTTAATTACAGGTGATGTTAATTACAGGTGATGTTAATTACAGGTGATGTTAATTGCAGGTGATGTTAATTACAGGTGATGTTAATTACAGGTGATGTTAATTACAGGTGATGTTAATTACAGGTGATGTTAATTGCAGGTGATGTTAATTACAGGTGATGTTAATTACAGGTGATGTTAATTACAGGTGATGTTAATTTCAGGAGATGACGTTTTTAACACTCGGAGGGTATGACTTTGACTTGGACAGGTATTGATAGGTGCATTATGCTGCGACAGGTAATAAAGGGTGAGGGGGAGGGTGGTGAATACCTTCGTCAGTCATAATGATATGTTAATGAGGTGATTAGTCGAGTTCAAATAAAGTTACCAGGTTATGAATTTTAGAGCAGGATAGGTTGACACACACACACACACACACACACACACACACACACACACACACACACACGGGCTTCGTTGGCTGCAATTAAGATTTTCCGCCAATATTTTTTTATAATTAGAATTTTACAGTCGAGTGACCTTCTGCCCAGACCCCTCCCTCCTCCCCGTGTGTGTGTGTGTGTGTTGAGACCCCTTGAACCACACACCTGACCTTGAACCACACACCTGACCCATGAACCACACATCTGACCCATGAACCACACATCTGACACATGAACCACACACCTGTACCACCATAAACCACACACCTGAACCATGAACCACACACCTTACCCATGAAGCACACACCTGACCCATGAACCACACACCTACCCATGAAGCACACACCTGAACTGTGAACCACACACCTGACCCATGAACCACACACCTGAACCATGAACCACACACCTGACCCATGAACCACACACCTTTCATCAACCACACACCCATGAGCAACACACCTGACCCATGAAGCACACACTTTACCCATGAACCACACACCTGAACCATGAACCACACACCTGAACCATGAACCACACACCATGAACCCACACACCCTGAAAACACACCCGAACCACCACACACCTTTCTCATCAACCACACACCCATGAGCAACACACCTGACCCATGAACCACACACCTGAACCATGAACCACACACCTGACCCATGAACACACACCTTTCATCAACCACACACCCATGAACAACACACCTGACCCATGAACCACACACCACCCATGAACCACACACCTGAACCATGAACCACACACCTTTCTCATCAACCACACACCCATGAGCAACACACCTGACCCATGAACCACACACCACCATGCCATGACACCACACCTGACCCATGAACCACACACCTTGCCCATGACACCACCCATGAACCCACACCTTTCTCTATCAACCACACACCCATGAACAAAACACCTGACCCATGAACCACACACCACCCATGAACCACCATGCCGACACCCATGAACACACCTGACCCATGAACCACACACCACACCCTGGCTTGCCCATGAACCACACACCTGACCCATGAACCACACACCTGACCCATGAACCACACACCTGACCCATGAACCACACAACTTCTCATCAACCACACACCCATGAACAACACACCTGACCCATGAACTACACACCTGACCCATGAACCACACACCTTACCCATGAACCACACACCTTACTCATAAACACACACCTGACCCATGAACCACACACCTTTCTCATCAACCACACACCCATGAACAACACACCTGACCCATGAACCCACCTGACCCATGAACCACACACCTGTCTCCCCGCCACAGGTATTTCAGTGTTGGCCGCTGTCTCTGATCTGTATAATTAATGGTGTCGTCTTCCTCCCTGTTGTGTTACTTACTAAGGGCGAACCCACGCGCAGGTTGAGTGAGGGAGGGAGGTGGAGAAGAGGAAAGAGAGAGAGAGAGAGAGAGAGAGAGAGAGTCTGGTGGAAGTTAGAGATTGAGAGGAGGAGAAAGAGACAGAGATGGAACGAGAGAGAAAGGGGTAGAGAGAAGAGAAGGAATGGAAGAGAAGGATAGAGAAGGGGAGGGAAGGAGACGAAAATGAAAGAAAGAAAATTAATGAAGAAGATGAAAAAATATATAAAAAATTGAAAAAAATACACAAATAAAAGAAGGAAGAAGGACAGATGAAGAGAAGAAAGAAAAGACGAAGAAAGATAAAGAAAAACAGAAAAAAGAGAGATTAAAAAAAAGGGAGAGAGAAAATATAGAATTAACAAGAGTGAAAATTAATCAATCCCTCATGAAATTTACTTAATAGTTTTAAAGACAAATTCACCCTGAGTTTAGTAGTAATTTGAGAATAAACTTTGAAAATATGAAAAGTTTTTATATAAGTCAGAGTTAAATGACTGAAAACAACAGACCGATTCCACCTTTGTCTCTTCTTTGAGCCATTAGAGTGAGGGGAATAATAAGACATTGTTCTCCGGTGTGTTAACCTGACCGCGACACTTTCCCTGGTTGTGGTCATTTCAGAAAGGTCAAACAAGGTCACTGGCTGCTCCAACATCTGACCTGACTGCTGAAAGACCTGACCTGACCTGAAGGAACATTTCTGATGGGTTGAAGTGAAATGGACTCGACAATATATACAGATAGACCCCACAGTTAGACCCCACAGACACTGATAAAGCCCACACATAGACCCCACAGATAGACCCCACAGACACTGATAGACCCCACAGATAGACCCCACACATAGACCCCACACATAGACCCCACAGACACTGATAGACCCCACAGATAGACCCCACAGACACTGATACCCCACAGATAGACCCACACTGATAGACCCCACAGACACTGATAGACCACAGATAGACACAGACACTGATAGACTCACAGATAGACCCCACAGACCCCACAGATGGATAGAGTAGACACTGACACAGATAGACCCAACAGATAGATAGACACAGATAGACCCACAGACACTGATAGACCCACAGATGACCCCACAGATAGACCCCACAGATAGACCCCACAGACACTGATAGACCCCACAGACACTGATAGACCCCACAGATAGACCCCACACAGACACTGATAGACCCCCACAGAGACAGACACTGATAGACACCCACAGACACTGATAGACCCTACAGATAGACCCCACAGATGAGACCCCACATGATAGACCCCACAGACACTGATAGACCCCACAGATAGACCCACAGACACTGACCCCAGACACAGACACTGATAGACCCCACAGATAGACCCCACAGACACTGATAGACCCCTACAGATAGACCCAACAGACACTGATAGACCCCCACAGATAGACCCCACAGACACTGATAGACCCCACAGATAGACCCCCACAGACACTGATAGACCCCACAGATAGACCCCACATACACTGATAGACCCCACAGACATAGATAGACAGACCCCACAGACACAGATAGACCCCACAGACACAGATAGACCCTACAGACACAGACACAGATAGACCCCACAGACACTGATAGACCCACAGACACAGACCCACAGACACTGATAGATAGATCCCACAGACACAGATAGACCCCACAGACACTGATAGACCCCACAGACACAGATAGACCCCACAGACACTGATAGACCCCACAGACACTGATTAGACCCCACAGACACAGATAGACCCCACAGATAGACCCCACAGACACAGATAGACCCCACAGACACAGATAGACCCCACAGATAGACCCCACAGACACAGATAGACCCCACAGACACAGATAGACCCCAGACACGGATAGGCCCACAGACACAGATAGACCCCACAGATAGACCCCACAGACACAGATAGACCCCACAGACACAGATAGACCCCACAGATAGACCCCACAGACACAGATAGACCCCACAGACACAGATAGACCCCACAGACACTGATAGACCCCACAGATAGACCCCACAGACATTTTCATGTGTTTAGTGACCTTAAATGAAAGCTTTGTACGTTACTTTTGTTACTATTGTAGTTTTTTTTACTTTTGTAGTCTTATTACTTTTTTACTTTTGTAGTTTTGTCACTTTTGTACTTTTGTTACTTTTTAAATTTTGTTACTTTTTGTAGTTTTCTTACTTTTTACATTTTATTTCTACTGTGTTACTTCTGTTACTTTGTTACTTTATTATTTTTTTACTTCTTTACTTTTGTTACTTTTTTACGTTACTCTTTTACTTTTGTTACTTTTTACTTTTTATTCTGTTACTTTTGACCTTTGTTACTTTTTTACTTTTGCTACCTTTTTACTTTTGCTACTTTTAAATTCTGTTATTTTTTCTTACTTTTTTATGTTTGCTACTTTTTTACTTTCTGTTACTTATGTTACTTTATTCGAAGACATTTCAACGCCAAATGGATGTCCAGTAATTAACTTTTTTTTGTTTTACTTCGTTCATGGAGACGCATCGGAGGGGGGAGGGAAGGGGGGGAAGAGGGGAAACTGAGAGAAGTTTGACAGGGGAAGAATGGTCACAGTTGGCGGTGTTTTGGGTAGTGTGTGTGTTTGTGAGCAACTGGCCAGAGGAAAATGACCTTTTTTATAGAGGTGGTGGAAGATGGAGAGGAGGAGGAGGAAGATGATGAGGAAGAGGGGAAGGAGGAATAACAGGAAGGCGAAGAGGAAGACCAGGAAACGGGGGGGGGGGGTAATTAACGCAAAACAGTCAACACTTCCTCTAGTATACAGTGGTGGTGGTGGTGGAGGTGGTGGTGATGATGGAGGTAGAGGAGGAGGTAATAGTAATTGGTAGTGGTGGAGGTAGTGTGTGGTGATGATGGAGGCAGAGGAGGAGGTAATAGTGGTGGTGGTGGTGGTGGAGGTGGTGGTGATGATGGAGGTAGAGGAGGAGGAGGAGGTAATAGTGGTGGTAGTGGTGGAGATGTAAGTGTTGGTGGTAGTAGTGTTGGAGAAGGTCTCTGAGGAAATATCTCACTGTGGGGGGAAAACAAATAATATAGTCGTGTAAATTTAACTCCAACATTTATGGAGTCGTCAAATCAGTAAATAATTTGTAAGGAAACTTGTAAATAAGATGAGAAAATATATATATATATACACCTGTACTGTATATATATGTGTGTATATATATATGACTGGAATATATACCAGTTAAGTTTATATAAGCCTTGACAGTATGTTTAGATGACTCCAGAAAATAATATATAGTTTATTTATTTATTTATTTGTTTGTTTACTTAAAGAAATTGTTGAGAAATATTACCAAGATATGTAATAAGACAGTCTGGAACTATACTTATTTATTAAGGATTTCTTTATGTCCTAATAAGGTGAAATAAGGAAGAAATAAGAAGTTGGTTGCCGGCGGTGAGCAGTATTGACATTACCCTTGTGTGCTGGACCCCTGCCTCACCCGCCCCTGTCTCACCCACCCCTGTCTCACCCACCCCTGCTTCACCCACCCCTGCCTCACCCCTGTCTCACCCACCCCTGTCTCTGCCCTGCCTCACCCCACCCCTGTCTCACCCACCCCTGCTTCACCCCTCACTACCCCTGCCTCCACCCACCCCTGCCTCCACCACCCCTGTCTCACCCGCCCTGTCTCACCGCCCCTGCCTCACCACCCCTGTCTCTTCCCACCCCTGTCTCACCCACCCCTGCTTCACCACCCCTGTCTCCACCCACACCCCTGTCTCCTGCCCCCTGTCTCTTACCCCTGTCTCCCACCCACCCCTGCTTCCCCACCTCCACCCTACCCCTGCCTCCACCATCCCTGCTTCAACCCCACCCCCCAGCTCACCCCTCCCCTCCCACACCCACTCCTGCCTCCCACACCTATCTCTCCCACCCCACCCCTCCACCCCACCCCTGTCTCACACCCACCTGTCTCTCACCCACCCCTGCTTCCCACCCACCTCCCCTACCCCTCTCACCCATCCTGCTTCAACCCACCCCTGGCTCACCCCTCCCGCCACACCCTCCTGCCTCACCGCCCCTGTCTCACCCACCCTGCCTCACCCACCCCTGTCTCCACCGCCCCTGTCTCCACCCGCCCCTGTCTCACCCCCTTGCTTCCCCACCCTCACCTACCCCTGCCTCCACCCATCCCTGCTTCAACCCACCCCTGACTCACCCTCCCTCCCACCCACTCCTGCCTCCACCCCCGCCTCACCCACTCCCGCCACACCCACTCCTGCCTCACCCACCCCAGCCGGCAGCTAGTGGGTGGGTGGGCGGCCAATCACCCGTCACCACACGCCCACCAACACCCGATAAAGAAGTTCTCGAGTCTGATGAGAAAATATTAAAAGCTGGGTTAAGGTCAGGGTCAAAGATCAATTACAAAGGTCACGGTCAAAGGTTAATGACAAAGTCGTGGTCAAAGGTCACGGTGAAGTTTATAGCTGACTCGCCCTTTGTTGACCAGGTTACTATGGCTCATACTGTACAGGGGAGATTCTAG
>NW_024745234.1:0-11948 GCF_018991925.1 Homarus americanus | reverse complement strand
GCTAATACGTGCGTTACGGTTGTTAATAAGTGCGTTAGGGTTGCTAATACGTGCGTTTCGGTTGTTAATAAGTGCGTTAGGGTTGTTAATACGTGCGTTACGGTTGTTAATAAGTGCATTAGGGTTGCTAATACGTGCGTTACGGTTGTTAATAAGTGCGTTAGGGTTGCTAATACGTGCGTTACGGTTGTTAATAAGTGCGTTAGGGTTGCTAATACGTGCGTTACGGTTGTTAATAAGTGCGTTAGGGTTGCTAATACGTGCGTTACGGTTGTTAATAAGTGCGTTAGGGTTGTTAATAAGTGTGGTGGAGTTGTTAATATGTTTGTTTTTTTACGGGCATTAGCCCACCGAGCACAGGTCACTGACCCACATCAGGGCCTCGGGGGCAAAAATGTAATAATAATAATAATAATAATAATAATAATAATAATAATAATAATAATAATAATAATAATGATTAATAAAAATAACAATAATAATAATAAGAAGAAATACAATGATAAAAAATCAAGATTGAGAAACAATATATGTATCTTGTGTTGTCAAAGTAAGAAAAACAATTGAGACCCTACAATTGTGTGTAAATGAGGCAAAAAGTCAGATCAGCAACCTGGGACTTGGTCACAATTTTCGTGATGCCATATGGCAGCAGGGTCTACCATAGACAACACATTATGCTTCCAATATCTTCCCAGGCGGTAGTACCTCCCTGTTTGGTAGCTGCCTACTACCTGTGTTGGGTTGTTAAGTATAATGGGGCTGTTAAGAATTTTAGGGTTGTTAATAGGTGAAGGATTATTGTATTGTAGATAAGTGAAGGAACATTATATTGTAGATCAGTGAAGGAACATTGTATTGTAGGTCAGTGAAGGAATATTGTATTTTAGGTCAGTGAAGGAACATTGTATTGTAGGTCAGTGAAGGAACATTGTATTGTAGGTCAGTGAAGGAATATTGTATTGTAGGTCAGTGAAGGAACATTGTATTGTAGGTCAGTGAAGGAACATTGTATTGTAGGTCAGTGAAGGAACATTGTAATAACACCCACAGTATACAATTTTTTTCGTATATAGTTACATAGATTCTTCACATAATATATTCCCAACACGGTAATTCACACGCCCGCCCCCACGCCCGCCTCCACGCCCACGCCTCACACACGCCCCCGCCTCACACGCCCCACGCCTCCACGCCTCACACATGCCCACGCCTCACCGCCCACTCACACAGCCCCACGCCTCACACAAGCCCCACGCCTCACGACGCCTCACACACCCCCACCGCCCTCACACAAGCCCCACCTCAGCCCCACCCCTCCACACACGCCCCCACGCCTCCACGCCCCCGCCCCACGCCTCACACCACGCCTCACACACGCCCCCACCAAGCCCACCTCCCACGCCCCACGCCTCCCACGCCTCACCACGCCCCCCCCAAGCCCCACCTCATAAGCCCCACCTCACACCCCACCTCCCCCCGCCCCACACCTCCCCCCGCCCCACCCTCCACACCCCACGCCTCTTCCTCAATCGGTTCACTCACGAGTTACCTTTAGACGAGAAGGTAGAAAAAGGCCGCTGTTAACTAGATAGATCAGTGAAGGAACATTGTATTGAAATGTGCAGGGAAGTTTAACATTGTATTGGTCATGAAGGAATATTGTATTTTAGGGTCAGTGAAGGAAACAATGTATTGTAGATAATACTGAAGGAACATTGTATTGTAGGTCAAAGAAGGAATTACGTATAATGGTAGATCAGTGAATGAACATTGTATTGTAGGTCAGTGAAGGAATATTGTATTTTAGGTCAGTAATAACAACAGCTGTAGATAATTGAAGGAACATTGTATTGTAGGCCAGTGAAGGAACATTGGCTGTAAAGTTCAGTGAAGGAACATTGTGTTGTAGTCAGTGAAGGAACATTGTATTGTGGTCAAAGAAGGAACATTGTATTGTAGGTCGCTAGTGAAATATTGTATTGTAGGTCAGTGAAGGAACATTGTATTGTAGTTCAGTGAAGGAACATTGTATTGTAGGTCAGTGAAGGCAAACATTGTATTGTAGGTCAGTGAAGGAATTACTGTATTGTAGGCCAAAGAAGGAACATTGTATTGTAGCCAGCATGAACATTGTATTGCAGGTCAGTGAAGAACATTGTAATGTAGGCCAGTGGATGGTCATTGCATTATAGCCAGTGAAGGAACAGTGTATAACACCCACGGTATACAATTTTTTCGTATATGTGTAGTTGTAAATTCTTCATAGTATATCTAGCAACATTGGTGTCTCACACACGCCCCACACCACACGCCCCACGCCTCACACACGCCTCACGCCTCACACACGCCCCACGCCCACACGCCCCACGCCTCACACACGCCCCACACCAGCCAGCACGCTCCACGCCTCACACACACGCCCCGCACGCCCCACGCCTCACACATGCCCCACGCCTCACACACGCCCCACGCCCTCACACACGCCCCACGCCTCACACAAGCCCCACGCCCACACACACGCCCCAGCACGCCTCACACACGCCCCACGCCCACACACGCCCCACGCCTCACACAAGCCCCACAAGCCCCACGCCTCACACACGCCCCACGCCTCACACACGCCCCATTACACGCCCCACGCAAGCCCCTAATGCCCACACTATTCTTACACGTGTTCTTACGCTCACACACGCCTCGCAAGCCCCACGCCTCACACACGCCCCACGCTCGCCACACGCCCCACGCCCCACACACGCCCCACGCCCCACACACGCCCCACGCCCCACACAGGGGCCCCACGCCACACACGCCCCACGCTCCTCACACACGCCCGCCTCCCCACACACGCCCCACGCCTCACACACGCCCCACGCCTCTTCCTCAATCGGTTCACGTCCCCGAAGTTACCTTGTAGACGAGGAAAGGTAGAAGAGGCCGCTGTTAATTGGTGACTGGTGGTACTGTCTCCTATCTGTTAACTGGTGACTGGTGTTACTGTCTCCTATCTGTTAACTGGTGACTGGTGTTACTGTCTCCTATATGTTATCTGGTAACAAGTGTTAGTATGTCTCCTATCTGTTAACTGCTGACAGGTGTCACTGTCTCCAATCTGTTAACTGGTGACAGGTGTTACTGTCTCCTATCTGTTAACTGGTGACAGGTGTTACTGTCTCCTATCTGTTGACTGGTGACAGGTGTTAGTATGATTCCTCTCTGTTAACTGGTGACAGGTGTTACTGTCTCCTCTCTGTTAACTGGTGACAGGTGTTACTGTCTCCTATCTGTTAACTGGTGACAGGTGTTAGTATGTCTCCTATCTGTTAACTGGTTACAGGTGTTACTGTCTTCTATCTGCTAACTGGTGACAGGTGTTTGTATGTCTCCTCTCTGTTAACTGGTGACAGGTGTTACTGTCTCCTCTCTGTTAACTGGTGACAGGTGTTACTGTCTCCTATCTGTTAACTGGTGACAAGTGTTACTGTCTCCTATCTGATAACTGGTGACAGGTGTTACCGTCTCCTCTCTGTTAATTGATGACAGGCGCTATTCTGTCTCCTCTCTATCAACTGATGACAGGTTTTACTCTGTTAACTGATGATAGGTGTTACTATGTCTTCTATGTTAATTGATGACAGGTGTTACACTGTCTGTGTTAACTGATGACAGGTGTTACTATATCTCCTCTCTGTTAACTGATGACAGGTGTTACTGTTTCCCCCTTGAGGTAGACGTACCATTTTGATTGGCTGATTCTATCGGGTGTATGTATGTGCCTGTGTGCATGTCTGTCTGTCTCTGCCTGTAACATGCTATTGAATTTGTGATGAAATATGACAGATCGTGGCTTTCACCGCTTGTCGTTTCTCATGTTGGGAAAATGTGGGTCAAAGTTTAAGGTCAAAGGAAGTAAACGTAAGACTGGTGGCTGTAGAATGAGTTGAAATATTCTTTCGTTTTACTTAAAGAGAGAGATTTGCTGTTAGCTAATGAATAAATCATCCCATTTTTGTTTTGGTAAGACAAGTTCTAAGTCCCTGTTCAAGATCAAAGGTTTCGAACTTTATTTGGGATTAAATGTTAAGTGTTTTAAACTAATTTGCATACAACTTAGCTGTAGGGTTGTGAGGTGGCCAGAGGCAAAACACACAAAATTTATTTTGTTCTGTTTTGGACGCAAGAGGTGAAAGGTGAAGGTGGTGTGTGAAAGTACTGTAACTGTATGTTGAAGGGCTTTATTTTTTCTTGAATGGACAGTTCTCTCTCTCTCTCTCTCTCTCTCTCTCTCTCTCTCTCTCTCTCTCTCTCTCTCTCTCTCTCTCTCTCTCTCTCTCGCTCTCTCTCAACCCTTCACCCTATCAGCATCATATTTAATTAATTCTTTTAGTATTTTTTTATTACAACCTCTTTTTTAAATAAATTAGAAATATGCTTAACTTTCTTTAAAAGAAACTGTACCACATGACTGAGTGAGTTTGAAAGAAACTTTGAGTATGATTATATATGAAAGTTGTAATAATGCAGCTGTAGATATCATTGATCAGGTGTGAAAGAAGTTGAAAAGTACGATATCTGAATATATTTAAAAGTCATGAATGATTATATGTGAAAGAAGCTACATATGACCCATTACATTTGAAAGAAGCTCTAAATATAACTGATTATACCTAAAAAAAAAAGATTAGTAAATATGATAAAATGGAGAAAAAACGGAAAGACAAATCCGATTGTGTAACTGAGCAATAAACCCGGTATAGTGAGTTCAATAGTTTTTGAAATGATGGTGTGTACTATTTATATTCCTATTAAAAGCTGCACACACACACACACACACACACACACACACACACACACACACACACACACACACACACACACACACACACACACACAAAAGGAAATAAATTGCCTCGTCTATCTAATCACTCAAATTAAGTTCCTTGTCCTAAGAGTATTTAATTAGAGAATATTAAATTCCTGGTGTTTAAATCACTGCTGAATATTTATAGTAAAGACGATTTTCACCTGTTAATTATGATACCAGTGAATCATTGATAAGACGCGCAAACATGTTAAAAAACCTTCATCTCTGCTGGTAATTAGTTGGATTAGTGATACATACTGTAGTAGATTCATTGATGGATCAGTTCACTGAGGGCATTTTAACTTAACAACTAAAATGTTAGATATGTTTGTCATAAGTTCTGGATGTCTCTCTCGAATCAGCCTTAGTTGATATAGTCACTCTTTGATTCTTCTATTTTAGCTCATCTAATTATACAAGGCACCTTATATAATATACTCACTGTGATATATAGTTTATTAAATGTCTCATTGAGAATTTTATTGCCGATTTTATACACAGATTAAAGATCTTGGAATACATTTTATTCATGGAAAATTAACCACAATCTGTGTTTGGTTATTAAAGGCTTTATTGGACAAGTTACGTCAGTTTTAATGCCAATAATTCATTTGGATATAAAATATATTATCGAAAACAGTTTTATTGTATTATATTGGGTCACATTTTTTTCATTATACGCTCATCAATAGTAATGTGTGTTTACAGTAATTCAAACACGTTATAAAAGCAAGCAACAGCTGTCGTATTGTTCCTTAATTACCTGTTACTGAAGTTACTTTAAATTTAATCCAATTGACATATATGTTACAACCAATTAGACCGGTCATGAAACTCATTACCGTAATAGGGTGTCATACGGAGGCGATTTTTTTTTTGAGTTTGAAAAATCGGCCCATGGTATTAATGATGTAGTTCTATGTGCAGAATCATGTGATATCTTCAGATTTGAAAAGTTTTTATTTTTTGTTAGGTAAATTTTAACTTGAAATCTTATGAAAATTCAGTATTCCCACCCTTTTACCAAAACCACTAAATAGCTTATTTAAAGTAAAGTAAATGTATCAGGTTAATTTATTAGGATGAAAATGATCCAGAATAGTGAAACGAATGATCTTGACACATTTATTAAATTTAATATTCCTTTAGAAAACAAAATCATCAAATACAAAAACCGGTTTTACTACTACGACCCGGTGTTGCTGCACCATAGAGAACATGTCTTTTCTTGCTTCTGTTTCTACTCATCACCTCCCTGCTGACCACCTGAGCTCGGATGTAGCCTTCCCTCCTCTCCTGGCTGTACACGTGACTGCTGGCCTCGCTCACTTGCTGTACAAAACGCTCTATACTCTGGGTGTGCGGGGGCCAGGCAGGGACATGCATGGGGTTGTCCAGGAAAGCTCTGACTTGAACATTGGTGAGGCTGCAGGTAAGAGGGGGCTCACTGCCAGCCTGGATGTTATCCAGATCTATGAGATCAGTGAGGGTCTTGGCACCTAGATTGACTTCAGGAGTCTTCCTGACCTGAAGGAATCGTCACCAACTGATTCGTCATGCCCAGATCCTCTCATAAGTCTCATATCCAAGATCTTTGATTGCCACTCTTCTCCTCTCATCCTTACTGCAGCATTGTCTGCAGAAGTGCCCGGATGAGCGTACCAGGAAGATCTCCTCGCACAGTTCCAGCTCCCAATCTGAACAACTCCTCTTGGCTGACTTCAGAGCTCAAGCTGAAGAGAACATGCCTCGACCTTCGGAGAACGATGACTTGACCTTGGTGTTGAACCACCTGGCAAGTAGACACTACGATGAATTGACAATAAGTCTCAGGTTGTAGAAGCTGGTTCCTTTCAGTTTATGATGATGACCCAAATTCTGCAGAACCTTGAGAGCCAAGCTAGGAGCTACCCAGAATGACTGACCTATCTGCAGGTAAGCAAGTCTTATCAGGCATGACCCAGTTTTGGCGGCACTGCAAATCATGCGTAACCATAGTACTGGTCAGTACTAGGTCAGCTGGCGACAGTGGCTATGTGCAAGTTCAACGAAAGTGGATGGGCCAACTGTGATTTACAGTCTAAAGCTCGGATTTATTTTTAACCTTTCAATGGCAGAGTCCAGCATCTGCCAAGAGACCAGATTCATCTGTTGTTTGAAAGAGTCTTGCCATCCAGCTCCTGATCAGATGTCTGAGTGGCAACTCGTTGTGGAGGCCTGCCAAACAATCCAGACCAAGCTTCCTCCCAATCTTCCGCTCTATCCACTGTATGACTCTCTCCTTGCCACCCTGTGTTCGTGTTGGTGCTGTCCCCTCCAATGGCCTGCAGGGTCTGGTCTACGTTCCTCTCTCTGAGCCAGTTCACAATGTTATCTGCCACTATCTCAGCTGGTTTCCTGATGTCATCTTTCTCTGGAGTGAAATGCCACAAATGCTTCCCTCCTGGTTCACTGCAGCAGGAGTAGTGTTCCTCCTTCACCATGGCAGGGAACAACTTGTCAGAATTTCCAACTTTCATGAACACTTTAGTGTCATCCCTTCTCCCATCAAAGAACAAACAATTGATTCCATTTTCTCTTATCCCCTTATCAAACTCCTCTTCTAGGTTACTGACAAGTTTCTCCTGAGCTCTCCTTACTTTGTTATGATCTATAACCAGGTGAACATCATCAGGTGTTATCAAATCACCGTCAACCCAGGCAGCTGTTGCTATCTCTGCAGTTTCTCTGAGACCAGTGTGGTGTCGCATGCTGGCCAGAGCTATGCTCGGGATATCTTTCCTATTTCGAATCTTATGCCTGGAAGGTTTGGGATCATTATTTTCTGGGTTAGGGACAAAGTCACCATTCTCCTGGTCAGCACTCGGATCAGCCATGGGGAAGTCATTAAACTCTGAATCAGCCTGACTCCAATCATCGGCCTTTTTTACCTCACCCTGGGCTTCGGCCCTTTTCCTCGGCAACTCTTCTCTTCTTTCTGTCTCTTTCTGTGGCAGCTTCCGTCTCTTGACTCCGGAATATCTTGGCTAGAAATCATGAGAGCCCCTTTATACTGCCAGTCTTCTCTGGTGCTTTGACAAATGCGTTCACCACAGGAATCTTCAGTTCACGCTTGCAAAATACAGGAGATGTGGGCCCTCGGATTTATGAAGTCACGATCGCATCCAAACTCAGGACAGAGAACAATTGGGCACTTGCAAGTAATTATGTCAAATAATTGGTCCAGTTGCTTGGCAAAGCTGTCCTTAACTGCAAGTTTTCCTCTCCCAAGAGAGATATCTCTTGCCTTTTCCCAACTGGCTAGCAGTCTCTCACTAATCTTCTTCTGACTTGTTATGACTGGAGGCTTGAACTGAGCGTTAGCCAGAGTGTACCGTACCAAGACAGCTTTCGTCATATCACTGGCAATGTCTTTGTTTGTGTAAGTTCTTTGGTTCTTTTCACTGATTTGCCTGATTAAAACACCGTATCTCAAAGCATCTCTCAATGTAGGAAACTCCGACTTCAGGAGCTCTCTCCCAGACCCAAGATAGTGACTGAGATGGCTGGATTTTTGTTTCCTCGTCCTGACACAAGCAGCCATCGCAAATATTATCAACTTATAAATGCATCAGAATCTGAAACAGAAAAAAATATTGTTAGTTGGGTTGTTAAAGAGAAGTCAGAAAGCAATGTTCACTATTTAATTGTAATGCACTAATGCAGCTGTACGTTAGATTTTCGATAAATTTCACGCTAAAATTAACCTAGCAAAAGGTTGCAAAATATTGAAACTGAAATTATTTTCTGTTTATATACACTAAAATCTACCAAAAAAGTGATGGGCCATTAGTTTTAGCTGATCTTCCCTCCTATGACACCCTATTACCGTAAGTACCATAAACCTTTTTTTATTATTAATTGAACGTGTGGTAATGTGGGGTAAGGTTGGGCTCGGTATTCGGCTGTGTAAGACCTCGCCGCCATTACATCAGCAAACAGTAATCTTGACTGGCAAATCTGGCCGGGTGTTGAGAGGCGTGTAGACCACGATAGCCGGAGCCCAGACCTGGTGGTGGCTGGCCTTTGATCTGCCTCTCACTGCTTCTTTCTCCGTCTCACCTCACTAAATTGTATTACATTTTCGTGGTTTGTGTCTCATACTGAGGTTTAATAAACTTTTTAAAGACGGGCCACACACACACACACACAAACACACACACACACACACACACACACACACACACACACACACACACACACACACACACACACACACACACACACACACACACACACACACACACACACACACACACACACACACACACACACACACACACACACACACACACACACACACACACACACACACACACACACACACACACACACACACACACACACACACACACACACACACACACACACACACACACACACACACACACACACACACACACACACACACACACACACACACACACACACACACACACACACACACACACACACACACACACACACACACACACACACACACACACACACACACACACACACACACACACACACACACACACACACACACACACACACACACACACACACACACACACACACACACACACACACACACACACCTTAGTCCTCCCAGTCACAACTACTGCCCGCCGTTGAGGTAATTTACGCTATCTTAAAGCACCTGTAAAATTAGCAACCCGTGTTTGTTAAGGCGTTGTCTCTGTCGTAAAGCTGACCATAAAACACTGCCATGAATTCGATCCATTGTAAATGTGTAAATTGTTCGTAAAAAAGAAAGATACAAAGTTAATTTTTAGGCTTTACGTTTTCGTCGGAATAATAGGAAAATTATAGTAAGCCAGTAATACATTGGTCTGGTACTGCACTGAACTTCAACCATACCCCGGGTTGGTTAGGTGAGGTTAGTTTAAATTAAAGGTAGATTTAATGTTAGGGGTGAGTTGAGGATAGAGGCAGGTTAGAGTAGGTTAGGTTAGGTTAGGTTAGGTTAGGTTAGGTTAGGTTAGGGGTCAGTTAGGGCAGGTTAGGGGTAAGTTAGGGCCCGCTCACACTGAGGTCCCTAGGTTAAGTTAGGGGTCAAGTAGATCGGACGAGGTTAGGTTAAGGATACGTTAGATTAGGCGTTAAGATAAATTCGATTAAGGTTTGATTCAGTTAGGTTAGGTTAGGTTAGGTTAGGTTCGGTTAGGTTAGGTTAGGTTAGGTTAGAGATACGTTAGTTTAGCTTCGATTTGGTTCGGGTAGTATTAAGTTAGTTTAGTTGAGATTAGGTTAAGGTAATGGTAACTTAGGTTAGATGTATTTTAAGTTGGGTTTACGATTAAGATAGGTTAAGGATAGGATAAACTAGGTTAAGCTAAGGATAGGTTAAATTAGATTAATTTAAAGACAGATGAAATATGTTTAATTCAAACTTAACTTCGGCTACGTTCTGGACCCGAAATGTTTAAAGAGAGTTTTATATTTCCTGCCAGATGTTTGCTCAATGGCTGCCAAACTACTATGTGAATGAGTGTAAACAGAAGATTCTTTAATTTATAGCATATTGAAAAGGCAGGTTGTTCTCTGTGTGTCTCGGCTTGATGATAGGGTTAAAATATTTATAATGGGAATTTAATATGTATTTTTAACCTGTTGTTAAGTCTCACCAGTTGTTTGTTTTTTCAAGGTGTGCGTAATGAGTTGTTCACCTGAAATTGTTAAGTCGTGACGGGAAAGTGATACATGTTATATTTAGTAGTAGTAGTAGTAGTAGTAGCAGCAGTCCAGCCTGTCACTTCTCCGCCCTTCCCTCATAAGAACCAGTATTATCTTGTGCCTGGGACTAAATCAGATGTTCGGAGGCGGACGTAACTGTCGCGCAAGGTGCTGTTCACTATGCCTGGCAACAATCATTGCTGCGTTTGTGCTAACCCGAACCAAAACTGCACAAATTGTGTTTGTGCGAGAAATAACCGACCATGTGTGGATTGCAAGAAGCGAGACCAGTGTCGGAACCCACGTCGCAGGGAGCCGACACAGGTGGCCACAGTGGATATCGCCGGGACCCAACTACCCGATGATATCCGAAATGATAGCAGTGAGTCTACTCAACCCGAAAATGTAGCACTAATAAATGCTGCTCCCTCAGTAGCAGGTGTCCACGAGGAGAATGAGAGACTGCCGCCTCAGTGGAATGGCATGTCGATGGAAAATGCAGACGTATGGGTCAAAGAAACCTACTCAGAAATTGTCAAGTGGTCGCCCGCTAACTTATTTGAACCACCCAAGTGTGCGGCCACCAAAGAAATGATTCGGGAGATGACTCGCTTCATGTCTGATTACACTGAGGACCGCTTCCTCGCCCCCCTAGCTTCAAATACTGGCAATAATACCACATCTATTTTGTCGGAGGAGACACACAAAGGCTAAGCACAAAGAAAATGTGGCAGCAATGAAGAGAAGATTGACAATGTGGCAGACTGGGGCCCTAGATGATCTCCCATGTGAAGCAAGAACACTGCAGGAGAGACTAAAATTTACGGGTGACGGTAAGCAAAACACCGATGACGTGGCAAGAAAATTTGGAAACAAAATGCGTGTGGGAAAAGTGTCTCTCGCGGTAAGATCTCTCACACAGGAATCCTCCGGTGGAGTGATGCCAATAAACAGAGAGACATTAAAACTATTGAAAGAGAAACATCCCCCTGCAAGTGAAGATGAAGGCATCAGGTTCCAGGGTGACTATATCCCACCAAATGCTGTTGATCTCCGAACAGAAGCAGCAGCCCAGAAGTTATGTTACATCCTGGATGAGATGTCGACTGTCTTTCTCTCTCCTTCGGTCGGCTTTGCTCTGCCTCAGGGGAACGAGAGCTTCTGCTCCTACTCCGACAACTGCTGCAGATATTGACTATGAGGCTACAGTCACTGAATGCCGCATAGATCTGCGGCTCAACTAATTTAACACAGATAGGATAGCTTTTTATGTATTAGGATATTTAATGTTAAGGTATTAAATAAATGGTGGCAGAGGTGGTGGCTATTGGGGGAGGCTAGGCCACGTTCTAAAAAAAAAAAA
>NW_024745233.1:12500-17971 GCF_018991925.1 Homarus americanus | reverse complement strand
AGGAGGGGAGAACAAGTGAAGGGAAGGAGAGGACAACAAGTAGAGGGAATGAGGGGAGAACAAGTGGAGGGAAGGAGGGGAGAACAAGTGGAGGGGAGAGGAGAACAAGTAGAGGGAAGGAGGGGAGAACAAGTGGAGGGAAGGAGAGGAGAAGAAGTGGAGGGAAAAGAGATGGAGGAAGAGAGGGTAGAAAAAAATAGAAGAAAAACAGCGATGGAGGGAGGGAGTCAGGTGATAACTTGAGACTCCGGTATTAGACGAGGAAGTTTAATTGAGCGGAGTAATTAGTGAAAATGACAAAGATAACCGGAGTGTTTTACGGCCCTGGGTCGATCATTATGATGGTGACCCCCCTCACCCTCCCTCCCTCACCCTCCCTCACCCTCCCTCTCCCTCCCGTGATGACCACCTGAACTGTGATAATATTAAGAAAGAGGAGGAGGAGATGGAGGAGGTAAGGAAAGGAGAGCAGATGAAGGAGGAGAAGAAGGAAGAGGAGGAACTACACAAGATAGGATATGGTTACTAAGATGCACTGTAAGGATGAGGACGCTAGGATAAGGATGGTGGGATGAGGACACTAGGATAAGGATGGTGGGATGAGGACGCTAGGATAAGGATGCTAGGATGAGGACGCTAGGATAAGGATGCTAGGATGAGGACGCTAGGATAAGGATGCTAGGATGAGGACGCTAGGATAAGGATGCTAGGATGAGGACACTAGGATAAGGATGCTAGGATGAGGACGCTGGGATGGGGATGCTGGGGATGGGACGCTGGGATGGGGATGGTGGGATGGGGACACTAGGATGGGGATGGTGGGATGGGACATGGGATGGGGACTGGGATGGGGACGCTGGGATGGGGATGCTGGGATGGGGACGCTGGGATAGGGATGGTGGGATGGGGACACTGGGATGGGGATGCTGGGATGGGGGACGCTGGGATGGGGATGCTGGATGGGGACACTGGGATAAGAGTGCTCGGATGGGGACGCTGGATGGGGATGCTGGGATGAGGGGACGTGGGATAGGGATACAGGATGGGGACGCTGGATAAGGATGCTGGGATGGGACGCTGGGATAAGGATGGTGGGATGGGGATGCTAGGATGGGGATGGTGGGATGGGGACGCTGGGATGGGGATGGTGGGATGGGGATGCTGGGATGCTGGGATGGGGACACTGGGATAGGGATGGGATGACGCTAGGATGGGGATGCTGGGATGGGGACGCTGGATGGGGATGCTGGGGTTGGCGCTAGGATAAGGATGCTAGGATGACGCTAGGATAAGGATGCTAGGATGAGGACGCTAGGATAAGGATGCTAGGATGAGGACGCTAGGATAAGGATGCTAGGATGAGGACGCTAGGATAAGGATGGTGGGATGAGGATACTAGGATAAGGATGGTGGGATGAGGACGCTAGGATAAGGATGCTAGGATGAGGACGCTGGGATAAGGATGCTAGGATGAGGAAGTCAAAACAGTTAATAAGATGGTTAGGGTAATCATTTGGTTCAGGACAGTCGACGTGAGAAGACTGACTGGGTAAGCATTGGGCAGACTCGGAAAACACCCACCCCCCCAGTATAGAGTATTATATTATTATTATTATTATTATCATTATCATTATCATTATCATTATCATTATCATTAACATTATTATTATTATTATTATTATTATTATTATTATTATTATTATTATTATTATTATTATTATTATTATTATTATTATTATTATTATTATTATTATCATTATCATTATTATTATTATTATTATTAACACAGCAAATAGGTGTTGTTTCCTGTTGTTAAATCACAGCCTCGCCTTTGCTGAGTTTCGTAAAATCGGTTCAGTGGTTTTATAGATATTTGTTTCAGACACACACATACACATTAAGGAGGCAACTACAAAGCCTCCTTTCTCTCTTGGGACTGAAATACTAACCAGGAAGAAATTTCCCCAGACGCCAAAGGTAATCTGTTAGAGTGAGTTTGATGCTTTCAGAGGAAGACATCTGCTATAAAGCATCATCTGATCTGTTTAGCATGACTGAGACACCATAAATCAAGATTAACTTCATTTTGCACCTAAAAGAGTCTTTTGATCTAGTACAAAAGCTAAGGTGAAATAGTAGGAAAGGACAATATAATTATTTCAGCTAATTCCACAGGTAATATTTTATGGTCATAGCTCGTAACATAAATCCAGAATTATAATTTGTTTCTGGATATTATCATTAACTTATCAATACTTCACTATAATTTAATTGAGACTTTATTGATTTTTATATATATATATTTTTTTAACAAGGAACAGAATTATTACTGTGTGGGAAAGGATATTGAGTTCATTACCCGAAACTTAGTGGTGTTTATGTATGGTTATATAGTGCTACAAGCTTCGCCCTCAAGGATCATTGCTGTTAATATAAAATTTACCGCTGAAGATTGTTGTTATTTGAATTGTAAAAGTCGTGTTTAGATTTTTTTGGTGTGTGTGTGTGTGTGTGTGTGTGTGTGTGTGTGTGTGTGTGTGTGTGTGTGTGTGTGTGTGTGTGTGTGTGTGTGTGTGTGTGTGTGTGTGTGTGTGTGTGTGTGTGTGTGTGTGTGATGAGAAGAAAATGGTACAGGAACATTTTTGTGTATGTTGGTCGCACGAGAGTCAAAATTTGGTACCGGTAGTTATATCGGAAATTAGGTTATGTCTTGATAAACAGCAACTAATACATGTTAACAACGGGTCATGCGATTTAAATGACATAAAACACACACACACACACAAGGATATTATTTGGTGGCAATTTCAGGAACATTAAAATAATTTCCGTATAGTCCCTTATCAGTCTCAGGCGATATATCTCGTGGTAGAGACTCAACTCACTCTTCACTTGACGTGTTGAGGTGAAGTGATTTTAGGTGACTTGAGATGACTGAGGTGAAGGTGATAGTATAATGGTTCATGTTCCTCCGGTGTTGTGAAGGTGACTCAGGTGACTCACAATATCCCAACTGAGGTCACAACAAGTCTTGGAAGAACAAGACAAATAAAATATTTGTTACACTCTGCTACTTAAACCTACACAGGATAAACCCAGAATATAATGTCAAAATTTGAATTGAATTATAGATATATCTCTGTGGGTTTTTTTTATACATTCAATTATAGATATATCGAAGTTTTTCTTATCTATTGATTTATTAAAATATTTCAATTATTTCCAATATATTAAAATACTTTCTATAGTTTGCATGATTTATGTTAATGTGTGTTAATGGTCCATGGTCGATTTTGGGACACAGGTGAGGTCAGGTAAGGGAGGGAGGCAGGGAGGGAGGGGAGGAATGAGGAAGTTAGGGATGGAGGGGGTGGCGAGGAAGTTTGGGAGGGAAGGAGGGAGGGGGTAGCGAGGAAGTTAGGGAGGGAGTGGGGGAGGGAGGGAAGTAGTGTCTCATTAGTGGACGAGACATAGACGCCCTGACGGTGAGAGACACTATCCAGGCATCAGGAAGTAAAGTAAATACGTCAATTTTTTATGTGGGTCATAATTCTCCAGGGGCTCTAATTTAGGTAATCTGTAGGTGTGGTGTGTGTGGTGTGGGTGTGTGGTGTGTGTGGTGATATGGTATAGAGTGTGATGGTGTGGGTGTCGCCTCTCTATGTTCACTTCCTGGTCCTTCATCATCCAACAGTCCCACCTCCTCTCAGCCTCACGTCCTTTACTCTGTGTTTGCATCTGTGATAATAATTTAACATTGCTGAGACTCTTAAGATCTGATGCTCATTTAAAAAGACACTTGATAGAAATGTACAAGTTTATATATTCTTGCAACATGGTAAATAATCTAGTGTATAAGAAATAAACGGTGTATAACAAGTATAAATATATAGTAGAGGGGCGAGATGCACTGTAGTTTGAGCTTTTCCCCATCTAGTTATTATATGTCTTATTTGTGTCACTTATGTTACTTGTATGTTATTTGTAATTAGAAACCCATTCCCCAAATATGTAACTGTATATTTTCAGCCTTCTGGCTGCCAAGCTCTTTCAATAAACCGTTAATAATAATTATTATTATTATTATTATTATTATTATTATTATTATTATTATTATTAATATTATTATTATTATTATTATTATTATTATATTGGCTGCCTGAGATGATTACTATCGCCATCTGTGTCTGTAAACGACTCTTTTGTTCTTGGCGGTGACTTGGGTAGTTTCTATACACCACTGAACACGAATTTCCATAAGGACCTTGGCCCCAGGGATAAAAAGCTTCATATTGATAGCGGAGATTACTGGGTCAGAGGTCAGGGTCACTGTTGTATAACCAGTTAAGGTGTCCCCCGGGAGTATGGCAACCAATGTGTTTTTTCTGACTATTTTTTTTTAGCTGTGGATGAAGAATTTACAGTATGGGGGAGTGTGTGAGTCATGACTCATGACTCACAGGTCCTCTCAGCGTCTCCTGCCGGGGTCGCTGGTTCGTGGAACATAACTTAGGGTAAATGTGTCCGACTGCCACAGCACTCGTGTCGGCCTCTCTAATGATATCCTATTTGTCACATGTCCTCGGGGCGGCGTGTCCGGTGTCAAGAATCTCCCGGAGAAGGGATGGTTGGATATATGACCTCCCCAGAGATTTGATGCAGATGAGATGGACTTGTTGACTGCAAGATTCACCGAGAGGACTGGTGGACGTAAGATATCTCAAGGCTTCGATAATTTTTCTTTGTAATTTTGTGTGTGTGTGTGTGTGTGATTTGAAGTTGCTCATGCGCCTTAACTGTAATACTTTCATTTGTATATAACATGTAGTACATCAGTGTCAATAGACGTGTTATATCAATGTAAATACATTCATACGTTTGATAATATTGCAATTAGTATTCCAACACGTTCCCACTAAAGCACACGTCAGCAATAATGAGTATCACCAATAAATGTGTCATTCTTGTTTACAATATTTGAAAGAGCGAGTGTTCATAGATCAAAGAGCTGAATATGTTATGTGATACAGACGAAAAAGGACATTGGGGGAATGGTATTCACCTCAATACACTCAATACACAAGTTCATTTAATGTATATTGTATTAATTTGGGGGGAGTTTTACCCAATTTTCACCGTCTAGATTAAAAATTTACAAAAACAATTCATGAGGACGATTATATTGATGATTGAATGTGAAGTTAAGTGTACAGGAGAGACCAAATAAGATAACCTGAAGAGGGAAAGGAGAGCAAAGGGAAGATGGGGCAGGTGGAAAGAACAGGAAGGAGAGAGGAGAGAGGAAGAGAACGGGGGTAAAGTAGGAGGAGGAGGACTGAGGGAGAGAAAAACGAATGATGAAGAAAAAGGAAGGGGGATGCGGAAAGAGAAAGAAGGAAAAGGGTAATGGAAAGAAGAGGATATTGAAGGATTGGAGGAGGAAGAGTGTAGATAATAGAGGGAATAAGAAG
>NW_024745233.1:0-10000 GCF_018991925.1 Homarus americanus | reverse complement strand
AAAACTCCACCAGCTCCATAATCACTAGCATCTACATACAATTTAAACGGTTTATCATAATTTACAGTAAAAAGTATGGGTGCACATATAAGTATCTGTTTCAATTTTTTAAACGCGTCATCACAATGAACACTCCACACAAATTTGACTTTCTTTGGCAACAGATTGGTTAATGGTAAAGCAATGGTTGAAAAGTTCTTACAAAACCTACGATAATATCCACTCATACCCAGAAATCTTAATAATTCTCTTCTATTTGTAGGTGCAAGATATTTCACAGTACTTTCCACCTTAGCATTAATTGGTTTGACACTTCCCTGACCAACAATATAACCTAGATATTCTACAGCAAATTCACTCTTCACAAGGTTTACAGTCAAGTTTGCTTGATTCAATTTGTTAAATACTTCTCTAATTAAATACAAATGTTCTTCCCAAGTTTTTTAATACAGTACAATATCATCTATACACACAGAACAACCTTTAACATCATACAATACTTGATTAACTAATCTCTGGAAAGTACTACCGCTGTTTTCATACCAAAGGGTAACACTTTATGCTGATATAAATCTTCCATAGTCACAAATGAAGACATTTCTTTTGCTCTTTCAGTCAGTGGTACTTCCCAATATCCTTTCAACAAATCCATCTTAGTTACAAATTTAGCATCTCCTATTTGGTCAGTACAATCATCCACTCTAGGAATAGGATATGAGTCAGCTTTGGTTACATTACTGTATTTACTTTTCTGTAATCAGTACAAAATCTATATGAAATACCATCAGGTTTAGTCACCAATACACAGAGTGAACTCCAAGGGCTGTTACTTCTTTCAGTCATATCATTATCAACCATATACTGTACTTCTTGTCTCATTATCTCTCTCATCTTAGGAGTCACTCTATATGGGTGTTGTATTCTCAGCCTCAACATCATGCTGTAATACCTCAGTTCTCCAAGGAACATCAGAAAACAAAGGCCTAAACTCATGTATAATTTGTATGATTTGATTTCTCTTCTCAGTTCCTAAATGATGAAGTTTCTTTTCTAAATTATTCATCACACCTGAATTATTTAACAGTTTATTTTCACATCTCCCCAACTTCATATCTTCACTTTCATCTATCATCTTTTCATCATCAGACCTAACACATAGACAATTCACCTTGTTATTCATATCATTTTCTGTAGAGTTTCTATCATAATATGGTTTTATCATGTTTACATGCAAAGTTGCGTTTATGTGCTTATGTGCATTTTTCTAGGTCCATAGCTTTCACCAGATTCCCAAAGGGGTCCGTGACTCAAAAAAGGTTAAGAACCACTGCACTAGAGGATGTATAGTCAGTCCATAGGCTAACAACCTCCTGACAGCTGACAGGTGTTTATTTCAATACCACTGTTCCCATTAAAACTGGTTTGATCAAAACACAGCTTCAAAATTACAACAAAATATAATAAATATGTGTTCAAAAGGCCGCAAATCAATTCACTCAGAATAATGTTACCTCCACCAAACACAATACTCTCTCACTGCTATAATATTCTTTAGACTATAATGAACATATTGCACTTTAGTTAACACCACAATTATCCATGATTGCCTAGAAAATAATAGATAAATGTGCACCACACAAGTTTGACCCTCCTATCCTCAACCTAGCTACAGAGAGAGCCACCAGAACCAAAACAATGTTCCAATGCTTTCTTGTTTCATCAACATATAATTTCTAATTCCTTTTATGCTTCACAACTGCTTCTTACAGTCTTTCATAACTGTATAAAAAATAAGAATACATTCTACAAAGTTTACATAATGAAACAAATACTAGTATACATACTTATATAAAATAATCAAGAACTTTTTCAAAGTCTTTACCATAGGCTTTGAAATTCGATTCTAAAGAAAAACGGGAAACAACAGAAACTAAATACAATAGGGGGACGACCGTAACATTATGTTATGTTATGTTAGGCTATTTTAGGTTAGGTTAGGTTAGGTTAGGTTAGGTTAGGTTAGGTTAGGATCCCAGTGATAATTAGTTAACATTGTCTTAGCTTAGATACTTATCTTTTGTGTAATTGTTTTGGTTTGCTAGATGTATTACCTACGCTCACTATATATATTTAATAGGATGTTACCTACGCTTACTATATATATTCATTAGGTTTAGTGAAATAAAGATAAAGAGTAATAGTTTTGGATATTATTGACTATATATTGATATGTATAATATGTATTAAAGTAAGGTATATCATAGGAGTGAAAGGAAGATATTGTTTGTTATTGTAATGAAATGTTAATGGTGGTGTTTACTTTCTTATGTGAAGTTCATTTTGGTACATTTTAAGTGGCTATTTGAGAACGACTAGTTTTAGTAAGAAAAGTCCTGTTATTTATAAAAGTAAAAATAAACATTTATTTTATTTTTGTTTACATTTTTTTTTATTTATTTTTTATTTTTTTATTTATTTATTTATTTTTTATTTTTTTATTTTTTTGCCTCACTCGGCCTCTTCTTCGTTTGGGACGGCTCTTGGGTATTTATTTAAGGCCGCTATCCCCCCAAACGTGCTTATAAGCATTTGGGTATTATTAGTTGTGTTGGGTATCGCCATTAACTCAGTCCCCTCGGGACAGTTTTCTGTAAAATAGGCGAGTTCAGGGGACTCGTCCCATAGCACGACAACTTTGACGGCACCATCCTCCATGGCCGCTCGAACTTCATCACCAAAGCAGACCATGTCCGGTTCATCGACCCTGAGTTTTTCAAATATGGAACTGAGGACAGTGTTAGACTTTTCCAAAAGCATGTGCTGGCGGAGGTCCCGTGTGCCATTGATGGCCTCCCTCAGACCTTGACGGCCGGAGTATGAGGTGTTTATTACAGATCTTACAGCACTCTTCAAGAGCTGAGGGAGACGCTCAACCAATTGGTCCTTCAGCTGACCAGGACCCCTACCACCAGGGCCTGAACCTGCACGGTCGCCTTATTTTCAGTCATAAAATAATCTTCGCTGAGAGCAATTACTTTCTTCACCAGCAATTGTCTCTTTTCCAGGCGGATGCGCTGGAACCTGGGAGCGGACTGGCCACCTCTGCCGTGCTTTTTTGGAATGTCCACGTTCTCATGGTGGTGGACTTTTAGTCCATTTTCAGAGAGCGTTCCAAGGGCAACCGCTGACCCATCGATGACGATGTAGCCAACGCCTCCCTCTTGGGAGATGAGTAATTGGTGCAGTGAGTGCGTGGAGAATGTCTTGCTGACATCGTATTTAAATTCTTGAACTGGTTGAGGAGGTGTTAACGTCCGGCGAAGGCGACTCACCTCGCCGGTTGCTTTGTTGAGAACTGATTGGCCGTAAAACACTAAAAGCCCATGGGGTGGCATGGCATTGACTGTGGATAGCATATCCACAGCGCTCTTCAGTGCTTCTTGCACTGAAGAGCGGTTGGAAACGGACTTTATGTTGGCCGCGCGGCTTTGTTCATCCTTGATTCTATTTTTGACGAGTATCAGGGAGGAAGATGATGGGAGGTGAAGGCTTAATACAGACGAAGTCCGGAGAGCCTCCAGATTCTCCAACTCCTTGAGAGCTTCTCTGAATTGGACAAGTTGAACCCGATCCATTTTGAAAGTAATAATAATATTAATATCTGGTTCGTCTGGTGACCTAAAGTTGAAATTTAGGGAGAGATTACAAAATATAAAAAAGTGAGGTTGGAATTTTGTTCCTCAGCTTCATACTGAACATGTTATAGTGTAGTAGTAGCAGTAGAGGTTGAGATGCTGTAGTAATATAGTGAACATATTGTAGTAGCAGTAGAAATGCTGTAGCAAGATAGTAAAGACATTATAGTAATAGTAGTAGTAGTAGTTGAGATGCTGTAGTAATATAGTAAAGACATTGTAGTAGTAGTAGTTAAGATGTTGTAGTAGTAGTAGTTAAGATGCTGTAGTAATATAGTAAAGACATTGTAGTAGTAGTAGTTAAGATGTTGTAGTAGTAGTAGTTAAGATGCTGTAGTAATATAGTAAAGACATTGTAGTAGTAGTAGTTAAGATGTTGTAGTAGTAGTAGTTAAGATGCTGTAGTAATATAGTAAAGACATTGTAGTAGTAGTAGTTAAGATGCTGTAGTAATATAGTAAAGACATTGTAGTAGTAGTAGTTAAGATGTTGTAGTAGTAGTAGTAGGCCCGGGCGGCGTGGGTGTGTTGGGGTGCCTTCCCAGATTTAAAGTGTTATTGGTGGGGATATACTCAGTTTATGGGAGCGAGAATTTCACAGTGTGTCGATGAACGTTGGATGTCACCTTGAGCATCATCGCCGACGGCTCGTCTCATTCCTTACGACTTTAAACGCAAATATTGCTCGTGTTCACCGGCGATCTTCAAGTAAGCCTGTGAGTGTTTGAATGGTGGGTGGCTGGAGTTGCCAAATGTCAGTGCCAGTGTCAGTGTCGATAGGCCTACCCTAGCAAGGGTGGCATCGCGACTCTCGCCCCTATGGGGCCAAGTGCCTCAAGTAACGGCCACTCCATGTAGTGTCGGCTGACCCAGTGAGTATATATAACTAATGTTACATCAGCGAGATCATAGAAATGGTGGCTATCTCTACCAAAGTGACATAATCAAGTGTTAGGTGTGACAATTCTTGCTCCCAGTGGATTATTCTCATGTGTGGATTATCGCCCACATGGGGGGTGCCCGACACAACCACACGCGCGCGTATGCCCCTACTACGCGGACATCGAAGGCCAAGCTGTCACCCCTGTGCCTCATACGCATAAGATCTAGTTCCTTCGTCCGTATGGGCCCAATAGCAGAGGTCGGAGGCGGAAATATCTGTCGCCCGAGTTGCTGGTCACTATGCCTGGCAACAGTCTTTGCTGCGTCTGTGCTAGCCCGAACCAAAACTGCACAAATTGTTTTTGTGCGAGAAACAATAGATCATGTGTGGATTGCAGGAAGCTAGACCAGTGTCGGAACCCACGTGGCAGGGAGCCGACACAGGCGGCCACAGTGGATATCGCCGGGACCCAACCACCCGATGATATCCCAAATGATAGCAGTGAGTCTACTCAACCCGAAAATGTAGTACTAATAAATGCTGCTCCCTCAGTAGCAGGTGTCCAGGAGGAGAATGAGAGACTGCCGCCTCAGTGGAAAGGCATGTCGATGGAAAATGCAGGCGTATGGGTCAAAGAAACCTACTCAGAAATTGTCAAGTGGTCGCCCGCTAACTTATTTGAACCACCCAAGTGTGCGGCCACCAAAGAAATGATTCGGGAGATGACTTTCTTCATGACTGATTACACTCAGGACCGCTTCCTCGCCCCCCTAGCTCTTCAAATACTGGCAATAATACCACATCTATTTTGTCAGAGGACACACACAAAGGCTAAGCACAAAGAAAATGTGGCAGCAATGAAGAGAAGATCGACAATGTGGCGGACTGGGGCCCTAGATGATCTCCTATGTGAAGCAAGAACACTGCAGGAGAGACTAAAATCTACGGGTGACGGAAAGCAAAACACCGATGACGTGGCAAGAAAATTTGGAAACAAAATGCGTGTGGGAAAAGTGTCTCTCGCGGTAAGATCTCTAACACATGAATCCTCCGGTGGAGTGATGCCAATAAACAGTGCGACATTAAAACTATTGAAAGAGAAACATCCCCCTGCAAGTGAAGATGAAGGCATCAGGTTCCAGGGTGACTATATCCCACCAAATGTTGTCCTGTTCGAGAAAATAACAGGAGAGATGGTGTGGAAAAAGGCACTGAAGACTCGAGGAGGAGCCGGCCCTTCAGGTCTGGATGCAAACGGTTGGAGAGTCATCCTCAGCACTAACAAGTTTGGCCCTGTAGCAAGCGAACTCTGCACTGCCATTGCCACCCTTGCAAGAAAGCTTGCATCCTCTTACTGCCATCACCTCCAGGCTCTGACGGCCTGCCGCCTTATTCCTCTGGAAAAGAATCCAGGATGTAGACCTATAGGGGTGGGGGAAGTGCTGAGGCGGATCATCGGAAAGTGCATAATGGAGGTGGTGGTAAAGGACGATGTCAGGGCAGCAGCAGGGAACCTACAAGTGTGTGCTGGCCACCAGGCTGGTGGGGAGGCGGCCATTCACGCCATGAGATTGATATTTGAGCAGCGTGATTGTGAGGCCGTTCTCCTGGTGGATGCTTCAAACGCATTCAACATACTTAACCGCAAGGCTGCACTGCACAACATCAAGATCAAGTGTCCTAGCTTTGCGATGTATGTTGAAAATTCGTATAGGAATCCTTCAGACCTCTACATAGTAAACAACAAGGCTCTCCGAGGTGATACCATCCTACAGTCGACCGAGGGAACAACACAGGGGGACCCCGTTGCAATGGCAATGTATGCAATAGGCCTATCAGTGCTCCAACAAGAAATAAAGTATGAAACAACTGGGGTCAAACAAGTGGCATATGCTGATGACCTCACAGGAGCAGGAAAAGTGGAGGACATCAAAAAGTGGTGGGACCTGGTAACATCGCGAGGTCCACATATAGGGTACCACCCTAACGCCAGCAAATCCTTCCTCATCGTGAAGCCAGATCATTATGATCGGGCTGTGGAGGTTTTCGGCGAAAGTGAGGTCAAAATAACTAAGGACGGCCAAAGACATCTAGGCGCAGTAATTGGCACTACGGACTTCAAGACCCAGTACGTAGGGGGAAAAGTGAATGAGTGGGTTAGCGAAATCCATGCTCTATCGGAGATTGCTAACACAGAGCCACATGCGGCCTTTGCAGCATTCACACATGGAGTCAAGCATCGTTGGAACTACCTGATGCGTACCATCCCTGAGATCCGACCCCTCCTCCACCCTTTGGAAGAAGCAATCAGTGTCAAGTTCATTCCCAAACTAGTAAAACACCACGACTTAACCCTAGTAGAAAGAACACTTCTTGCACTTCCACCAAGACTGGGAGGGATGGGACTAACTAATCCAGAGGAGATTGCTGACTCTGAACATCAAAATTCACTTAAGCTCACGGCAGCCCTCACTGACCACATAATCGCCCAGAATGCAACAGGGGAAGTGGACACCAGCGAAGTTAATAAGATCCGTAGGTCCATTACAACAGATCGGCAGCACTGCCAAAATGACATGTTGCAGCAACTATTGCTGCTGGCTCCAGAAAATTTGACAAAAAAAGTAGCTATAGCGCAGGAGGTGGGCGCCTCGAACTGGCTAACTACGTTACCGATAAGGGCAAATGGTTTCAGCCTTAACAAACAAGAATTTACAGATGCCATTGCTCTAAGGTACGGTTGGCCAGTAGATGGTTTGCCCTCCCAATGCGTGTGTGGCTATTCCTATGATGGCGATCACGCCATGGTTTGCAAGAAGGGGGGCTTCATATGCATGAGGCATGACGAGGTAAGGGATCTCACAGCAAATATGTTGAAGGAAATCTGCCGGGACGTCATGGTAGAACCGACCCTCCTTCCACTGGATGGCGAGATCTTCCAACACAGGACTTCAAACACATCTAACGAAGCCCGTGTGGACGTCAGTGCTCGAGGATTCTGGACGCGGGGACAGCGAGCTTTCTTCGACATCAGGATTTTTGATCCCATGGCTGTTTGTCACCGTAACCTAGCTCTCGATGCTGCACATAGGAGGAACGAGAACGACAAGAGAAGGGCATATGGGGAGAGAATTCAAAATGTTGATCAAGGCAGCTTCACTCCTCTAGTGTTCACAACCTCTGGTGGGATGGGCCCAAGCGCAAGATGTTTCTACGCCAGACTCGCGGAGCTGATCTCCGAACAGAAGCAGCAGCCCAGAAGTTATGTCACAGCCTGGATGAGATGTCGACTGTCCTTCTCTCTCCTTCGGTCGGCTTTGCTCTGCCTCAGGGGAACGAGAGCTTCTGCCCCTACTCCGTCAACTGCTGCAGATATCGACTATGAGGCTACAGTCACCGAATGCCGCATCGATCTGCGGCTCAACTAATTTAACACAGATAGGATAGTTGCTTATGTATTAGGATATTTAATATTAAGGTAAATAAATGGTGGCGAAGGTGTGGCTATTGGGGGAGGCTGGAGGCCACGTTAAGATGCTGTAGTAGTAATAGTTAAGATGCTATAGTAATATAGTAAAGATGTTGTAGTAGTAGTAGTAGTTAAGATGCTGAAGTAGTAGTAGTTAAGATGCTATAGTAATATAGTAAAGATGTCGTAGTAGTAGTAGTTAAAATGCTGTAGTAATATAGTAAAGACATTGTAGTAGTAGTAGTTAAGATGTTGTAGTAGTAGTAGTAGTTAAGATGCTGTAGTAATATAGTAAAGACATTGTAGTAGTAGTAGTTAAGATGTTGTAGTAGTAGTAGTTAAGATGCTATAGTAATATAGTAAAGACATTGTAGTAGTAGTAGTTAAGATGTTGTAGTAGTAGTAGTTAAGATGCTATAGTAATATAGTAAAGACGTTGTAGTAGTAGTAGTTAAGATGTTGTAGTAGTAGTAGTTAAGATGCTATAGTAATATAGTAAAGACGTTGTAGTAGTTAAGATGCTGTAGTAATATAGTAAAGATGTTGTAGTAGTAGTAGTTAAGATGCTGTAGTAGTAGTAGTTAAGATGCTGTAGTAGTAGTAGTTAAGATGCTGTAGTAATATCGTAAAGACATTGTAGTAGTAGGGTGTGTCATAGGAGGGAAGATCAGCTAAAACTAATGGCCCATCACTTTTTGGGTAGATTTTAGTGTATATAAACAGAAATTTATCGAAAATCTAACGTACAGCTGCATTAGTGCATTACAATTAAATAGTGAACATTGCTTTCTGACTTTATTCTTTAACAACCCAACTAACAATATTTTTTTCTGTTTCAGATTCTGATGCATTTATAAGTTGATAATATTTGCGATGGCTGCTTGTGCCAGGACGAGGAACCAAAATCCAGCCATATCTCAGTCACTATCTTGGGTCTGGGAGAGACTCCTGAAGTCGGAGTTGCCTACATTGAGAGATGCTTTGAGATACGGTGTTTTAATCAGGCAAATCAGTGAAAAAGAACCAAAGAACTTACACAAACAAAGACATTGACAGTGATATGACCAAAGCTGTCTTGGCATTAAGTACACTCTGGCTAACGCTCAGTTCGCTTCCAGTCATAACAAGTCAGAAGAAGATTAGTGAGAGACTGCTAGCCAGTTGGGAAAAAGGCAAGAGATATCTCTCTTGGGAGAGGAAAACTTGCAGTTAAGGACAGCTTTGCCAAGCAACTGGACCAGTTATTTGACATAATTACTTGCAAGTGCCCAATTGTTCTCTGTCCTGAGTTTGGATGCGATTGTGACTGTAAATCCGAGGCCCACATCTCCTGTATTTGCAAGCGTGAACTGAAGATTCCTGTGATCGAACTGTCATTTGTCAAAGCACAGAGAGAGAAGACTGGCAGTATAGGGAATCTCATGATTTCTAGCCAAGATATTCCGGAGTCCAAGAGACAGGAGGCTGCCACAGAGAGACAGAAGAGGAGAAGAGTTGCCGAGGAAAAGAGACTTGAGAAGGCCCAGGGTGAGGTAAAAGGCCGGATGATTGAGCCGTTGATTCAGAGTTTAATGACTTTCCATGGCTGATCCGAGTGCTGACCAGGAGAATGGTGACTTTGTCCCTAACCCAGAAAATAATGATCCCAAACCTTCCAGGCATAAGATTCGAAATAGGAAAGATATCCCGCGCATAGCTCTGGCCAGCATGCGACATCACACTGGTCTCAGAGAAACTGCAGAGATAGCAACAGCTGCCTGGGTTGACGGTGGTTTGATAACACCTGGTGATAAATCATAACAAAGTAAGGAGAGCTCAGGAGAAACTTGTCAGTAACCTAGAAGAGGAGTTTGATAAGGGGATAAGAGAAAATGGAATCAATTGTTTGTTCTTTGATGGGAGAAGGGATGACACTAAAGTGTTCATGAAAGTTGGAGATTCTGACAAGTTGTTC
>NW_024745232.1:0-13999 GCF_018991925.1 Homarus americanus | reverse complement strand
TTGATAATGATTTATTGGGTCAGGTCTCAGCTCACACGTACCTTAGAGAGTAAATGTGGTACCTGATAATATAGCGTACATTTATGTCAAGGAATTATTATATAACATTTAGTAGCACGTGGATTAGTACACGTAAGATGGCATAGTATAGAATGTTACCACGATGTTTTTGTTTTACATTGTTTGAATTAAGTTATAAATATATACTGTACGTAAAGTATTTGACGGTAATGGGAAAACATTACTCGGGGTCTTGACTTTATTAAATTCACCGTTGATAGTTCTCACCAAGGAATGGAGATGTGAGTAACTGATTGTAGGGTATGTTGTTATTTCCATCTTGGAAGGAAACTTTATTGACTACGATACTGCCACCGTAGGCTGTGAGTTGCTATCATAACTTTTTGGTTCGTTAGGTTATCACAAATTGTGTGGGCCACCTATGTCTATGGTGCAAATACCCAAGAGCAGTTTATGTGGATAATCCCCTCGTTTGGTTGTGACGGTGTTTACCGGAGAAGAAGTTCGGGGTCCCGGAAAGCAAGAATCTGGCCGTTTTGAGCTCATATATTTTGGCTATATTTCATGAAATGGACTTTGTTGGAGTTTGTTTGAATAATGTTGAAGATGAGACCAGAGTTTTTTTTAATGTATCCTTGTACTTTGACGCCAAGGTGAAGAATAAAATGTTGAAAATTTGAAGTTATTCGAATGAGGTGGTTCGGTGAGCAGAGAGCAAATAATTTGACGGTTCGGCGGGAAGGTTGGGGTATTTAAAGGTCGAACCGGCAAGGATGCATCAGTTACAATCCGATCCTTGTGTCTGGTGTTAGAACTCCTTTAGTTTGTGAAGAAGAAAAGAAAAGAAAAGTAAAGTGTAGTATATAAAGTAGTGTTTAGACATTTGTTTGTTTGGCTGTTAGTGTTCCGCATTGGAAATGTTTTCTTAAACATTTTCTGTGGTTTTTAATACAAGTTAAAGAAGTATTTGACTTGTGGCCTGTGAAACGTATTTAAGATTTCTGTCTGTGGTTAACTAGGGAGATTTTGAAGTTGTTATTAATTCAAGTTGTTAGAGTAGAGGATATTTAAATTGAAGACGGTAGTTTAATTGAAATGAAATCCTCTAAGTGTTAAACGTGTTAAGTGGTTTAAAAAGTTGAAGTGTTAATAGTGTAGTTTGTGAAATTGGCGGAATATGTTGTGTTTTTGCAAGAAATCGTGTTATTTCGTTGGTGAGTGATGGAAAGTGAATTGATGAGCATGTAGATTGTGTAGCAAGTTCATTATTAAAATATTGTCTGTATCTGAAGTTGTTTGGATGCGAAGTTCAATGTAGTTTTAAGTGATGGTGGTGGAATCTTGAAAATGAGTGAGAAGAAAAGAAAGCTGCAGCATTTATGTGTGCTTTGAGCTTGGACTGTTCATAGTGATCGTGGTGGATCTTGAAAATGAGTGAGAAAGAAAAAAGATGGAGCATTTGTGTGCCAAGTAGTAAACCATACGTGTGTGTTTTGATGCGTATAGTAGGAGATTGGAGGTGTTGTGCATATAGTGAAGTGGAAAAGAAAATAAATGTGCCGACAGCGACGTTTTGGTAAACGAGGGGTGAGGGCAGGTAAGTGACTATTGATGTTTAGTTTGTTTAGCGAGGTAAAGATAGGGATTTGACATGAATAAGAATATTGATATGGGTGAGCCAATTGGTAGCCTGCTTTGAGTGTATGAAAAATAAGCGGCATAAAGCACGAGACCCAGGGTCGGGTCGATGCATCTTTAGCTGACTACATTCCAAACGTTCGACTTTACTTTTATCCTCTTCTCCACTGATCGGCTTGTTAGCCGCTTGGGCGATCGGTCACGTCTCTTTTCCTTTATATTTTTCACGAAAAGGTCGGCTCGCTAGCCGCCTGAGAGATTGGAGCGCCTGAACTTGCCTAGCTTATACTACAGACGGGCAAGGGGGGACCTAGTTGAGCTTTATAAGCATCTCAGGGGGCACTACTCAGTTAAGTGTCCTTGCTTGGAGCTGGCGGACGCTCGCCCCACAAGGGGTCACAGCTCAAGATTGAAGAAGCCGGAAAATCGTGAGGGCAAAGTTTTTCGGAGTGAGGGTTGTAAATTGTTGGAACAATCTACCAGAGTGTTGTGACGGCATCGAGTGTGAGCTCTTTCAAGAGAAGACTTGACCAACACTGGAGCGGGTTCAGGTACATTGAGGAGCCGGTGCATGCCCAGTATTTGACAAGTGCGTGACAGAGACGTGACCGATTGCCCGGGCAGCTAGCGAGCTGACCTTTTGGTGAAGAATATAAAGGAAAAGAGACGTGACCAAGCGGCTAACAAGCCGATCAGTGGCGAAGAGGATAAAAGTAAAGTCGAACGTTTTGAATGTAGTCGGCTAAAGATGCATCTAACTGACCCTGGGTCTCGTGCTCGCAATTTTACTTGTGAATACTTAGGCTGTATGTAAAGGTGATTGTGATTGGTGGATGTGTTTTGGGTTGTATGACTTTTAGGAAAATGATTAAAGGAAAGGTAGAATTTTTTGGTAATAAAATAATCCTTGTTATTTAAAGTCATGGGAAGTTAAGATATGTTGGTATATTTGGTTAAATAGTGAAGAAAATTGTATTAATGAGAGTTTTGTAGTGGGTGTTTTTTTAAGATTTTGTAGTAGTTTATTTTCAGAAAATAGCAACCGCAAGGAAGTCGCAGTGGGCTGCCGCATGAGCGTTAAGTTGGAGCCAACTAGCGTGGGAAAGGTTGATTTTTGCAGAGACGTGACCGGCACAGAGGTAGACCCCGAATTTGGAGTTTAGGTGAATGAAATTGTTGAATGGGTGTTGTGTTTGTGCTGTTATATACTGGAGGCTATATAATGGTACTACACTCTCGGTTGTGTGTGTTTATGGTCGTATTTTGTTGTCGTCTGTTATGGTTCATGTGTTAGTTTTATACGCAGACTAGAGTGTTGTTAATTGTTATTGTGTATGTGCTTTTGTTTCATTAATTTTGACTAGTTTGTTGTAAATTTTGAAGGTTGATGCCTTTTATTGCAGGTGTACGGAAGGCTTATACTGTGGAATAGAGAAGAGAACGTGGTCTAAGTTTGTAGGTGATGGCTAGCGCGTCTACACTTGCGGTGAGGAATTCGTCAATATGGTATTTAAAATGGAAGGTGTAGTTGTGTTTGACTAAAGAGAAGTTGTAGCTGTAATTTGAGAAGTGGTTCATGGCTAATATATTTGTATTGAGAATTAGTGTAAGTTTTATTGGTTAGGTAATAAATGGTTTTTTCAGGTTGTTGTTGTTGGAGGTGGAAGGAGCCGGTATTTTTTTGAGGTAGACTAGGGGAATAGTGAGGGTAAGTGACGTTGAAGTTTGTAAAAGAGTTGTTAAATTTTCAATTGATTTTTGGTCTTGTGCCGTAGAGCAATAGAAATGTTAAAAGTTGACATTAAAATAAATGATTGTGGCTTGAGTTTGGTAATGTTAAGTTTAAAATGTTGAATTTTGTGCCTCGGCTGTAGATTAAAGAAAATGTAAATGAGTTTTGATAAGTTGAGTTTATTATATAGTAGTGAGAAAGATTTGATAAATGGATAACGAATGACCTTTTTTTTTCAGGTTGGGGTCTGGTGGTGGTCCTCGGTTCTCTAGTGCACCCAAAAGTGCCTAGAGATGGGCACGGGGAGACATAAGTGAGGTGTATAAACCTGTGAAAGGGCACTACTTAGTCGAGGAACCGTACCCATAGCTGACTGACGCCCGCCTCACAAGGGGTCACAGCCGAAGTGGGGGTGCCGGCGGTAGAGCGGTACCGCTCTCGCCTCGCAAGCGGGACGTCTCGGGTTCGATTCCCGGGCCGGTGGAAAGTGGGTTGGACACACTTCCTAGACCCCCTGTGTCCCTGTTGACCTAGCAGTAAAGTAGGTACCAGTTGTAAATCGAAAGTTGCGAATTCGTATCTGGGGAAAGTCGTCGGAGCTAGCCGACAAAATGTTAAAGACTGGAGGGTTGTATGCCCTTGACATAAAATGCTATGATCCTTTAGGCAAGCACAAAGTTGGCATGCTGCCTAGTTGGGCGGTGTAGGCGCTTGTGCCCTTCACCTTGCATGGGAATAAGGGGGGGGGGTGAGGGGGGATGCCCCTCGGCCCCTCCCATTCTCAAAAAGTGTGATAATGAGAAATCGAAAAATGTTAGAGTAGAATATAGTGTTGTGTTGACTGTATCGACTAACCAAGAGGACGTATGGTCGCCATCCAGAGGTGGGGGAGAAGTCGATGTTAGAAAGGAGCCAAGTGTTGTAACCAGTCGCCGTGTGCAGCATGTGCTAAAAGGTAATGTATACTGTTAAGTGGTTGAAGGTGGGGTGTGTTTGATATGAAAATGAAGAGGGACTTTGGTCGTGGTTATTGATGTGGTAATTGTTTTGTACAGGAGTTGTTGCAGTCCAGAAGACGTGATTGGTGTGTGATAATCCAGAGGGACATTAATGCTCGACTGAATTTTGGAAATGAGAGGCAGTAAATGTGTAAGTATTGTTTATTGAAGTTGTACGTATAATTTGAAGAGTAGAGCATTTGTAACATTGACGTATTGTTTTTTGTTTTCATGTTGGTGGTGGAGGAATATGGGCGAATTGTGGAGAGGAGCGCGTCGACACTGGATACGGTGATGTGAAATTGTGCAATGTATTATTTGAAGGTGAGTTGTTATTGTATTTGAAAGTTGTAGGTAAAGTTTGTTATAAGAGGCAAGTGATATAGGAGTTTTTTCGGGTAGCAGTACCCATTGATGTTTAAAGTTGGGAGAAATAAGCATGGTGCATTATGGAGGTTGTGTGAAAGGTTTCTGTTTTTCAGGTTTGAGGATGGAGTGGTGGTGGGTAGTGCCGTAACCAGGTTGGACTACTACATGTATGGGGCTGTGCAATGGACTGTGTTGAGGAGAAGAAGCAGCAGCAGCAGGGGCGGCGGCGGTAGCAGCAGTGGCGGCAGTTGTTTAAGATAAGTAGTGTGGTGTGGTGCATCGTGAATTGTTTGTGATAGTTTAGGGTCATAGTGAATTTAGTTGTAAGAAATTGAGTATAATGTAATTGTTGGAAGACGTGTATAGTGATGTAAATTGTAGGTTAGTTTTGGATTAGTATATGTGGAGAATGGATGTAGCAGGTAATAGAAATGTTGGGACTAGTGTAGAGGCATATATATATAATTGGTGAGTGGCGTTGGAGCGGTTTAGGGCGTGAAAGGTTTATGAATTGTTGTGGGGGAACTAATGTGTTGATGTGTTTGTTTTTTTAGGCCGGATTGGAGTGGTAAGCGGCAGTGATGGTGGAAGAGCCAGTGGTTATTCGGCGACGGAGATGGGAGCGAAAGGGTAAGGAGCCGATTGTTTGTGTTAAAGAGGAAGCGTTTGTTTGAATTTGGTTAAGATGAAAGGTGAATTTGTTGTGGGTATGTATTGTAATTGTATAGAAGTTAGTTGGTAGCAGGCTAGTATTGTTGTTACACACTGGAGGCTGTGTAATGATTGGTACTAGCCTTGGTGAATGGTTTGTAGTAGAGTATGTGTATGTTGGTATTTGTAGCGGTTTAAAAGGAAGCAATTTGGTTTTGGTAGATATGTCTAAGAGAGTGTTGTTGATCGTGAAGGAGAGTGGATGCATGAACACTTTTTGGAATGGTGTTTATTATGGATGTTTTTTTTTCAGTGGAGCGAGTGGTGTAGGGTATGTTCCTCGTCGTAAGAGTAAGGAAGGAGACGACGAAGTATTGTGCATTTACCTCGGCGGTTACGAAGAAAGGAAGAGGCACGTCGACGACGGAGCCGGGAATAACCGCGGAGGTTGCTCCATACCAAGAGATAGTGTTTTTGTGGGTGAATTATTTGAGCAATGATAGTTTGCCTAGAAGTGTGGCCGTGAAGTGTATATTGTAGGTAGTATAAGAAGAGCACCATGAAGAGTTTCCCGAGTGACGAAGCCGACGGGTGCACTGCCTCGTAGGTATAATGCATTTGATAGAAAAGGCCATTACGAGTTGACCTCCATTGTTGTGTTTTGTCGGTTTCAGATTGAAGCGACGGGGCGAAGTCGCTGTAAGGAGCCGAGAAGATGATGTCCTGTTAAAGTATAGCCGTCGTCCCTGTGACTGGAGCCGAGAAGAAGGCGTCCTGTGAACGTATAGCCGTCGTCCCATTGACTGGGGTGTATGGAGCCGAGAAGATGGTGTCCAGTGAATGTATAGGTGTCTGTGACTGGAGCTGAGAAGATGTCCCATGAACTTCTAGCCGTTGTCCTTGTGACCGGGGTGTATGGTGTCCAGTGAATGTATAGCTGTCGTCTCTGTGACTGGAGCCGAGAAGATGTCCCGTGAACTTCTAGCCGTCGTCCCTGTGACTTGAGCCGAGAAGATGTCATGTGAACCTAATAGCCGTGGTTCCAGTGACCGGGGTGTATGGAGCCGAGAAGATGGTGTACAGTGAATGTATAGCTGTTGTCCCTGTGACTGGAGCAGAGAAGATGTCCTGTGAACTTGTAGCCGTGTTCCAGTGACCGGGGTGTATGGAGCCGAGAGGATGATGTCCTGTGAAGGTATAGGTGTCGTGACTGGAGCCGAGAAGATGTCCCGTGAACTTCTAGCCGTCGTCCCTGTGACTGGAGCCGAGAAGATGGTGTACAGTGAATGTATAGCTGTTGTCCCTGTGACTGGAGCAGAGAAGATGTCCTGTGACCGGGGTGTATGGAGCCGAGAGGATGATGTCCTGTGAAGGTATAGGTGTCGTGACTGGAGCCGAGAAGATGTCCTGTGAACCTAATAGCCGTGGTACCAGTGAGGGGAGAAGATGATGTCCTGTGAACGTATAGCCGTCGTCCCATTGACCGGGGTGTATGGAGCCGAGAAGCTGGTGTCCAGTGAATGTATAGCTGTCGTGTCTGTGACGATGTCGCGTGAACTTCTACCCGTTGTCCTGGGTGTATGGAGCCGAGAAGATGATGTTCTGTGAATGCATAGGTGTTGTCCCTATGAAGATGATGTACTGTACTGTATTATATTGCTAAGTGTATAGAATATATGTCTTTGAGTTGAATTTTGTGTTTTCTTTATTGCCTGATGTGTATTTTGAGTGACACATAAGGTAGAAGAAGATGACGACAAGTGATTAGGCACCAGAAGAAGTGGAGCGACACGAGAAGATGAAGGTAATGTGTGAAGAATTGAGATTAGTTAATGTAATGATTATATATTAAGTAAAGTAAAGATGTTGAAATGCATTATTGAGATTAGTTAATGTAATATGATTGTATGTAAAGTAAAGTAAAGCATCATTGAGTTTAGTTGATGTAATATGTAAAGTAAAGTAAAGATGTTGAAAAGCATCATTGAGATTAGTTGATGTAATATGATTATATGTAAAGTAAAGTAAAGATGTTGAAACGCATCATTGATGTAATATGATTATATGTAAAGTAAAGTAAAGATGTTGAAATGCATTGAGATTAGTTGATTATAAGTAAAGTAGTTGAAATGCATCATTGAGATTAGTTAATGTGTTGAATAATTTGACTTGTAATGCTGTTTTTGTTTCTCCCTTTTCTGACAGGTACACGGGAACACATGTGGTGTTGTTTAGAGTGTTTATTGAGCAACAAAGGTGATTTTTCAACTGAGAGAGAGTAGTTATTCCTCATTGGTTGTGAGTTGGTGTTTTGATGTTTGTTTGCAAACAAAAGCTTGGACATTGTCGATCTATCACACGACTAGTCCATAGACACGATATCTGTGTCGAGAGAGCTTTATGACTAAACCTATTGTCAATATGGTTAAAGTCAGTTTGCAAACAAAACATTAAAATACTAACTTAAAACTAATTTGGAATAACTACTTTCTTTCAGTTGAAAAATCACCTTTGTTGCTGAATAAACACTCTAAAATAACTTATATAATAAAATACGGGCTGCCAGAACCTATCTTAAAAAGATAGCGACTTTGAAAAAAATCCCGTTTTCTGTTCAACTTAAGAAAATGGGAAACCATCAAAGAAAATGGGAAATTTCTCTGGCTCCAAAACTACCGTTTTCTATGACATCCCGTTTTCTACAAATCCAATATGGCTGTATGTTAACTTAGGAAAAATAAAGACATTGATTATATACTTTCTTTTATTATGCTCAAAATATTTCTATGTCCACATACATGAAAAATATACAGTCCACAAATAATGAAAAAATTTCCAAGTCCACAACACAACAAAAAAATACTAAGTCCACACAACAAAAAATTACTAAGTCCACACAACAAAAAAATACTAAGTCCACAACACATGAAAAAAATACTAAGTCCACACAACAAAAAAAATACTAAGTCCACACAACAAAAAAATACTAAGTCCACAACACATGAAAAAAATACTAAGTCCACACAACAAAAAAATACTAAGTCCACAACACATGAAAAAAATACTAAGTCCACACAACAAAAAATACTAAGTCCACAACACATGAAAAAATACTAAGTCCACACAACAAAAAATTACTAAGTCCACACAACAAAAAAATACTAAGTCCACAACACATGAAAAAAAACTAAGTCCACAACATGAAAATTTTTCTATGTCCACAAAAAACGAAAAATTTACTAAGTCCACATGACATGAAAAAAACCCAAGTACACACATGAAAATATTCTAAGTCCACAACACAGCAAAAACAACTAAGTCCACACACCATGAAATTTTTCTAAGTCCACAACATGAAAATTTTTCTATGTCCACAAAGAACGAAAAATTTACTAAGTCCACACAACCAAAAACATACTTAGTCAACACCACAAAAAATACTAAGTCCACACACCATGAAAATTTTCTAAGTCCACAACATGAAAATTATTCTATGTCCACAAACAACGAAAAAAAAAAAAAAACTAAGTCCACACAACATGAAAATTTCTAAGTCCATAAAGGGATGGAAAATTTTCTAGAATCCTAACACAGGAAAAAAAACTAAGTCCACACAACATGAAAATTTTCTAAGTCCATAAAGGATGGAAAATTTTCTAAGTCCACAACACAGGAAAAAAAAACTAAGTCCACACAACATGAAAATTTTCTAAGTCCATAAAGGATGGAAAATTTTCTAAGTCCACAACACAGGAAAAAAAAACTAAGTCCACACACCATGAAATTTTTCTAAGTCCACAACATGAAAATTTTTCTATGTCCACAAAGAACGAAAAATTTACTAAGTCCACACAACCAAAAACATACTTAGTCAACACCACAAAAAATACTAAGTCCACACACCATGAAAAATTTTCTAAGTCCACAAAGGATGAAAAATTTTCTAAGTCCACATGACATGAAAAAAAAACTAAGTCCACAACATGAAAATTATTCTATGTCCACAAACAACGAAAAATTTTCTAAGTCCACAACACAGGAAAAAAAACTAAGTCCACACAACAACAAAAAAATACTAAGTCCACACACCATGAAAATTTTCTAAGTCCACACAACATGAAAATTTTCTAAGTCCATAAAGGATAAACAAATTTTCCAAGTCCACAAACATAAATTAGTCCAATTCCACAAGAGGAAAAAAAACTAAGTCCACAAAGACAATATTTCAAACTCCACAAACAAAGACAATATTTCAAAGCACAAAATATGAAAAATATACCAAGTCCACACACATTGAAAATTATTACAAGTCCACAGGATAAAATAATACTAACTCCACAACATATGAAATTTTTTCTAAATCCACAAACAATGACAATATTTCCAAATACAAAATTTCTAAAGTCAACAAACAATAAAATAATACAAAGTCCACAAACATCAAAAATATAATAAGTCCACAATCGATGAAAATTATTCAAAGTCCACATACATTAACATTTATTCTAAGTCCACAAACATTGAAAATTATTACAAGTCCACACAAGTTAAAATAATACTAACTCCACAAACAATGAAAAAATACTAACTCCACAACATATGAACATTTATCCAAGTCCACAAACAATGAAAATTTTTACAAGTCCACACACGATACAAAATTATTCCCGGTCCACGGACGTAATACATTAATACGGAGCCACAGACGATAAAACATTTTCTATATCCACAAAATATTCAAAGTCCACAAACGATAAAATAATAACAAGTCCACAAACATACCAACTACACATACACAAAGGCTAAAATAATACTAACTCCACAAACATCATAAATTATTCCAAGTCCACATACATTAAAAATTATTACAAGTCCACACAACATGACAAAAATACTCAGTCTACATTGAAAATTATTCAAAGTCCACAAACGATAAAATAATAACAAGTCCAAATACATATTAATTATTCAAAGTCCACACAGGATCAATTAATACTAAGTCCACAAAGGATATTCAAAGTCCACAATCATTATACAAAGTCCACATAAATTGAACATTATTCCAAGTACACAAACAATAAATTATTCAAACTCCACAAAATATTCAAAGTCCACACAACATAACAAAATATTCAAATATCCACAAACATCATTAATTATTCAGTCCACATAAATTGAACATTATTCCAAGTACACAAACAATAAATTATTCAAACTCCACAAAATATTCAAAGTCCACAGAAATTGATCATTATTCCAAGTACACAAACAATAAATTATTCAAAGTCCACATACATTAAAAGTTATTCTAAGTCCACAAACAATGAAAATTTTTACAAGTCCACACACGATACAAAATTATTCCCGGTCCACGGACGTAATACATTAATACGGAGCCGCAGACGATAAAACATTTTCTACATCCACAAAATATTCAAACTCCACAAACGATAAAATAATAACAAGTCCACAAACAGAAAAAACATACCAAGTACACATACACAAAGGCTAAAATAATACTAAGTCCACAAACATCATAAATTATTCAAAGTCCACATACATTAAAAATTATTACAAGTCCACAGAGGATACAAATTATTCTAAGTCCACACAACATGACAAAAATACTCAGTCTACATTGAAAATTATTCAAAGTCCACAAACGATAAAATAATAACAAGTCCACATACATATTAATTATTCAAAGTCCACAATCATTATACATTATTCAAAGTCCACATAAATTGAACATTATTCCAAGTACACAAACAATAAATTATTCAAACTCCACAAAATATTCAAAGTCCACAGAAATTGACAATTATTCAAAATACACAAACAATGAGACATTTTCAAAGGATAACAAATATTCCAATTCCACACAAGATACAAAATTATTCAAAGTCCACACGGGATAAAAAATTAGTCCGATTCCACCGGCGTAATACGTTATTCCGAGTTCGCGTGCGTCGATAATTATTGCCGGTCCTCGGACCCGACGCGTAAATTTCCCGTTCCACAAAAGGCAAAACAAATTCAAAGTCGACAAACATTATCAATTATTCAAAGTCCACAAAGGTTAACAATTTCAAGTCCACAAACAACTACAGGTTGTAACTCTCTAGTCCGGCATTCTGTGCTCCGCAAACTCCCGTGGTCCGGAACAATTTTACTTTCTCCAACAGGTACATAGGCAGTTTTTTTTTTTTTTTTCTTGGAAATTATCATTATTATAGCAGGAGTATTAAATTTTGGCCCATCACGCCCAAACGTGGGTCAGTGACTTATGCCCAGGTGGGCTAATCCCCTAAAAAACAAAAAACCCAGCAAATTAAGGTTTGTTTACATCCAGCACTTCAGCTGCTCTCTCTCTCTTTGTCTATAGAGTACAACATTTAACCCTTCAGCAATAAATAAGTGTTGCTTTCATATTCTTATGTAGAATAATGACGATATCTTTTCACATGTGCGCACTTACGTATGCGCACTCACTTTTTTTATGGTTAACTACTTATATTGTTCCATTTTTTAACATTAAATAACATTACACGTACTTCAAACGAGCATATTAATTTTTTTACATTAATTTTACTGCAGCTAAAATCAGGGTCTTATTTTCTTCAGTTTTATATGTACAACCAATCGGTCACTGGTTTTCTGAGCTTTAACGTAAACGATGCCGGCAGCCGTCTCGTCTCGTCTCCTCTGATATTCCACGTATTATTAATAAATTCTATTGTTAATTTTGCACACACAAACATTAATTCAATAAAAACAAATTCACAAACATCAATTAAAATATATATGAACAATAAATAAGTGTTGCTTTCGTATTCTTACGTAAAGTAATGACGATATCTTTTCGCATGCCCACTTACACGCGCGATCTCTTTTTTTCTTTACCGTTATCGTTAGCTACTTCTATTGTTCCATTTATTAACATTACTTAAAACAACCATATGTAGAACCAGTCAGTCACCGATTTTGTAATCGACGAAAACAATGCCGTGTGTTTTAATATTCTACGTATTATTAATGAATTGTATTGCTCATTTTGCACACAAACAGTAATTCAATAAAAAAGACATTCAATAATGAATCTTTTCTACACGAGAGAAATGACGCTCTTTACGCGATTGTGCCAGTCGTCTGCACGTTGGCGGGCCGTTCGAACCCGTCGAAATTCCACTTTCCGCCGTCAAAATTTCTATTTATTTATTTTTGGGTCTGTTCCAATAAAATACGTTAAGAATTAAAAACTCTCCAAATTTGACGAGCTACTATACGACATTTAACCCTTCAATATGTCTTCAAAGAGGCCGTGATGCAGAGAAAGTGGTGCTAGTGCTTCCAAGCATAAGCACAAGTCACTATCTATCCAGGAAAAGGGTCAATTTCCATGGTCCGGCACCGGTCCGGTCCCGAGGTTGCCCGACTAGAGGTACGACATTTCGGTCCACAAAATATCTCACTTATTCAAAGTCCACATACATGCAACACATTTTCCAAATCCACAAACCAAAATAATTTCAAACTGCACAAATGACTATACTATAATCAAACAACAACAACAAGTCAAAACATTTTTCAAACTACAAATAACTTCAATCAATTACAAACAAACATATACAAGTCTACAAATATTCAAAGTCTACACGTAACTCGACTCCAATAAAACGGACGTGACGAATTGCACGTCAAACTGTATTGCGAGTCCGCGCTTAACTTCCGTCGATTCGAAGACGACCGATCCGCGGACGATTCACTTTCGTCGACGACGCCACATTTTTTACGACTCCGCGAACGGATCTATTACGACAAAAAATAACTCCGCGACTCCCGCAATTTATTGCGGCCGTTCCGGTCGATTCCGACGACGCCAAACTCCCGACAAAATATTCCCGGTGCGCAATTGACACCCTTCAAATTAAAACCAATAACTATTCCACAATAAACAATTTCACAAGTCCACAACATTAACTTACACTCTTCGACTATTTCCCGATATATAACTGCCCAAACCCGACGCGACCGCATATTCAAACTACAGACGGTACGTGCATTCTCGTCCTCGATGACAGTTACTTTCCAAATCTAAATAGAACTCCTCCTCTTCTTAACAACAACATTTAGTCAAATATCAACACAATATATCTAATTCACACTCACAACATATATATAACAACAAATAAATACAATCCAACATACACACAGCAGCAGTAATACAACCACAAATTCAATTGGTAACAACAAACATATACAGGAACACAAAAACAACCAACAAATGGGAGTAACAACAGGATCAAGAGCAATGGGAGGGTGAGAAACAACAAGGGAATCACAATCAAACAGAGGAGGAGAAGGAACAGACGCAGAACAAGCCAAAGAATAAACGAGGAAGACATATGGCGAAGAGGAGGAGTAAAAGAAGGAAACAGGAAGAAGAAGAGACGGACAGAAGCAGGTAGGGGGGAGAAAAACGAAGGGAGTTGCAATGAAACGGAGGGAAAAGAAGCCGCACGACAAACACGTCAAAAAAGGAGGAGGAGGACGGGGAGGCAGAGGGAAAAGACAAAAAAGGGAGGGCTTA
>NW_024745231.1:0-2976 GCF_018991925.1 Homarus americanus | reverse complement strand
TGTTCAATCCTGATGCTGGACTTACACCTCCCTCCTGTGGTCCTGTCCACCCTGATGTTGACCCACCTCCTCCTCTGCCTCTGCTGACCCACCTCCTCCGGGTCTTGTCCACCCTGATGCTGGACCCACGCCCTCCCTCTCCTGTGTGGTCTTGTTCACCCTGATGCTGACCCACACCTCCTCCTGTGTGGCATGGTTCACCCTGATGCTGGACCTACACCTCCTCCTGTGTCTGGTTCACTCCTGATGCTGACCCACACCTCCCTCCCCAGTGGTCTTGTTCACCTGATGCTGGACCTACACCTCCTCCTGTGTGGTCTGTTCTCCTGATGCTGACCTCCACACCTCCCTCCCAGTCTTATTCTCCCTCCTGCTGGACTCCACCTCCTCCTGTGTGGTCTTGTTCACCTGATGCTGGACCCACACCTCTCCTGTGTGGTCTTGTTCACCCTGATGCTGACCTACACCTCCTCCTGTGGTCTTGTTCCACCTGATGCTGGGACTCACCTCCCTCCTGTGTGGTCTTGTTCCACTGATGCTGAATCCACACCTCCCTCCTGTGTCTTGTTCACTCTGATGCTGGACCTCCACACCTCCTCCTGTGTGGTCTTGTTCAACCCTGATGCTGACCCACACCTCCTCCTGTGCCCTGGTCTAACTTGATGCTGGACTCCACACCTCCCTCCTGTGTCTTGTTCACCCTGATGCTGGACCCACACCCTCCTCCTGTGGTCTTGTTCACCTTGATGCTGACCCACACCTCCTCCTGTGTGGTCTTGTTCACCCTGATGCTGGACTCCACACCCTCCTCCTGTGTCTTGTTCACCCTGATGCTGACCTACACCCCCTCCTCCTCCTGTGCTGTCTTGTTCAACCCTGATGCTGGACCCACACCTCCCCTCCTGTGTGGTCTTGTTCATCCCTGATGCTGGACCTACACCCTCCCTCCTGTGGTCTTGTTCACCCTGATGCTGGACCTACACCCTCCCTCCTGTGTGTCTTGTTCACCCTGATGCTGGACCTACACCCTCCCTCCTGTGTGGTCTTGTTCACCCTGATGCTGGACCTACACCCTCCCTCCTGTGTGTCTTGTTCACCCTGATGCTGGACCTACACCCTCCCTCCTGTGTCTTGTTCTCCCTGATGCTGGACCTACACCCTCCCTCCTGTGTCTTGTTCTCCCTGATGCTGGACCTACACCCTCCCTCCTGTGTGTCTTGTTCACCCTGATGCTGGACCTACACCCTCCCTCCTGTGTGTCTTGTTCTCCCTCCTGCTGGACCTACACCCTCCCTCCTGTGTCTTGTTCTCCCTGATGCTGATGCTGATGGACCTACACCCTCCCTCCTGTGTCTTGTTCACCCTGATGCTGGACCTACACCCTCCCTCCTGTGTCTTGTTCTCCCTGATGCTGGACCTACACCCTCCCTCCTGTGTGTCTTGTTCACCCTGATGCTGGACCTACACCCTCCCTCCTGTGTCTTGTTCTCCCTGATGCTGGACCTACACCCCCTCCTGTGTCTTGTTCTCCCTGATGCTGGACCTACACCCTCCCTCCTGTGTCTTGTTCACCCTGATGCTGGACCTACACCCTCCCTCCTGTGTCTTGTTCTCCCTGATGCTGGACCTACACCCTCCCTCCTGTGTCTTGTTCACCCTGATGCTGGACCTACACCCTCCCTCCTGTGTCTTGTTCACCCTGATGCTGGACCTACCCTCCCTCCCTTGCTTGCTTCACCCTGATGCTGGACCTTACCCTCCCTCCTGTGTGTCTTGTTCACCCTGATGCTGGACCTACACCCTCCCTCCTGTGTGTCTTGTTCACCCTGATGCTGGACCTACACCCTCCCTCCTGTGTGTCTTGTTCACCCTGATGCTGGACCTACACCCTCCCTCCTGTGTGTCTTGTTCACCCTGATGCTGGACCTACACCCTCCCTCCTGTGTGTCTTGTTCACCCTGATGCTGGACCTACACCCTCCCTCCTGTGTCTTGTTCACCCTGATGCTGGACCTACACCCTCCCTCCTGTGTCGTCTTGTTCACCCTGATGCTAGACCTACGCCCTCCCTCCTGTGTCGTCTTGTTCACCCTGATGCTGGACCTACACCCTCCCTCCTGTGTCTTGTTCACCCTGATGCTGGACCTACACCCTCCCTCCTGTGTGGTCTTGTTCTCCCTCCTGCTGGACCTACATTCTCCCTTTTGTGTGGTCTTGTTCACCCTGATGCTGGACCTACGCCCTCCCTCCTGTGTGGTCTTGTTCTCCCTGATGCTGAACCTACACTCTCCCTTTTGTGTGGTCTTGTTCTCCCTCCTGCTGGACCTACGCCCTCCCTCCTGTGTGGTCTTGTTCACCCTGATGCTGCACCTACGCCCTCCCTCCTGTGTGGTCTTGTTCACCCTGATGCTGGACCTACACCCTCCCTCCTGTCTTGTTCTTCCCTGATGCTGGACCTCCCCTCCTCCTGTGTGGTCTTGTTCACCCTGATGCTGGACCCACACCTCCTCCTGTGGGTCTTGTTCACCCTTGATGCTGGACCACACCCTCCCTCCTGTGTGTCTTGTTCACCCTGATGCTGGACCCACACCTCCCTCCTGTGTCTAGTTCATCCCTTGATGCTGGACCTACACCTCCCCTCCTGTGTGGTCTTGTTCACCTCCTGCATCTACACCTCCTCACCCCTGGTTCACCCCTGAATGCTGGACCCACACCCCCCCTCCTGTGTGGTCTTGTTCACCCTGATGGACCCACACCTCCCCTCCCTCCTGTGCGGTCTTGTTCACCCTGATGCTGACCCACACCTCCCTCCTGTAGGTCCCTGTCCACCTGATGCTGACCTACACCCTCCCTCCCTGTGGTCTTGTTCACTCTTATCCATGGACCTACACCTCCCTCCCTGTGGTCTTGTTCACCCTGATGCTGGACCCACACCCTCCCTCCTGTGTGGTCTTGTTCACCCTGATGCTGGACCTAC
>NW_024745230.1:0-13014 GCF_018991925.1 Homarus americanus | reverse complement strand
TAACTAATGTACTCACTACATGCCCAACATACACTTAACTAATGTACTCACTACATGCCCAACATACACTTAACTCATGTACTCACTACATGCCCAACATACACTTAACTAATGTACTCACTACATGCCCAACATACACTTAACTCATGTACTCACTACATGCCCAACATGAACTTAACTAATGTACTCACTACATACACTCAACTCATGTACTCATTTCATACACTCAACTCGTGTACTCACTACATACACTCAACTCATGCACTCACTACATACACTCAACTGTAATGAATAAACAGAGAAGAGGAAGATATATATATATAGGAGAGAGTATAGAGTATAGGAATGTAAAGATAGGAAACTTGGTAGCGTGGCCTGGATGTTATTTGCACAGCGTCACTACGCTTATCTTATCTCGTATGTCAATACACATATATCACTTCTTAAAGGGACAACTTGTTAAACACCTCTTCGATACAACTATTTATTAATTCACTCAATGACATGGACACATTAATATCACTATTATATCGGGGTACTAACACATTATGCTTTACGTTAACTGACTCTCGGACACACCTGAATGAATACACTTCCCACAGTAGGTAACTCACCCCAGGACGTTCTGACAAGACTCACGTGTACCCTGACGTAGGCCCAGTGGGTGCTGGCTGGGCTGCCTTCATCACAGGGAGAGTCTGCTTAGCTGGCGATGCCGTCTGGTCGGGAGGTCTCCCTCCCGACCTGGGGAGGGGACGTGCGTGACTCTCCTTAGTGAACCGAGTGACGACCCGAACGGGAGAGAGATGACAGCAACCAGAATGAGAATCGTAATGGAATCGAATAGGAATCTCGAATGCCGAATATGGAATGCCGAATCTGGAATGCCCGTGGACGGGACTGTAGGGCCTTTATATGGGGTCGGCCCAGCCGGCTTCTGACCTCTAACAATTAACACTAAACTGGTTTGATCTGGATAATTGTGTGCAGGTGTGGTCCTGGCCAGGTGTCTTGGCTAGGTGCGGTTGTAGGTCACCGGCTCATGTCATTAGCGGGCAAAGTCAAGTCCCTAGGGTCGACCTGAGGTGTGTCAACCTGGAATGCGGTGGTACCCCGAGGTCTGTGGTGTACTTGCTGTTATATGTGACATAATTCTGGGCTGTAAGGTTTGGTCTGACAATCACTCATTACATATATATATATATATATATATATATATATATATATATATATATATATATATATATATATATATATATATATATATATATATATATATATATATATATATATATACATACTACCAGAATCGGCCCTCTCCGGGGGGCTCATCTGCTAGGCAACGGTACCATGCCACCCTCCGGAGTCTCACTGTTCAGTCCCCAAAACTTCTTCTTCCATCAATAGTTCATTAACGGTGTATGTAAGTTCCACCATGTTTTTCACTACAACGGTACAGCAAAGCATATGTTTTTAGCATTAAACTGTTATTATTTTATTGCCTAATCATTACTACATATAAAACCACCCATCAACACTACATATAACATCATCCATCATCACTACATCATCCATCATCACCTCACTAGAGGAAAGGTCACGGCAGGGTTAGCTCCTGAGGGATAATTATCAGATATGGCCAGTGATATGTGCGGTCTTGGGTATGAGAGTTTGTTGACCAAACTGGAGTGGTCCACTGAAGAATTGGCGAGGGCCAAGTTAGAAATTGAGAGGGCCACGTTGGAGAACCTGAAATTAAGGAAAGAACTGGCGAAGTTAAAAGGAGAGGCTGGACGAGTAAAGCCAGTGTCTGACGAAAAATCAAACGAGTGGAAAGTCGTGAGTAGTGGGAGGACCAAGCTGGTGGTGAAGAAGCACACGAAGGATACGACAACAACGACAACAACAGCTAAGTGTACCAACCCGTTCAGTCCCTTGATAGACTAATTGGACGCTAGTACAGTCAGGGGCAGGGATGACAAGGAAGGTATAAAAACTTTAATTGTTGGTGACTCACAGGTAAGGTACATGGACAGGGCCTTTTGTGGTAAAAACAAAAATAGGATGAGGGTGTGTTTGCCAGGAGCTGGGGTGGGGGATATAGTTGACAGGATGGACAATATCTTGTCTGGTAATGGGAACAAACCCATTATCTGCCTCAGTGCAGGAGGCAATGATATTGGCCGGTGTAGGAGCGAGGAACTTCCTGATAAGTTCAAGGCAGCCATAGATCGTATTAGGACTAAGGGAGGGATCCCTATCATATGCCGTGTCCTGCCTAGAAGGAGAGTTGGCAGTGAATGGTTGTCAAGGGCAGTTGGTGTTAACGACCGTCCTGACAGATATTGCAAGTCAATATCAGTCCCATTCATTGACAACTGGGACAACTTCTATGGCAGAAGGGACCTTTATGCTAGGGATGGGGTGCACCTGTCTAGGGATGGAGTAGCAACCCTGGCTGGGGCTCTAGAGGGGGCAGTTCAAAATATATCGAAGTCTTTAAACTGCTAAGAGAACATAGGAGCACGGGGGTGGAGGAGACTGCAGTGGGAGCGGGTAAACAAGGTGAAAGATTACAGGGAAATAGTGTTAGGAATGATGACAAAACTAAATTAGACAGGGAGTTTAAAACTAAACGCGGTAAGGGAAGGACTCAGAACACGACTAACTTAAATGTATACTACGCGAACAGTAGAAGTATGAGAAACAAAATGGATGATATTAAGGCCTTGGTATGTACTGAAGAAATCGATATAATTGCATTCACTGAAACATGGATCAACCTAGACACACGTGAATTACCAGTCGAATACCAAATTGCTGGTTACAAACTGTTCCATACCGATAGGCAGACCAGGAAAGGAGGCGGAGTAGCAATCTATGTTAGGGATAATCTGAAGTGTGAAATAAATAAGGAAATAAAAACTGAGAGGAATACAGAAACAATTTGGATAGAATTAAGCGACGGTCGGGAAAAATTAATCACAGGGGTAATATATAGACCCCCAATCTTGATAGCGTCAATGAGCGACTTATCTGGGATGAAATGCGCAGGGCTTCCATACACAACAAAGTCTGTATAGTAGGCGACTTTAACCTTGGCCAAATAGACTGGACTGTCCTTACGGGTAACTCAGAATCAGAGGATTTTCTCGAGACGATCCAGGACTGTTTCCTAAGTCAACATATAACCAAACCCACACGGGGTAATAATATACTGGATTTAGTTCTGACGAACAGAGAAAACCTCATTAGCAATGTCGAGGTAGGGAACGAACTTGCAAACAGCGATCACAAAGAAATTCGATTCCAGTTAGATTTTCAGGGCAGACGTAAGGAAAATTCCACTAAAGTACCAGATTTCAGAAGGGCAAACTTTGACAGTTTAAAGAGGCAGTTGAGAGAGGGGGTGTCGCGCTTGGCCGTGAACCTGACAGATGACACCGACCTGATAACGAGATCTGAGATTGCCGAGTTCTAATGAGCACTTAAATAGGTGAGTTACTTAATGCACAAAGGCAAGAACATACATGTAAAAAACTCAGATCAGACAACAATGACCCCAATGGGATAAATAATTATTTAAAGAACATCATTGGCCAAAGGAAGGCTATAGGTATGATAAATCGCATGCACCACCGACTATTATAGGGTATTGGCGCAGTAGAGTTAAACCGAGATAAGGGAAAGCAAAGAGGAATAATGAGGTAAGGATAGCAAGGGAGGCGAAGACAAACCCCAAAGGATTCTACCAAATGTATCAAACTAATACACGAGAAAAGATTGGACCAATACGGTCAGACTCCGGCGAGCTCACTGATAACGACGGAGAAATGAGCAATAATTTGAATAAATATTTTTCAACAGTTTTCACCACCGAAAATCTAAACATGATACCCGAGGCACCGACCCTATTCAGAGATAGTGAAGAAAACAAATTAAATGAGATAGTAGTGACTAGTAACGATGTTAGTAAGCAAATAGACAAACTAAAGCCCAATAAGTCACCTGGTCCCGATGAGATATTTGCCAGAGTATTAAAGGAATGTAAGGAAGAGCTTAGTATGCCCTTAGCAAAGTTGTTTAACATGTCCTTAAAAACAGGTGTAGTACCAGAATCCTGGAGGATAGCGACGTAATACCGATTTTCAAGAAGCGATAGATCACTATCTCTAACTACCGCCTCCAATCAGTCTAATGATCAATAGTAGGCAAATTAATTGGAAGCAATCATTTCAAACTCTATTCGAAATCACTCTGGAGAAGCACCGATTGATCAATGATTCCCAGCATGGCTTCACAAGCGGACGCTCTTGCCTAACTAATCTATTAACATTCTTTTCATCAGTTTTCGAATCGGTGGACGAGGGGCACAATTATGATGTGGTATATCTCGACTTTAGCAAAGCCTTCGACAGAGTCCCCACGAAAGAATAATTAGAAAGGTAGAAGCACATGGCATCAAAGGTGACATCCTTAAATGGATTAGGGCGTGGTTACAGGACAGGAAACAGCGAGTGAGCATTAACGGCACTAAGTCCCATTGGAGCAACGTCACAAGTGGAGTTCCCCAAGGCTCAGTACTTGGACCATTATTGTTTATTATATAGCAAGTAAATCCACATAGATATCGGGCATAGACAGCAACATAAGTAAATTTATGATGACACTAAATAGGACGGTTATCAAATCTGGACGAGGACTCGCAAACTACAGGAAGATCTAAACAAATTTTTCAATGGTCTGAAAATGGCAGATGAAATTCAATGTCGGCTAAATGTAAAGTACTAGTATAGGAGATGTAAACAGGGAAACCAGATACCAGATGAACAACGATGCCATAGAGAAATCCGACTGCGAGAGAGATTTAGGAGTAATGATAAGTAGGAACCTTAAGCCAAGTAAACAATGTGTTTTTGCTCGTAACAAGGCTAATAAAGTACTTGGGTTCATACAAAGGAGTGTTAGTTACAAGACTAGCGAGGTCATCCTAAAACTGTATCTTGCTCTTGTGAGACCACACCTGGATTACGCAGTTCAGTTCTGGTCACCGTATTACAGAATGGATATAGAATCCTTGGAAAGAATTCAGAGGAGAATGACAAGACTAATCCCGGGCATTAGGAACCTTGAGTATAGAGACAGGTTAAAGCATCTTAATTTGCACTCCCTCGAGAGACGTAGAGCGAGGGGCGACATGATAGAGGTGTATAAGTGGAAGTCAGGGCTAAACAAAGGGGACATTACAAAGGTACTCAAATTATCCAACCAGGAGCGAACTCGTAATAATGGTTTTAAATTAGACAAATTTAGATTTAGGCGTGAAATAGGTAAACACTGGTTTGGAAACAGAGTAGTGGATGAATGGAACAAGTTACCAAATATCATCATTAACTCGAATACGCTGAATTGCTTCAAACATATAGGTTGGATGCTATATGAGCAATAGGGGTTGGGTGTAAACGGGACTGCCCAGTATGGGCTAATAGGCCCGCTGCAGTTTCTCCATTCTTATGTTCTTATGTTCTAAGTAACATTTATTTTGTTACTTTACAAATCTGTCTAAAAGCCACAAATCATCAACCAACCAAACTTAACCTAACAAACCAAACAAACTAACCAGCCAAACTTAACCCGACCAACCAAACTTAACCTAACAACCAAACCCAACCTAACCTAACCATCTTACAATACCTTACCTTCAAGTATGACAAAGTTTGATATATTAGGTTTGGTTTATGTTAAATATAAGACATTAACACTGAATTAAGTACGTCACCAAATTACCCAATTTCATGGTAATAAACTAATAATAAGGTTTTAGTTAGTTAAGGTAAACAAGAATAAACTATATAAGTATTTTCATCATAAATAACAAAAAATTATGTGCTAAACAAACTTACTGATATAATTATTGAGTTATATAAAATGTTAACATATAATTTAGAGGTTGCTCTTACCTACTGAGGCGACGCAGGGAGGACGAGGGTTAATCTCTCATTTCACCACAGGGAGGACGAGGGTTAATCTCTCATCTCGCCACAGGGAGGACGAGGGATCATCTCCTCTCATTTCACCACAGGGAGGACGAGGGTTCATCTCTCATTTCACCAGGTCATCTCACCATTGCCACTTCATAATTATCACCAACAGCTTCTTCAATATCTCCTACATCATCATCAAGCCTGAAATCATAGTACCATTTAATTGATTGAAAAAGCCGAAGAATTGATGGTGTTTGCATCACAGAACTAGCCATATATTTACCTTTAAATAGTTAATAAACACGAGCTAACGAACATAAAATCTATTAAAAAATAGAGAGTATCACCTTGAATGTTCTCTTCTTTGACGAGGCAGCGTATTGGTGCAAAAGGTAAAGGTGTAGATAACGGCTACCACCAGAAGGACTTGTCTGAATTGGTTGAAATTTTTCTACACACTAACATCATATTGGTATTATTACACTTTTGCACCGGACATTCCTACCCCTAATCTAGTGTCATACAAGACGTCTAATTACAAGATAATTTTTATCTATTACATTACCGACACAAATGTATAATAACGGAGATAGAGTATCCAAAATTTTCTCTATTTTCTTCCATTAATCTTCCACCATTATCGTCTACCTCACCTCCCACACTGCGTGTCTCCTTCATAAATCATCACGCGCATGTGTTCCCGTACACGTCACGCGGCCAATCAAGAGGGTTTTTTTTTTGCAACCAATTAAAATGATTTTTGGTTTAATTAAAGGTATTTTTGGGCCAATCAAAATTGATTTTTATTTCGAGTCTCATATTTCGAAATTCAAATTCATTTCTGACCATGGAAGTCTGCGATGGGTGTCACTTCAATTATATGGAGTTAATTGCATTTTTTTTTTAAAAAGAAGAAATTATAGCAATTTATCGATCTCATGGTGTTCTCCCGACCTCAGTAAAGTGTCTTAAGTGCAAGAACGAATGTAAATGTCCAGAACAACATATGAGGCATTGTGGTAACTCCAATGACGCACGAGAACCAGGCCAATAGGGTAAGAATTAGTGATTCCATCACATGGTGAGTCAGTTAGGTTAGGTTAGGTTAGGTTTGGTTTATGTTTTTCTAGTGTTTTCGTTTTTTCATTTTGTATTCGCTTAGCCATTATTTTTTTTTCGGAAAACGCCCCAACAACAAAAAGTTGAGAAAAAAAAAAACGGAAAATTTCCGACGGAAATGAAGGTCATAACCGATCTAAACACACACAAATACACTTGAAAAATTTATTTTTTGACTTCCAACAAAGTTGGGTGCGCTTATACAAATTTACTATCATATTAAACACAAAAATGGAAGCGACAATATGCAGAGAACACCTGACCTAACATACCCATAGGTTGGGTATGTTAGGTCAGGTTCTATGCATTATCGTGTTAATTTATGTGTTAAACAACTTAAGGTTGATATAAATCAGCAATGGCGAGGAGGAATACGTGGAAGAGTCACCAATATTATTTATGGAAACGAGGGAATTAGCGAGAGATAAACAACAAAAATGGCGCCGGGAGGAGCGGGATAGAGTAAATAACAAAAATATACTTAAAATCATAATAGAAAGTTGTCATCTCTATTAATATACTTAAAATAATCAAAACAATTAGTATACCAAAATCAACAAACAACTTTTGGTGGTAGCCGTTTTCTACACCTTGGCAACACAAAAGTGGATGGTAATTTTAATGACTAAGGATCTATTTATCGCGGACCATAATGGAAATACTCTTTGGATGACTTCCCTAAATTAACCTTGGTTAAGTGGACTTACATTGTGCAATAGGCCTCCCTGCTGTATCACCAGAATATATTGTATCCTGTATACATTCACGGGGCTGTATCACCAGAATATATTGTATCCTGTATAAGTTCAGGGGACGCTTGATGCTCTTGACAATTATCTTCCGTGCAACCACAATGGCGTCGACCTGAGTGACCAGGGCGTTGTTTACCCGGAGGAGCAACTAGCGGAGTGATGCTGCCACCCGCGCCATCTATGAGTCAGCTTCATCACCACTCACTGCATGGTGCACAAGTCCAGGCTTACATCTCTTGACTGTGATTATACTGTAAAAAATAGCAAATATATCGTTTATACCATATGATGCCACATCTTTTAGTAATCTTCCTGTGAAAAAAACACAAGATAAGCTGACCTCTGCATGTTAAGGTCAAAATAGAGTACTGTACTATAATTCTTGCTCAGTTATTGATTCACCATGGGTGTAAAAAATTCACTTACTATAAAGACACACCGACACAAATATTTTAATAATTGCTAAACTTTGTGATTGTGTGTGTATAAAATGTGTGAATGAGTAGGAGGCATTACAAAAAACATTTTGACACAGTATTGACACTACCACACAACGCAACAGATCAAAGCAGACAGAGAGAACTCTTTCACGTGGCCTGGTGTATGAATACACAGCAAAAACAATTAACTATGCAGCCTGCTCGCATAGCTTGAGCCACCAAGCACCAGAGATGACACACACCTCCAGCACATGTTCCTTATTTTGCTCCTGAAAGGTTAAATATCATCATACATAGAAAACAAAACTCCATTATGAAAACACATATGGCCTCCACCCAAAAAATCCCACCAAGCACATTATAAATGCAATAATGCACAGCCACACATTAATCCTTTATCATGCCTAAAATAAACCAAATTAAATGACGGTAACCAGCAGAAATATTCCATTAAATCGGAAATGAAGAGATGTGCAGGCATAATTAACGACCATTAAAGAGGAACAACATTTACAGCATATTCAGCCGAGTCCTGGGGTCAGAAGTCCAAAGCTGGTAACAGCATCGTACTTGGCATCTCTGCCAAGCACTACTTCTGGCAGGAATACAGTATGAGTGCTGCAGCTAGCTAGCCTGTGCAGTTCAATTTTCAATTTCAATTGTTTATTCCTTGATAGAGGAAGCGGGATCCTAGTGCTGTCACTAGGTACCCCTGTACAATGACATCAGATGCATCTGGCAAGTGTGACAAGTATATACAGCATAAATATTATAAAGGGGCTTACTAAAACCTAAGAAAGGAAGGATATTCCTTTAACACATAATCAATGTTTTTTACAAAATAACTGGCTAGTATTGGGAGGATCATCGTGTCTCCGTCAGGGGGTCGTGGAGTGGTGGTCCAACAGGCGTCACGGAAGCGTTGTGTGTGGAGACATCTTAGGATTGATTGATTGATACGTTTATTGAGATACAAAAAAACATTAATACATCTCAAAGGGATGAAGTGACATAAGTCATCCTCACCCCATTCCAGGAATGTCCCTCTCAGGACTCACATAAATCCCTAATATTTCATATAATTAGTTATAATACATAGTTATATTCTAGATGCAAAATTTCTATATTTCTTTAATATTTCATCTATTTTCCCATTTCCAAACATCCACTCTATTTGCATGGGGACATTATTTATATGGGCATTTCTATATACATTAAGCAATGGGTATTCCAGTATATAATGTGGCAGGGTATGGGATCTGGATGTTCTACAAACTCTACATTCTTTATCCTGTTCACTTCTCTCAGCTCCAAGTTCCCAATAATATTTATATCCTAATCTTAACCTCATATACACTGAATCTTTCCACCTACTCCTATCTTTCCCATATGTAAATTTTGTGTTCATGAGAACATGATGGTAATGTTTCATTGTTTCACTTTTCTCGTATATTTCATTCCTTTTGAAATTATCTTCTATTGATTGTATTTTCCGTAATTTGCTCCTTAATTGCTTCAAGGTTTTAGTACATATTATGTCGATCTCGGCCTTTTCCGTGGCTCTTTTTGCTATTATATCTACTGCTTCATTAAGACCAATCCCCACATGTGAAGGGACCCATACAAATTGAACATTATGGCCATTTTTCCTTATTGTATTTACTAATTTTCTACATGAACCAATAATGTGTCCAAAGACTGGACTCCCACTGTTCAAAGAATCCAAAGCTGCCCTACTATCAACAAAAAAATATGCATCTTTATACCTCTTTACAACATTTTCCAATCCTACTAACATTGCATATAACTCAGCTTGTGTTGATGAAATAAAACTGCTCAACCGAAGTCCAATTTTGATGTCATCATTTCCTTGTTCTGTGTACTGTCTTATAGGATCCCACCCCCTGCCCTGCCACTTGACATAACTGAACCGTCACAATATACATGCAATGTGTTTATTTTAGGCAAATTACTAATCTTATTCCCATATAAAGCCCTTAACTGTCCTGGTTCATGTAATGATTTCTTCATTGTGAGAGGCACTATGTCTAACTCTACGTCTCGTTCTTCCCAGGGTGGATTCTTACAACTCTTCTGAACAGCTGTACACCAGTCTGCCAGATTACATTTTTTAATATTATTTACTAATCCATTCATGTATCCTCTCTTGCCTTGCCTACAGAAGGTCCTTTTATCTTTTAAACCATCATTTATATCTTGTACAAATTTACCCCCACTGTTCCCTCTCATTAATCGAACTGCTGCAACTGTATTAATTTCATTGACCCTCTGTGAAATGCTCTGTAACCCTAGTTCCATTTTCATTATCTCAATCATTGCATTCTTTTGACACCCTAAAATTATTCTCATTGCTTCATTTTGCATGATCTCAAGCTTCCGGAGCCTTCCTTCACCAGTACAAGAGAGGACAGGTGCTGCATAGTCTATAAGTGATCTGATGGTAGAAATATACATCATTCTCAGTATGGGTACCCCAGCACCTTTACCACAACATGCTAGTGCCTTCAAGGGCTGTAATCTTGCTCTACATTGAGTGAGGACATGATATATTTCTGCCTCTTTACTTTCACTAGTAAAGCCAATATACATTCCTAAATATTTATACTTTGACACTTTCTCTACAATTTTTCCATTTAGAAAAACGGATTCAGTTCCTCTTCCTTTACATTCACACTTGGTTTTTTCTTCATTGATAACTAAGCCCATCTTTTGAGAAAGAACACTAAAATTATTTAATGCAATCTGCAAATTTTTTACAGAGTTTCCTTGAAATAAGATGTCATCTGCATAAATGATGGTTACAACTCCTTTGGGATATTTGTGTGAGGCTATCTTGTTCATTAACACATTAAATAACATTGGACTCAATACTTTGGGGAGTGCCTAGTTCAAGTGCTCTTTCCTCAGACAAACATCCCTGATACCATACACAGATTCTCCTTCCATGCAAGTAGTCACCTATCCAGTGTAACAACTTTCCTGATACCCCTAGAGCAGCCAGTTCATTCATAACTACTTCACTGTGAGCTTTATCAAATGCTCCTTGTAAATCCACAAAAACTCTACATCTGTCTGCATCATTTGATAAACATTTTATAACACAGTCTGAAGTACATTTCCCTTCCAAAAAACCAAATAAATTACAAGATAGATTTTCCCCCACAATATATACAAGCCTATTTAATAATACTCTCTCCATCATCTTGGAAAAACAAGATGTTAAAGACACTGGCCTGTATCCACCAGCTGCCTTAGGGAAAGGAATAACTATCGCTTTCTTCCATTCTGTTGGTAATCTACCCTCTGCATAGCTCATGCTGAATAAATCTAATAATGGACTATTTTCCAGACCAACTAAGCAGTTCAAAATTTCATATGTCACACCATCTTCGCCTGGTGCTGTAGATTTTCCTTTTTTAACAGCATTTAATAACTCATCTTTAGTAATATCTACACATGTTACATCACAAATATTTAGAGCTGATGAAATAAATCCTTTTCTTTCATTTTGCCACTCATCTAATGCTTCTATTGTCCTGTTAGGCAGGGAGGCAACACTTGCTGCTTTAGCCCATTTGTCAACCAGTTTATTAGCTTCTTCCTCTGGATGAGGATGGCTAATAAAATTACTCCTTTTTCCTCTAATTTTGTTAATATCCTGCCATATTTCTTTGAGATTTTTACTCTCCCCAATGTGCTGTGCAAAATCTTGCCAATATTTCTCCCTTGCCTCCTTCCTAGCCTGCCCACATATTTTGGCTATATCCATGAAGATTTCCCTATCTTCTTCTCTTCTACCATTCTTTACCCAATCTTTATGTGCTGCCCTTAACATTTGTGTCCATCCCTTCAACATTTTGTCATTGGTATAGCAGTGTTTCCTAGCACCATGTCTCTTATCATTTATTTTTTTCTGTGTTGACTTAGTTAAATATCTTTCTATCTCCCCAACTAAGTCATTATAAAAGCTATCCATACAGACTGGTGTATAATTTCTGTACCATTTCTCTATATTTTGAGTAAACACTTCTGTGTCATCCTTGTTTAGTTTCAATCTCTTCCTCCTATATCTCACCTGTCTCTTCCCTAATGGTAATTGAACATATACAACAAAATGGTCACTGACTAGCTCCCTTATTATCTCACATTCTCCCTGGACTCCATGACTGCTTATCATGCAAGCATAGTCTAACCTTCCTCCTTTAATATGAGTCACTTCCTTATTTCCTAACAAGTAAGCATCTGGGTGATCTTGTAAAAATTGCCAAAATTTTATACCATTACTATTAATTCTCCCCATTGTTTCGAGTCTTGGATGTCGAGCATTAAAATCTCCTACAGCCAAAGTTGAGTCCAAAAACATGCAATCTGGTAAGAAGTTGAGGTCAAAACAGCCTCCAGAAATATACAAATTTGCTATGTTCAATTCTCCTTCCTTCAAATATAACTTTATACAGACACTTTCTATTCCTTGTACTCTACTCGGGCTTCCAACTAGTTCTGCTGGTATGGAATTCTTAATGTATGTTGAGACCCCTCTTATACCTTCACCCGAATAGAGATGAAATCCCTTATATCCAGACAGTTTAAGCAGGTCGCCTTTCCTGTCCCCAGTCTCTTGAAGGGTAATTATATCAATATTATTTTTAAGGGTAAAGTAATGTACATCTGTCACTCTATTTTGTAGACCATTAACAT
>NW_024745229.1:17500-48258 GCF_018991925.1 Homarus americanus | reverse complement strand
AGTGGTGGTGACGGGAGGTGTTGAGGATCACTTCATACATTACCTTCATGGTGGTGGTGGGAGAGTGTTAGGGACTCACTTCATACATTACCCATGGTGGTGGTGACAGGAGGAGAGGTTGAGGGACTCACTTCATACATTACCTTATGGTGGTGGTGACAGGAGGAGAGTGGGGACTCACTTCATACATTCCTTCATGGGTGGTGACAGGAGGAGAGTGTTGGGACTCACTTCATACATTACCTTCATGGTGGTGACAGGAGGAGAGAGTTAGGGACTCACTTCATGCATTACCTTCATGGTGGTGACAGGAGAGGAGAGTTAGGACTCACTTCATACATTACCTTCATGGTGGTGACGGGAGGAGAGTTAGGGACTCACTTCATACATTACCTTCATGGGGTGACAGGAGGAGAGAGTTAGGGACTCATATACATTACCTTCATGGTGGTGACAGGAGAGTGTTAGGGACTCACTTCATACATTACCTTCATGGTGGTGACGGGAGAGAGTGTTAGGACTCACTTCATACATTATCTTCATGGTGGTGACGGGAGGAGAGAGAGTTAGGGACTCACTTCATTCATTATCATCATGGTCAGATCACTCATAAGAATTTTCTCACTGACCTGGGGAAAACATAGAGTCAGCCACAATTTTCTGGTTTAATGCCTAGGAAAGTCTCTCAGTCTTGTTGTTATCACGGCCATGAGAGAGAGAGAGAGAGAGAGTATTGAACCCTGTGTATATGACATAGTAACAGTCATGAGAGAGAGAGAAGAGAGTATTAGACCTGTGTATATGACATAGTAACAGTCATGAGAGAAGAGAGAGAGAGTATTGAACCCTGTGTATGTGACATAGTAACAGTCATGAGAGAGAGAGAGTATTGAACCTGTGTATATGACATAGTAACAGTCATGAGAGAGAGAGAGAGAGTGTTGAACCCTGTGTATATGACATAGTAACAGTCATGAGAGAGAGAGAGTATTGAACCCTGTGTATATGACATGAGTAACAGTCATGAGAGAGAGAGAGAGTGTTGAACCCTGTGTATATGACATAGTAACAGTCATGAGAGAAGGTGAACCCTGTGTATATGACATAGTAACAGTCATGAGAGAGAGAGAGATTGAACCCTGTGTATGTGACATAGTAACAGTCATGAGAGAGAGTATTGAACCCTATATGACATAGTAACAGTCATGAGAGAGAGAGAGTGTTGAACCCTGTGTGTATGACATAGTAACAGTCATGAGAGAGAGAGTATTGAACCTGTGTAAGATGACATAGTAGCAGTCATGAGAGAGAGAGAGAGTATTGAACCTGTGTATGTGACATAGTAACAGTCATGAGAGAGAGAGAGAGAGTATTGAACCCTGTGTATATGACATAGTAACAGTCATGAGGAGAGAGAGAGTGTTAGACCCTGTGTATATGACATAGTAACAGTCATGAGAGAGAGAGAGAGAGTATTGAACCCTGTGTATATGACATAGTAACAGTCATGAGAGAGAGAGAGTGTGAACCCTGTGTATATGACATAGTAACAGTCATGGAGAGAAGTGGTGAACCTTTGTATGACATAGTAACAGCCATGAGGAGAGTATTGAACCCTGTGTATATGACATAGTAACAGTCATGAAGAGAGAGAAGTATTAGACCCTGTGTATATGACATAGTAACAGCCATGAGAGAGAGAGAGAGTATTGAACCCTGTGTATATGACATAGTAACAGCCATGAGAAGAGAGAGAGAAGTATTGACCCTGTGTATATGACATAGTAACAGTCATGAGAGAGAGAGAGTAGTGAACCCTGTGTATATGACATAGTAACAGTCATGAGAGAGAGAGAGAGAGAGTATTGAACCCTGTGTGTGTGACATAGTAACAGTCATGAGAGAGAGAGAGTATTGAACCCTGTGTATATGACATAGTAACAGTCATGAGAGAGAGAGAGAGAGTATTGAACCTGTGATATGACATAGTAACAGCTGCAGAGAGAGAGAGAGAGTATTGAACCTGTGTATGGACATAGTAACAGTCATAGGAGAGAGAGAGGAACCCTGTGTATAAGGACATAGTAACAGTCGAGAGAGAGAGAGAGAGAGAGTATTGAACCCTGTGTATATGACATAGTAACAGTCATTAGAGAGAGAGAGAGAGAGATGAACCTGTGTATAAGGACATAGTAACAGTCATTAGAGAGAGAGAGAGAGTATTGAACCCTGTGGAGACATAGTAACAGTCATTAGAGAGAGAGAGAGAGAAGAACCCTGTGTATATGACATAGTAACAGCCAAGAGAGAGAGAGAGAGAGTATTGAACCCTGTGTATATGACATAGTAACAGCCATGAGAGAGAGAGAGAGAGAGTATTGAATCTGGTATATGACATAGTAACAGTCATGAGAGAGAAAGAGAGAGTATTGAACCCTGTGATGTGACAGAGAAACAGCCTGCGAGAGAGAGAGAGAGAGTATTGAACCCTGTGTATATGATAGTAACAGCTGCAGAGAGAGAGAGAGATGAACCCTGTGTATATGATAGTAACAGTCATGGAGAGAGAGAGAGAGAGAGTATTGAACCCCTGTGTATAAGACATAGTAACGTCATTAGAGAGAGAGAGAGAGTATTGAACCTGTGTATATGACATAGTAACAGCCATTAGAGAGAGAGAGAGTATTGGAACCCCTGTGTATGGGACATAAACAGCCAGAGAGAGAGAGAGAGTATGAACCCTGTGTATATGACATAGTAACAGTCATAGAGAGAGAGAGAGAGTATTGAACCTGTATATGACATAGTAACAGCTGGGAGAGAGAGAGAGAGAGAGTATTGAACCCTGTGTATATGACATAGTAACAGCCATAGGAGAGAGAGAGAGAGAGATTGAACCTGTGTATATGACATAGTAAAAGCTGGAGAGAGAGAGAGAGTATTGAACCCTGTATATAGACATAGTAACAGTCATGGGAGAGAGAGAGAGAGAGAGTATTGAACCCTGTGTATATGACATAGTAACAGCCATGAGAGAGAGAGAGAGTATTGAACCCTGTGTGTATAAGACATAGTAACAGCTGCAGAGAGAGAGAGAGAGACAACCTGTGTAAGTGACATAGTAATGAGAGAGAGAGAGAGAGAGTATTGAACCCTGTGTATGATGACATAGTAACAGTCATGAGAGAGAGAGAGAGAGAGTATTGAACCCTGTGTATACGACATAGTAAATATCATGAGAGAGAGAGAGAGAGAGTATTGAACCCTGTGTATGCATGACATAGTAAAAGTCATGAGAGAGAGAGAGTATTGAACCCTGTGTAGTATGACATAGTAAAAGCCACGAGAGAGAGAGAGAGAGAGAGAGAGAGAGAGAGAGTAGGAGCTTGCCCTGTGTATGATATAGTAACAGCTGAGAGAGAGAGAGAGTATTGAACCCTGTGTATAACGATCACGAGAGAGAGAGAGAGAATGTGAACCCTGTGTATATGACATAGTAACAGTCATGAGAGAGAGAGAGAGAGAGAGGATGTTACCCTGTGTATATGACATAGTAACAGTCATGAGAGGAAGAGAGTATTGAACCCTGTGTATATGACATAGTAACAGTCATGAGAGAGAGAGAGAGTATTGAACCCTGTGTATGTGACATAGTAACAGTCATGAGAGAGAGAGAGAGTGTGAACCCTGTGTATATGACATAGTAACAGTCATGAGAGAGAGAGAGAGAGAGAGAGAGAGAGTATTGAACCCTGTGTATGACATAGTAACAGTCATGAGAGAGAGAGAGAAGTGTGAACCTGTGTATATGACATAGTAACAGTCCCAGAGAGAGAGAGAGAGAGATGAGACCCTGTGTATATGACATAGTAACAGTCATGAGAGAGAGAGAGAAGTATTGAACCCTGTGTATATGACATAGTAACAGTCATGAGAGAGAGAGAGAAGTATTGAACCCTGTGTATATGACATAGTAACAGTCATGGAGAGAGAGAGTATTGAACCCTGTGTATATGACATAGTAACAGTCATGAGAGAGAGAGAGAGAGTATTGAACCCTGTGTATATGACATAGTAACAGTCATGAGAGAGAGAGAGAGAGTATTAGACCCTGTTAATATGACATAGTAACAGTCATGAGAGAGAGAGAGAGTATTGAACCCTGTGTATATGACATAGTAACAGTCATGAGAGAGAGAGAGAGAGAGAGAGTATTGACCCTGTGTATATATATAAGTAACAGCATAGAGAGAGAAGTGTGAACCCTGTGTATATGACATAGTAACAGTCATGAGAGAGAGAGAGTATTGAACCCTGTGTATATGACTTAGTAACAGTCATGAGAGAGAGAGTATTGAACCCTGTGTATGTGACATAGTAACAGACATGAGAGAGAGAGAGGAGAAGTATTGAACCTGTATATGACTTAGTAACAGTCATGAGAGAGAGAGAGAGAGAGAGTATTGAACCCTGTGTATATGACATAGTAACAGCCATGAGAGAGAGAGAGAGAGATGTGAACCCTGTGTATATGACATAGTAACAATCATGAGAGAGAGTATTGAACCTATGTGTATATGACATAGTAATCATGAGAGAGAGAGAGAGAGAGTATTGAACCCTGTGTATATGACATAGTAACAGTCATGAGAGAGAGAGAGAGAGAGTATTGAACCCTGTGTATATGACATAGTAACAGTCATTAGAGAGAGTGTTAGACCCTGTATATGACTTAGTAACAGTCATGAGAGAGAGAGAGTATTGAACCCTGTGTATATGACTAGTAACAGTCATGAGAGAGAGAAGTATTGAACCCTGTGTATATGACATAGTAACAGTCATGAGAGAGAGAGAGTGTGAACCCTGTGTATATGACTTAGTAACAGTCATGAGAGAGAGAGAGAGTATTGAACCTGTTGTATATGACATAGTAACAGTCTTGGAGAGAGTAATTGAACCTGTGTGTATATGACAGTAACAGTCATGAAGAGAGAGAGAGAGAGTATTAGACCCTGTGTATATGACATAGTAACAGTCATGAGAGAGAGAGAGAGAGAGAGTATTGAACCCTGTGTATATGACAGTAACAGTCATGAGAGAGAGAGAGAGAGGTATTGAACCCTGTGTATATGACATAGTAACAGTCATGAGAGAGAGAGAGTGTGGAATGCCCTGTGTATATGACTTAGTAACAGTCATGAGAGAGAGAAATGTGAACCCTGTGTATATGACTTAGTAACAGTCATGGGAGAGTATTGAGACCCTGTGTATATGACATAGTAACAGTCATGGGAGAGTGTGGAACCTGTGTATGTGAGCATAGTAACAGTCATGAGAGAGAGAGAGAGTGTTGAGACCCTGTGTATATGACATAGTAACAGTCATGGGAGAGAGTGTGGACCCTGTGTGTATGACTAGTAACAGTCATGAGATGTGTGTGTGTGTGTGTGTGTGTGTGTGTGTGTGTGTGTGTGTGTGTGTGTGTGTGTGTGTGTGTGTGTACTCTTTTGTTTATTTGTTGTTATTTGTTGTTTGTTATTTTTTAATCATCATTAAGTACTAATATTTAATTATCATTAATATATTATTTTCATCATATCACCTCATCACCCCACACCTCACCCACCCCCCCCCACCGACTGGCTGGTCTCAACTCCGTAGTCCATTTATGGTCACCGAATAATTATTCTCAATATAATTCTCCCAAGGTCACCACTACCACAGATTACCAATTTCACGGTGAGTGGGGGCGGGAGAAAGGTGTGGTAGGGTGTGGTAGTGTGGGTGGGGGGTGTGAGAGTGTGTGGTAAGGTGTGTGGTGAATGAAACTGTGGTGAGTGGATGAATAAATGAGTTGGTGGACGAGTGTGTGTGAGTCTGTGAGTGGAAGAGTGTGTGTGTGAGTGCAGAGAAGAGTGCGTGAGTGGACAAGTGCATGTGAGTTTAAGGGCCTCCGTCGACGCTACACACTTGTCATCCTGCATTTCACCCATTATGCAAATCGTGATGATCGACAAGGTGAAGTACTCACGTTAATCATTACTCACCTGTATACGGACGCTATAGTCAGGTGTAGTTAGTGTTTTGTGAGGCATTATTGGCACCTTGGTCGTTGTATACAGGTGTCCTATATATATATTTGTAGTAAACTGTTATTGATATTGTGTTTTCTGTTTTCCAGGTAAGGTTGTGGGGTGATTACAGGTGTGTTGGGGCGTCAGTGGTGAGTACGGTGTTGTGATGGTGGTAGTTGATGGTGATTGTGGTGGTAGTAGTGGTGGTGGCAGTTGTGGTGTGATTAGATTTATATATACAGTTAAGAACAACTATAACACACAACACACACACACACACACACACACACAGGCCGGAATAACGTCAACAAAAGCTTGAATATTCAGTTGAGTGTAGCCTCTGTCCTGCAGGGTGTGGTGCCTTAAACTGAGTTCTACACCTGTGAGTGTGGCCCAGTCTGCTATTTACGTCATCATGGTGTGGCTCTGCTTTACCTGCCTGCATCCGGGGCAAGAGAAAAAGAGAGGGGGGGAGAGGAAGGATGAAATGATGCAATAAAAAATGAAAAAATAGAGACAGAGTCGCATGAATGGGTCAGTTGATCAACGTAAACACAGGAGAGAACGCATGAATGGGTCAGCTGATCAACGTAAACACAGGAGAGACGCATGAATGGGTCAGTTGATCAACGTAAACACGAGAGTCGCATGAATGGGTCAGCTGATCAACGTAAACCGCAGGAGACGCATGAATGGGTCAGCTGATCAACGTAAACACAGAGACGCATGAATGGGTCAGCTGGTCAACGTAAACACTGGAGAGACGCATGAATGGGTCAGCTGATCAACGTAAACACGGGAGAGACGCATGAATGGGTCAGCTGATCAACGTAAACACGGAGACATGAATGGGTCAGTTGATCAACGTAAACACGAGAGAGTCGCATGAATGGGTCAGCTGATCAACGTAAACACAGGAGACGCATGAATGGGTCAGTTGATCAACGTAAACACGAGAGAGAGTCATGAATGGGTCAGCTGATCAACGTAAACAGGAGAGACGCATGAATGGGTCAGCTGATCAACGTAAACACGGGAGAGACGCATGAATGGGTCAGCTGGTCAACGTAAACACTAGAGAGAGCGCATGAATGGGTCAGCTGATCAACGTAAACACAGGAGAGACGCATGAATGGGTCAGCTGATCAACGTAAACACGGGAGAGACGCATGAATGGGTCAGCTGATCAACGTAAACACAGGAGAGACGCATGAATGGGTCAGCTGATCAACGTAAACACGGGAGAGACGCATGAATGGTCAGCTGATCAACGTAAACACGGGAGACATGAAATGGGTCAGTTGATCACGTAAACACGGGAGAGACGCATGAATGGGTCAGTTGATCAACGTAAACACGGGAGAGTCGCATGAATGGGTCAGCTGATCAACGTAAACACGGGAGAGACGCATGAATGGGTCAGCTGATCAACGTAAACACGGGAGAGACGCATGAATGGATCAGTTATTACGTCAGCAAAAACAAAACAAGACTCACCAGGTGTAGTGAATAATGATGCGTAGGTAAATGTCAAGGTCATGGGCCAGGTGTGTGGGAGGCCAGGTGTGTGGGACGTCTGATCAATAGTGCCACAGGTGAGCACGAGAAGCACACTCTCTCCTCTCACTTCCTCTCGTCTCTTCTTCTTCTCTTCCCTCTTGCTTCTTTCTCTTCTCTCCTTCCCTCCTCCTCTTCTCATCTCATTCCATCTCTACGTCTTCTATTCCTTCTCTTATCCCCTTCCTCCATCCACCCTTCCCTCCTTCCCCTTGTGTAGGTGGGTGTAGGAGGGTCACGAGGGTGTAGGTGGGTGTCGGTAAGTGTAGGTGGGTGTGAGGTAAGTGTAGGCGTGTATAAGGTAAGTGTAAGGTAGGTGTAGGTACTTGTAGGTGGGTGTAGGTAAGTGTAGGTAAGTGTAGGAGGTGTAGGTAGATGTAGTACTTGTAGGTGGGTATAGGTACTTGTAGGTGGGTGTGGGTACTTGTAGGTGGGTGTAGGTACTTGAGGTGGGTGTAGGTACTGTAGGTGGGTGTAGGTGGGGTGGTGGGTATAGGTACTTGTAGGTGGGTGTAGGTACTTGTGGTGGGTGTAGGTACTTGAGGTGGGTGTGGGGGTTTAGGTGGGTGTAGGTACTTGAGGTGGGTGTGAGGTCTGTGGGTGTAGGTCTGTAGGTGGGTGTAGGCACTTGTGGGTGGGTGTAGGTACTTGAGGTGGGTGTAGGTGCCTTGAGGTGGGTGTAGGTACTTGTAGGTGGGTGTAGGTACTTGTGGGTGGGTGTAGGTGCTTGGGTGGTGTGGGTACTTGTAGGTGGGTGTAGGTACTTGTAGGTGGGTGTAGGTACTTGTAGGTGGGTGTAGGTACTTGTAGGTGGGTGTAGGTAAGTGTGGGTAAGTGTAGGAGGGTGTAGGTAGTGTGTAGGTACTTGTAGGTGGGTGTGTGAGGTGTAGGTGGATGTGGGTACTTGTAGGTGGGTGTAGGTAAGTGTGGGTGGTATGGGTACTTGTGGGTGGGTGTGGGTACTTGTAGGTGGGTGTGGGTACTTGGTGGGTGTAGGGTACTTGTAGGTGGGTGTAGGTACTTGTAGGTGGGTGTAGGTACTTGTAGGTGGTTGTAGGTACTTGTAGGTGGGTGTAGGTGCTTATAGGTGGGTGTAGGTACTTGTAGGTGGGTGTAGGTACTTGTAGGTGGGTGTAGGTACTTGTAGGTGGGTGTGGGGGTACTTGTAGGTGGGTGTAGGCAGGTGCGGTGGGTGTAGGCACTTGTAGGTGGGTGTAGGTAAGTGTAGGTGGGTGCAGGTACTTGTAGGTGGGTGTGGTACTTGTAGGTGGGTGTGGAGGTACTTGTAGGTGGGTGTAGGTACTTGTAGGTGGGTGTGGGTACTTGTAGGTGGGTGTAGGTACTTGTAGGTGGGTGCGTGCTTGTAGGTGGGTGTGGGAGGGTGCTTGTAGGTGGGTGTAGGTACTTGTAGGTGGGTGTAGGTACTTGTAGGTGGGTGTGGGTACTTGTAGGTGGGTGTAGGTACTTGTGGTGGGTGTAGGTACTTGTAGGTGGGTGTAGGTGCTTGTGGGTGGGTGTAGGTACTTGTAGGTGGGTGTAGGTGCTTGTAGGTGGGTGTGGGTGCTTGTAGGTGGGTGTAGGTACTTGTAGGTGGGTGTGGGGTACTTGTAGGTGGGTGTGGGTACTTGTAGGGTGGGTGTGGGGTACTTGTAGGTGGGTGTAGGTGTGCTTGTAGGTGGGTGTAGGTACTTGTAGGTGGGTGTAGGTACTTGTGGGTGGGTGTAGGTACTTGCAGGTGGGTGTAGGTACTTGTAGGTGGGTGTAGGTGCTTGTAGGTGGAGTGTAGGTACTTGTAGGTGGGTGTAGGTACTTGTAGGTGGGTGTAGCTAAGTGTAGGTGGGTGTGGGTACTTGTAGGTGGGTGTAGGTACTTGTAGGTGGGTGTAGGTACTTGTAGGTGGGTGTAGGTACTTGTACGTGGGTGTGGGTACTTGTAGGTGGGTGTAGGTACTTGTAGGTGGGTGTAGGTACTTGTAGGTGGGTGTGGGTACTTGTAGGTGGGTGTAGGTACTTGTAGGTGGGTGTAGGTACTTGAGTGGGTGTAGGTACCTGGGTGGGTGTAGGTACTTGTAGGTGGGTGTAGGCACTTGTAGGTGGGTGTAGGTACGTGTAGGTGGGTGTAGGTGTGTAGGTGGGTGTAGGTACTTGTAGGTGGGTGTAGGTACGTGTAGGTGGGTGTAGGTACTTGTAGGTGGGTGTTGGTACTTGTAGGTGGGTGTAGGTACTTTGGGTGGGTGTAGGTACTTGTACGTGGGTGTAGGTACTTGTAGGTGGGTTGGGGTACTTGAGGTGGGTGTAGGTACTTGTAGGTGGGTGTGGGGTACTTGTACGTGGGTGTAGGTACTTGTACGTGGGTGTAGGTACTTGTAGGTGGGTGTGGTACTTATGGGTGGGTGTGGGGGTACTTGTAGGTGGGTGTAGGTACTTGTAGGTGGGTGTAGGTACTTGTAGGTGGGTGTAGGTATCTTGTAGGTGGGTGTGAGGTACTTGTTGAGGTGGGTGTAGGTACTTGTGGAGGTGGGTGTAGGCATCTTGTACGTGGGTGTAGGTACTTATGGGTAGGTGTAGGTACTTGCGGGTGGGTGTGGGACTTGTAGGTGGGTTAGGTACTTGTGGGTGGGTGTAGGTACTTGTAGGTGGGTGTAGGTACTTGTAGGTGGGTGTGAGGTACTTGTAGGTGGGTGTAGGTACTTGTAGGTGGGTGTAGGTACTTGTAGGTGGGTGTAGGTACTTGTAGGTGGGTGTAGGTACTTGTAGGTGGGTGTGGGGTACTTGTAGGTGGGTGTGGGTGCTTGTGGGTGGGTGTAGGTACTTGTAGGTGGGTGTAGGTACTTGTAGGTGGGTGTAGGTACTTGTAGGTGGGTGTGGAGTACTTGTAGGTGGGTGTGGGTACTTGTAGGTGGGTGTGGGTACTTGTAGGTGGGTGTAGGTACTTGTAGGTGGGTTAGGGTACTTGTAGGTGGGTGTGGGGTACTTGTAGGTGGGTGTAGGTACTTGTAGGTGGGTGTAGGTACTTGTAGGTGGGTGTAGGTGCCTTGATTGGGTGTAGGTACTTGTAGGTGGGTGTAGGTACTTGCAGGTGGGTGTAGGTACTTGTAGGTGGGTGTAGGTGTGCTGTAGGTGGGTGTAGGTACTTGTAGGTGGGTGTAGGTACTTGTAGGTGGGTGTAGGTACTTGTAGGTGGGTATAGGTACTTGTGGGTGGGTGTAGGTACTTGTGGGTGGGTGTAGGTACTTGTAGGTGGGTGTAGGTACTTATGGGTGGGTGTAGGTACTTGGAGGTGGGTGTGGAATTCTTGTACGTGGGTGTGGGTACTTGTAGGTGGGTATAGGAGTGCTTGTGCGTGGGTGTAGGTACTTGTAGGTGGGTGTAGGCACTTGTAGGTGGGTGTAGGTACTTGTGTAGGTGGGTGTGGAGTGCCATGCGTGGGTGGGGAGGTACTTGTAGGTGGGTGTGGGTACTTGTAGGTGGGTGGGTACTTGTAGGTGGGTGTAGGTACTTGTAGGTGGGTGTGGGGTACTTGTGGGTGGGTGTAGGTACTTGTAGGTGGGTGTGTGGGTGCTTGTAGGTGGGTGTAGGCACTTGTAGGTGGGTGTAGGCACCTGTAGGTGGGTATAGGCACTTGTAGGTGGGGTGGAGGCACTTGTAGGTGGGGGTAGGCACTTTGTAGGTGGGTGCAGGTACTTGCAGGTGGGTGCAGGCACTTGTAGGTGGGTGCAGGCACTTGCAGTGGGGTGCAGGCACTTGTAGGTGGGCATAGGCACTTGCAGGGGGTGTAAGTACCTGGTAGGTGGGTGTAGGTACTTGTAGGTGGGTGTAGGCACTTGGTAGGTGGGTGTAGGCACTTGTAGGTGGGTGTAGGCACTTGTAGGTGGGTGTAGGCACCTGTAGGTGGGTGTAGGGTACCTCAGGTGGGGGTGTAGGCACTTTGTAGGTGGGTGCAGGCACTTGCAGGTGGGTGTAGGCACTTGCAGGTGGGGTGCAGGCACTTTGTAGGTGGGTGTAGGCACTTGTAGGTGGGGTGTAGGCACTTGTAGGTGGTGCAGGCACTCTGTAGGTGGGTGTAGGCACTTGTAGGTGGGTGTAGGTACTTGTAATGCAGTGTAGGTACTTGCTCAGGTGGGTGCAGGCACCTGAGGTGGGGTGAGGCACTTGCAGGTAGGTGCAGGTAATTTGTAGGTGGGGTGTAGGCACTGTAGGTGGGTGCAGGCACTTGTAGGTGGAGTGCAGGCACCTGTAGGTGGGTGCAGGCACCTGTAGGGTGGGGTGCAGGCACTTGTAGGTGGGTGCAGGCACTTGTAGGTGGGTGCAGGCACTTGAGGTGGGTGCAGGCACTCTGTAGGTGGGTGGTAGGCACTTGTAGGTGGGTGCAGGTCACTTGTAGGTGGGTGTAGGCACTTGCACGGGTGCAGGCACTCTGTAGGTAGGTGGTACCTCTGTAGGTGGGTGCAGGCACTTGTAGGTGGGGTGTAGGCACTTGTAGGTGGGTGCAGTACCTGCAGGTGGGGTGCAGGCAGCACTTGTAGGTGTAGTGTAGACTTGCAGGTGGGTGTAGGCACTCTGTAGGTGGGTGCAGGCACTTGCAGGGGGTGCAGGCACTTGCAGGTGGGTGTGGCACCTGTAGGTGGGCAGGCACTTGCAGGTGGGTGCAGGACCTTGTGGTGGGTGGGTGTAGGCACTTGCAGGTGGGTGCAGGCACTTGCAGGTGGGGTGCAGGCACCTGTAGGTGGGGCAGGCACTTGTAGGTGGGTGCAGGTCACTTGCAGGTGGGTGCAGGTACTTGCAGGTGGGGTGTAGGCACCTGTAGGTGGGTGCAGGCACTTGTAGGTGGGTGCAGGCACTTCAGGTGGGTGCAGGCACTTGTGGTGGCAGGTGTAGGCACTTCAGGTGGGTGCAGGCACTTGTAGGCAGGTGCAGGCACCTTGTAGGTGGGTGCAGGCACTTGTAGGTGGGTGTAGGCACCTGAAAGGTGGGTGCAGGCACTTGTAGGTGGGGTGCAGGCACTTGAGGTGGGTGCAGGCACTTGCAGGTGGGGGTGCAGGCACTTGCAGGTGGGGTGCAGGCACTCCAGGTGGGTGCAGGTACCAGGTGGGGTGCAGGCACTTGCAGGTGGGTGCAGGCACTTGCAGGTGGGCATAGGCACTTGTAGGTGGGTGCAGGCACTGTAGGTGGGGTGCAGGCACTTGTAGGTGGGTGCAGGCACTTGCAGTGTGGGTGCAGGCACTTCAGGTGGGTGCAGGCACTTGCAGGTAAGTGCAGGCACCTGTAGGTGGGCATAGCACCTGGTGCAGGCGGGTGCAGGCACTTGCAGGTGGGTGTAGGCACTTGCAGGTGGGTGCAGGCACTCTGCACGTGGCAGGCACTTGCAGGTGGGTGTGGCACATTTGTAGGTGGGTGCAGGCACTTGCAGGTGGGGTGTAGGCACTCAGGGTGGGTGTAGGTACTTGCACGCAGGTGTAGGCACTTGTAGGTGGGTGTAGTACCCCTGTAGGTGGGTGCAGGCACTTGTAGGTGGGTGCAGGCACTTGTAGGTGGGCATAGGCACTGTAGGTGGGTGTAGGCACTTGCAGGTGGTGCAGGCACTTGTAGGCAGGTGTAGGTACTCTGCAGGTGGGTGTAGGCACTCTGTGGTGGGTGCAGGCACTTTGTAGGTGGGCAGGCACTTTGCACGTAAGTGTAGGTACTGCAGGCAGGTGCAGGCACTTGTAGGTGGGGTGCAGGCACTTGTAGGTGGGGGCAGGTACCTGTAGGCGGGCAGGCACCTGTAGGTGGGGTGTAGGCACCTGTAGGTGGGTGCAGGCACCTGCAGGTGGGTGCAGGCACCAGGTAGGTGTAGGCACTTGTGGGGTGCAGGCACTTGCAGGTGCAGGCACTCAGGTGGGTGCAGGCACTTGTAGGTGTGTGCAGGCACTTGCAGGTGTGCAGGCACTTGCAGGTGGGGTGCAGGCACTTGTAGGTGGGTGCAGGCACCTGTAGGTGGGTGTGGTGCACTAGCAGTGGGTGCAGGTACTCTGCAGGTGGGGTGCAGGTACCTGTAGGTGGGTGCAGGCACTGCAGGTGGGTGCAGGCACCTGTAGGTGGGTGCAGGCACCTGTAGGTGGGTGCAGGCACTCAGAAGGTGGGCGTAGGTACCTGGAGGTGGGTGTAGGTACTTGTGCGGGTGTGAAACTTGCAGGTGGGTGCAGGCATCACTTGTAGGCGGGTGTAGGCACTTGTAGGTGGGGTGTATGCGCGTAGGTGGGCAGGCACTTGTAGGTGGGCAGGCACTTGTAGGGGGGTGTAGGCATAATTTTGTAGGTGGGTGTAGGCACTTGTAGGTGGGTGTAGGTACTTGCAGGTGGGTGTAGGTACTGTAGGTGGGGTGTAGGCACTTGTAGGTGGGTGTAGGCACTTTGTAGGTGGGTGTAGGCACTTGTAGGTGGGGTGCAGGCACTTGTAGGTGGGGTGTAGGTACTTGGTAGCGGGGTGTAGGCACTTGTAGGTGGGTGCAGGCACTTCTGTAGGTGGGTGCAGGTAAGTGTAGGTGGGTGTAGGCACTTGTAGGTGGGTGCAGGTACTTGCAGGTGGGGTGTAGGCACTGTAGGTGGGTGGCACTTGTAGGTGGGGTGTAGGTGTAAGTGTAGGTGGTGCAGGCACTTGTAGGTGGGTGTAGGTACCAGGTGGGTGTAGGTACTGTAGGTGGGTGTAGGCACTTGCAGGTGGCGCTGGCTGCAGGTGGGTAGGCAGGCACTTGTAGGTGGGTGCAGGTACCCAGGTGGGTGTAGGCACTCAGGTGGTGGGGTGTAGGTACTGCAGGTGGGTGTAGGTAATGTAGGTGGGTGTAGGTACTGAGGTGTAGGGCACTTGTAGGTGGGTGCAGGCACTTGCAGGTGGGTGTAGGCACTTGTAGGTGGGGTGCAGGCACTCAGAGGTGGGTGTAGGCATGCAGGTGGGTGTAGCTAAGGTAGGTGGGTGCTAGGCACTTGTAGGTGGGTGTAGGTACTTGTAGGTGGGTGCAGGTACCTGTAGGTGGGTGTAGGCACTTTGTAGGTGGGTGCAGGCAAGGTAGCTGGGTGTAGGCACTTGTAGGTGGGTGCAGGCACTTCAGGTGTGGGTGAAAGTGTAGGTGGGTGTAGGCACTTGTAGGTGGGTGCAGGCACTTTGTAGGCAGTAAGGTGGGTGTAGGCACTTGCAGGTGGTGCAGGCACCTGCAGGCAGTGCAGGCACTGCAGGTGGGCAGGCACTTCAGGTGGGGTGCAGCTGGGTGCAGGTGGGCAGGGCACTAGAGGTGGGTGCAGGCACTAGGTGGGTGCAGCCAAGGCAGGTGGGCATAGGCACTTGTAGGTGGGTGTAGGTACTGCAGGTGGGTGTAGGCACTTGTAGGTGGGCAGGCAATTGTAGGTGGGCAGGCACTTGCAGGTGGGTGTGCAGTGTGCAGTACAGGTGGGTGCAGGCACTTGTAGGTGGGTGTAGGCACTCCAGGTGGGGTGCAGGCACTAGGTGGGGTGCAGGTACGTGTGCAGGTGGGGTGTAGGCACTTCTGTAGGTGGGTGCAGGCACCTGTAGGTGGGTGCAGGCACTAGGTGGGGTGCAGGTACCTGAGGTGGGTGCAGCTAAGTGTAGGTGGGCATAGGCACCTGTAGGTGTGCAGGTAAGCGTAGGTGGTGTAGGCACTGTGGTGGTGGGTGCTAGGTACCTGCAGGTGGGTGTAGGTACGTGCAGGTGGGTGCAGGCACCCCAGGTGGGTGTAGGCACTTGTAGGTGGGCAGGCACCCAGGTGGGCAGGTGAGGCAGGTGGGGGTGGCAGGTACTTGAGGTGGGTGTAGGCACTTGCAGGTGGGTGTAGGCACCAGGTGGGGTAGGCACTTGTAGGTGGGTGTAGGCACTTTAGGTGGGTGCAGGCACTTGAGGTGGTGCAGGATGTGCAGGTGGGCAGCTGGGGTAGGTGGGTACAGGTACCTGTAGGTGTGTGCAGGTATGTAGGTGGGTGTAGGCACTTCAGAGGTGGGTGCAGGCACTCTGCAGTGGGGCAGCTGTAGGTGGGCATAGGCACTTGCAGGTGGGTGTAGGCACTCAGAAGTTGGTGCAGGCACTTGAGGTGGGGTGCAGCTCGCTGCAGATGGGTGTAGGCACTTGAGGTGGGTGTAGCTAATGCAGGTGGGGTGTAGGCACTTAGGTGGCAGCCATGTAGTGGGCATAGGCACTTGTAGGTGGGTGTAGGCACTTGGAGGTGGGGTGAGGCACTGTAGGTGGGGTGTAGGTATGTGTAGGAGGGTGTTGGTGGTGTAGGTGGGAGCCAAGGTAGGTGGGTGTAGGCACTTGTAGGTGGGTGTTGGTATGTGCAGGTGGGTGTAGGCACTTGTACGTGGGTGTAGGTAAGTGTATGGTATAGGTAAGTGTAGATGGGTGTATTTGTAGGTGGATGTAAGTATGTAGGCGTGTGTAGGTACTTGTAGGTGTGTAGGTAGCGTGCTGGTATAGGTGCGTAGGGTGTAGGTACTTGAGTGTGGGTGTAGGTAAGCAGGTGGGTGTAGTAATTGTATGCGGGTGCAGGCGTGTCGGTATAGGTAAGTGTAGGCGGGATTGTAGGTGGGCAGGTAAGGCAGGTGGGTGAAGGTACTTGTACGTGGGTGTAGGTAAGTGTAAGCTGGTATAGGTAAGTGTAGGTGGGTGTATTTGTAGGTGGGTGTAGGCGGGTGTAGGAGGATGTAGGTAAGTGACTGTTTGAGTAAAGAAGAAGACAGACTATTGAAAGAGTTAAAAAAAGAGAAACAGAAAAATTTATATCCCAGAATTACCTTAGTTATACCGTGAAGAAAAACAAGAGAGAGAAGAGAGAGAGAGAGAGAGAGAGAGAGAGAGAGAGAGAGAATTATTTCGTTGGTAGTGACAAGAACATTAATGAGTTGAGTTTTTAGTTATGGTAAAAAATAGTTAATTTATTGTTTTTGTCTTGATGATCTTGGCTGAATGTTACTTTTTATTTGGTGGAAACTTGATAATATTGATTAGTTTCGTCTTTTATTATTATTATTATTATTATTATTATTATTATTATTATTATTATTATTATTATTATTATTATTATTATTATTATTATTATTTATTATTGTTATTTTATTATTATTACTATTATTATTATTATTATTATTATCATTACCATCACCATCATTACCAACACCACCACCATCACCATCATCATCATTACCAACACCACCACCATCACCTCATCATCATCCATCACCACCTCAACACCACCACCATCACCATCATACACAACACCACCACCATCACCTATCATTACCAACACCACCACATCACCATCATCATCATCATTACCAACACAACACCACCACCATCATCATCATTACCAAGACCACCACTCACCACATCATCACTTACCAACACCACCACCATCACCATCATCATCATCATCATCATTACCAACACCACCACCATCACCATCACCATCATTACCAACACCACCACCATCACCATCATCATTACCAACACCACCACCATCACCATCATCATCATCATCATTACCAACACCACCACCATCACCAATCACCATCATTACCAACACCACCACCATCACCATCATCATCATTACCAACACCAACACCACCACCATCATCATCATACCAACACCACCACCATCACCATCATCATCATTACCAACACCACCACCATCATCATCATTACCAACACCACCACCATCACCATCATTACCAACACCAACACCACCACCATCATCATCATTACCAACACCACCACCATCACCATCATCATCATTACCAACACCACCACCATCACCATCATCATCATTACCAACACCACCACCATCACCATCATTACCAACACCAACACCACCACCATCATCATCATTACCAACACCACCACCATCACCATCATCATCATACCAACACCACCACCATCACCATCACCATCACCATCATCATCATTACCAACACCACCACCATCACCATCATTACCAACACCACCACCACCACCACCACCATCATCATCATACCAACACCACCACCATCACCATCATATTACCAACACCAACACCACCACCATTACCATCATCATCATTACCAACACCACCACCATCACCATCATCATCATTACCAACACCACCGCCATCACCATCATCATCATTACCAACACCACCGCCATCACCATCATCATCATTACCAACACCAACACCACCACCATCATCATCATTACCAACACCACCACCATCACCATCATCATCATTACCAACACCACCGCCATCACCATCATCATCATTACCAACACCACCACCACCATCATCACACTCAACACCACCACCATCACCATCATCATCATCATTACCAACACCACCACCATCACCATCACCATCATCATCATCATCATCATCATCATTACCAACACCAACACCACCACCACCACCATCACCATCATCATCATCACCATCATCATCATTACCACACCAGCACCATCACCATCATCATCATCACCATCATCATCATTACCAACACCACCACCATCACCATCATCATCATTACCAACACCACCACCATCACCATCACCATCATCATCATCATCATTACCAACACCAACACCACCACCACCACCATCACCATCATCATCATCACCATCATCATCATTACCAACACCAGCACCATCACCATCATCATCATCACCATCATCATCATTACCAACACCACCACCACCATCACCATCATCATCATTACCAACACCAACACCACCACCATCACCATCATCATCATCACCATCATCATCATTACCAACACCACCACCATCACCATCATCATCATCATCACAATGCTCACTATCTGAACTTGACGTTACTCCTTTAAGAAGTGACAAGTAAGTGACACCCACGTGACCTATGTTAGCCTCTTGACCCGCACTTAACCTCATGTGAGCCGGTAGTTGTTTGGACCTACTTCCTAGCCCCCATTAGTCCCTGTTCACCTAGCAGTAAAGTAGGTACCTGGTGTAAGTCGAAAGTTGCCAATTCGTATTCAGGGACAAGTTGTTGGAGCTTCCAATAACTTGATGACATAAACCACTGACCCTTCAGGCTTCTACGCCCTTGACTCATGAGACATAAAGGCAAGCATGAACGCTTCTGCGCTTCACCTTACACAAGGATGTAGGGGAGTGCCCAATAAAAATAAATAAAAAAATAGCCGGTGCCACTACCCACACATAGGGCCAATCTGCTGAGCATGTCAAAGCAAAGTTGCTGGTGGTCACACATACATACATACATACATACATACATACATACATACATACATACATCATTTTCTCTTAGTATATACGGATCACATGAACATTAAGCCCCCTAAGTAGTGTCGGGGTAATTAAACTTCACGTGAGATACATTTTTTTGGGGGGGGGGGGTATCATTCAGGTAATCACTAGGCACAGGTGTAAAAAGTACTTAATATCTGACCCAAGTTGAAGTATAATTACTCTAACAAATATGCCCTTAAGTCGGAGTAAAGTTACTACACTAAAACCTTGATAACTCTGCATATACGGGTTCTGGCTTTGCCGAATTATCCCAAATCCCGACTTATCGAGGCACCCCTAAATTGTACTTCAAGTAAAAAAATATGTATAGTTGAAAGTCCATATTAATATTCTATATTTACCTCGGATGAGGTGATTAACTTGGTGATGAAGAGGTGAAGGTGTTGTGTGTCAGACATTATTTGGCACTTTGTCTGTAAGCCTATAGCAGTCATTAAAAACGGGTGTAGTACCAGAATCCTGGAGGATAGCGAATGTAATAAAGGTTTTCAATCAGTTTAACATCAATAGTAGGCAAATTGCTGGAAGCAATAATTTCAAACTCTATTCGAAATCACCTGGAGAAGCACAAGTTAATCAATGATTCCCAACATGGCTTCACAAGTGCACGTTTATGTCTGACAAATCTATTAATATTGTTTTCAGCTGTTTTCAAATCAATGGACGACGGACACAATTATGATGTGGTATACCTCGACTTTAGCAAAGCCTTCGACAGAGTCCCCCACGAAAGACTAACACGTAAAGTGGAGGCTCATGGTATTGGAGGAGATATTCTAAAATGGATTATGGTGTGGTTACAGGACAGGAAACAGCGAGTGAGCATTAACGGCACTAAATCCGATTGGGGTAACGTCACTAGTGGAGTACCCCAAGGCTTAGTACTTGGACCATTATTATTTATTATATACATAAACGACATAGATATCGGCATAGACAGCAACATAAGTAAATTTGCTGACGGCACTAAAATAGGGCGTATAATTAAATCTGACGAGGACTCCGCAAAACTACAGTAAGATCCAAAAAAAAATCGAATGGTCTGAAAAATGGCAGATGAAATTTATTGTGGACAAATGTAAAATACTTAGTCTAGGAGATGTGAACAGAGAAACCAGATATCAGATGAACAACGTTGTTATAGAGAAATCCGACTGTGAGAAAGATTTAAGAGTAATGATAAGTAGGAATCTTAAAGCAAGTCGACAATGGATATAGAAGTGTATAAATGGAAGTCAGGGCTAAACAAAGGTGATATAATAAAGGTACTTAAACTATCCAACCAGGAGCGAACTCGTAACAATGGTTTTATATTAGACAAATTTAAATTTAAGCGCGAAATAGATAAACATTGGTTTGGAAACAGAGTAGTGGATGATGTACAAGTTACCAAACATCATCATTAACTCTAATACCCTGGATAGCTTCTAACATAGGTTGGGTGGATATATGAGCAATAGGGGTTGGGTGTAAATGGGACTACCCATTATGGTCCAATAGGCCCGCTGCAGTTTCCTCCATTCTTATGTTTTTGTGTTGATATAACTCATGGGGGTGGGGGTAGTGTAGGTTGTGGTTGTGGCGGGGAGGAGGGGTAGTGTAGGTTGTGGTTGTGGCCCGGGGGAGGAGGAGGGGTGTAGGTTGTGGTTGTGGCCGGGGAGCGAGGAGGGGTAGTGGTTGTGGTTGTGGGCGGGGAAGGTGATGGTAAGGTTGTACACTTCAACAAGTCAGAGTTTAGTCCAACATCAGCTGTGTCGTGTTACCTGTGTCTTCCCCTGTCACCTTCCACCCCCACCCTCACCCCCCACCCCCAATCCCCCACCCCTCACCTGCAGGCTTATGTAAGGTGACACTGATCTGTTGGGTATTTCCCACTAGTTAACTTAAGATGTGTGTGTGTGTGTGTGTGTGTGTAAGCACCCTCTGGCACCGCCCACTGGCACCCTCTGACTCCGCCCACTGATGCACCCTCTGACACCTACCACTGAAGCACCCTCTGACACCGCCCACTGATGCACCCGCTAACACCGTCCACTGAAGCACCCTCTGACACCGCCCGCTGAAGCACCTCTAACACCGCCCACTGAAGCACCCTCTGACACCGCCACTGAAGCACCCGCTCACTCTGCACACTGATGCCCTCTGACACCGCCCACTGATGCACCCTCTGACACCGCCCACTGATGCACCGCTGACTCTGCACACTGATGCCCTCTAACACCGTCCACTGAAGCACCCGCTGACTCTGCACACTGATGCCCTCTGACACCGTCCACTGATGCACCCGCTCACTCTGCACACTGATGCACCCTCTGACACCGCCCCTGAGCACCCTCTAACACCGTCCACTGAAGCACCCGCTGACTCTGCACACTGATGCACCCTCTAACACCGTCCACAAGCACCCGTCACTCTGCACACTGATGCACCCTCTGACACCGCCCACTGATGCCCTCTAACACCGTCCACTGAAGCACCGCTGACTCTGCACACTGATGCACCCTCTAACACCGTCCACTGAAGCACCCGCTCACTCTGCACACTGATGCACCCTCTGACACCGCCCACTGATGCACCTCTAACACCGTCCACTGAAGCACCGCTGACTCTGCACACTGATACCCTCTAACACCGTCCACTGAAGCACCCGCTGACTCTGCACACTGATGCACCCTCTGACACCGTCCACTGATGCACCCTCTAACACCGTCCACTGAAGCACCTGCTGACTCTGCACACTGATGCACCCTCTGACACCGCCCACTGATGCACCCTCTGACACCGCCCACTGATGCACCCGCTGACGCCGCCCACTGATGCCCGCTGACGCCGCCCACTGATGCCGCTAACACCGTCCTGAAGCACCTCCAGCACCGCCCACTGAAGCACCCGCTGACTCTGCACACTGATGCACCCTCTAACACCGTCCACTGAAGCACCGCTGACTCTGCACTGATGCCCTCTGACACCGCCCACTGATGCACCCTCTGACACCGCCCACTGATGCCGCTGCGCCCACTGATGCACCGCGGCGCCGCCCACTGATACCCTCCAGCACCGCCCACTGAAGCACCCGCTGACTCTGCACACTGATGCACCCTCTAACACCGTCCACTGAAGCACCCTCCAGCACCGCCCACTGAAGCACCCGCTGACGCTGCCCACTAGAGACGGTGTCAGGTGGTGGCTGGTGAGACACGGGCCCCGGTGTTGACCACTGCCGCCCACACACGTCTTCAGTTCACCTTTGCCGCCCACCGCCACTCTTCTAGTCTCATGCACTTTTGCCTCACAATTGCACTCCGTCATCTCCATTTTCCGATGCCGCCCACCGTCGCCGTGCTCCTTCAGGCCGCCCACCTGCACCACCACCGCCGCCCACCACCCTGTCCCCCTCTGACTTTGCTCAATGTCACCGCCCACAACCGCTGCTGATTAACACCCTCACCAGCTCACCGTTACTGTCTCCCACCCAGTGTCACCACCCGTGCCACCCTCTACACCACACCACCACCCACTGACAACACCCATAATGTTTCAGTATAGGAGTGGACGGTGTGAGTGGGTAGGTGGATGGTGTGGAATATATGGGTGGGTTAGTAGGTTATTATTCGGGTGGTTTGGGCGGGGCGGGTGGTGGGTAGGTGTGTGTTGGGGGAGGCAGGTGGTGGGGAGGGTCGGAGGGTGGTGGGGGAGGAGGGTGGTGTGGTGGTGGAGGAGGGTGGTGGCTGGTGGAGGACGGTGGGGGTGGAGGTGGGTGGGGGGAGGAGGGTGTGGGTGGTGGGTGGGGTGATGGAGGTGGGCGGAGGTGGGTGGGGGAAGAGGGTGGTGGTGGTGGGAGGGGTGGAGTGACGGATGGAGGGTGGTGAGATGGGTGGGAGGATGTGTGTGGTGGTGGAGGGTGGTGGAGGGCGGGCGGGCGGAGGTGTCGAGTTACTATCAGTCGGTCAGGTATATGTTCATGTCAGGTTTTTTTCTTCCATCAGTTCTTTGGTACTGGAAATGAGTGACGGGTGGAGAGGGAACAGTGCACGTGTGTAGATGTGGAACAATGCACGTGTGGGAGGTGTGGAACAGTGCAACTGGGAAGGGAACAGTGGGAGGCGTGGAACAGTGCACGTGGGTGGAAGTGTGGAACAGTGCGGGTGGAAGGTGGAACAGTGCACGTGGGGTGGAAGTGTGGAACAGGTGGGTGAAGGTGGAACAGTGCACGTGGGTGGAAGTGGTACAGTGGGGTGGTGTGGAACGCACGTGTGGGGTGTGGAACAGTGCACGGGGTATGTGGAACATGCGGGTGGAGGAACAGTGCACGGTGTAGGAACAATGCACGTGGGTGGAGGTGTGAACAGTGCACGTGTGGGTGTAGGTGTGGGCAATGCACGTGTGGGTGTAGGGAACAATGCACGTGTGGGGTGGAGGTGCACGTATACACCTGATAATATTTATTTACCTGTAATTTATATTCATGGAACTATGAGGAGAGAGAGAGAGAGAGAGAGAGAGAGAGAGAGACGTGAGGTGGGGCAGGTGTCAGGAGCAAGTCATTAGTGGTGCTGATATTGGATGACACCTGCTGCATACACTGTGTCAGCTGGCGGGGGATGGGGAGGGGCGGGGTGGGAGGTGGGGAGGGTGTGGGTGTAGTGAGAGGGGTGTAGCGGAGGGATGTGAGGGTGTGGGTGGGGAGGTTGGGGTGTGGAGTAAGGGTGTGGGTGTGTGGATAAGGGTGTGGGAAGCATGGTGTATTGGGGGAGGGGGAGTGAGTTGGGTCATGGGGAGAGCAGTTGTGGGAGAATGCTGGGGTGAATATTAAGTGATGAGGGGGGGGGGGAGGAGGGAGGCATGACTAGAATATTTTTGATACGTGAAAGATATCGTGACGTCTCTTATATGGTAAATCACTCTGTTTCAACGACCATAAATCAATGATATACAGTCTTTCATCAACCGATCGTTACGTCACACAGTGGACAACCAATTACCAATTTAGTAGACACAAACACACCTACGTCATCCTGCCCTGAACCAATGAACGTGTCTGGTGAAGGGCAAGCAGTTTATAAGCACTTTGACAATCGATGTACAGTATGTTTGTTTTATTGTTGACTATTATTAAAGCTCTTAGTAAACTGCCCTCTCCAACCCACACTCACCCTCCCCTGCCCACCACACCCACCCCTGCCCACCACTCACCCCCCTGCCCACCCCTTCCTCTGCCCACCACTACTCCTCCTGCCCATCACTATCTCCTGCCCACCACTACCCTCCCCTGCCCACCACACCCTCCCCTGCCCACCACTACCCTCCCCTGCCCACCACTACCCTCCTGCCCACCACTACCTCCCCTGCCCACCTCCCACCCCCGCCCCACTATCCCTCTGTACCTAACTCACATGTTGTGTGACTGCCCACTTTCAGGCCACTTGCCCCCTGCGAGTGGCGGCAGTGGAACAGGGTGTGGGTGGAGGAGGAAGGGTTAGAGAGAGAGAGAGAGAGAGGGAGGAGAGGAGGAGGGTGCTCACGGCGGCCGGACACCCAGAAGGCAGTCAGCCGTAGAGTGAAGTGCGGTGTCTTAATCCTCCTCGCCACTACCGTGCTGCCCATTCTGCCGCCCACCACCCTGCCACCCACCACCCCTGCCGCCCACCACCCTGCCACCCACCACCCTGCCGCCCACTCACCACCCACCCAAGACGACCAGCGTGAATGCTATGACAGTACAATGCAGGTATGTGTCCATGGCGCTGGTGTTATACTGATGACCACCTGACATACTCTGTATGTTGACATACTCGTGTTATTGTTGACATACTCGTGTTATTGTTGATATACCTGTGTTATTGTTGACATACCTGTTATTGTTGACATACTCGTGTTGTTTGACATACCCGTGTTATTGTTGACATACTCGTGTTATTGTTGACATACTGTGTTATTGTTGACATACTCGTGTTATTGTTGACATACTCGTGTTATTGTTGACATACCTGTGTTATTGTTGACATACTCGTGTTATTGTTGACATATCGTGTTATTGTTGACATACTCGTGTTATTGTTGACATACTCGTGTATTTGACATACCGAGTATTGTTGACATATCCTGTGTTATTGTTGACATACTCGTGTTATTGCTGACATACTCGTGTTATTGTTTTACATACTGTGTTATTGTTGACATACTTCTGTTATTGTTGACATACCCGTGTTATTGTTGACATACTCGTGTTTATTGTTGACATACTCCATGTTATTGTTGACATACCTGTGTTATTGTTGACATACTCGTGTTATTGTTGACATACTCGTGTTATTGTTGACATACTCCGTGTTATTGTTGACATACTCGTGTTATTGTTGACATACCTGTGTTATTGCTGACATACTCGTGTTATTGTTGACATACTCGTGTTATTGTTGACATACTCGTGTTATTGTTGACATACTCGTGTTATTGTTGACATACCGTGTTATTGTTGACATACTGTGTTATTGTTGACATACTCGTGTTATTGTTGACATACTCGTGTTATTGTTGACATACTCGTTTGTTGTTGACATACTCGTGTTATTGTTGACATACCATGTTATTGCGATATACTCTATTGTTGACATACTCGTGTTATTGTTGACATACCTGTGTTATTGTTGACATACTCGTGTTATTGTTGACATACTCGTGTTATTGTTGACATACTCGTGTTATTGTTGACATACTGAATTAAATTGAATTGAAACAGTTTCTTTAGCCAGAAAAACACAGATACAGAGTGGATAATACAATAGCATGGTGGTAATAAGAACCTGTTACCACGGTTATCACTTCAATATTTATTTATTTTATTTATTTATTATTATTTTTTTTTATTTTATTTATTTATTATTATTTTTTTTTATTTATATTGTTAACATAATCGTGTTCTCGTTGCCACAGAGGCGGTGCCTACCTATGGCAACACACACAATCCACACACAACATACCTGGACACTCACATACCCGACACTCACATACCGGACACTCACGTACCTGACACACACACATACCCGGACACACACATACCCGGACACACACATACCCGACACACACATACCCGACACACACATACCCGACACCACGTACCACACATACCCGACACACACATACCCACACACATACCTGACACACACATACCCGACACTCACGTACCTGACACACACATACCGACACACACATACACACATACCCGACACACATATGCCTGGACACACACATACCTGAAACACACATACCTGACACACACATACCTGACACACGTACCGACACACACACTACCTGACACACACGTACCTGGACACACACACATACCCGACACACACATACCCGGACACACACATACCTGACACACACATACCTGACACACACATACCCGGACACACACATACCTGGACACACACACATACCCGACACACACATACCTGACACACACATACCTGGACACACACGTACCTGGACACACACACATACCCGACACACACATACCCGACACACACATACCACACACACATATCCTGGACACACACGTACCTGACACACACATACCCGGACACACACATACCCGGACACACACATACCCGACACACACATACCTGACACCACGTACCCGACACCACGACCCGGACACACACATACCCGACACACAATCGACACTCCGCCGACACACACATACCCGACACACACATACCCGACACACACATACCCGACACACACATACCTGACACACACGTACCCGACACACATACCCGACACACATACCCGGACACACACATACCCGGACACCACGTACCCGGACACCACGTACCGGACACTCACGTACCTGGACACACACATACCGACACCTCGTACCTGACACACACATACCTGGACACTCACGTACCTGACACACACATACCTGGACACACACGTACCTGGACACTCACGTACCCGGACACACACATACCCGGACACATACCTGACACTCACGTACCTGACACCACGTACCCGGACACACATACCTGGACACACACTACCTCCACATACCTGACACACACATACCCGGACACACACTACCTGACACTCACGTACCTGACACTCACGTACCTGACACCATGACCCGGACACACACACCTGACACACACATACCTGACACTCACGTACCTGGACACACACATACCTGACACTCACGTACCTGACACACACATACCTGACAACCCTGACACACACATACCTGGACACACGTACCCGACACACACGTACCTGGACACACACATACCTGGACACACACTCACATACCCGGACACACACGTACCTGACACACACATACCCGGACACACACATACCTGACACACACGTACCCGGACACACACGTACCTGACACACACATACCTGACACTCACGTACCTGACACCACGTACCCGACACACATACCTGACACACACCTACCTCCACATCCTGACACACACGTACCTGGACACACACATACCTGACACACACATACCTGACACTCACGTACCTGACACTCACGTACCCGACACACACTACCGGACACACACTACCTGACATCACGTCCGACACAGACACACAACCTGGCAACCCGACACACACGTCCGACACACACACACACACACCACCTGACACACATACCCGAACCACCCGACACTCACGTACCGAACAATACCACACACACCCTGACACACATACCTGACACACACATACCCGACACACATACCTGGACACACACATACCTGGACACTACCTGACACTCACGTACCTGACACCACGTACCTGGACACTCACGTACCTGACACACACACATACCCGACACTCACGTACCCGACACACACATACCTGGACACTCACGTACCTGACACACACATACCTGACACTCACATACCTGACACACACATACCCGACACTCACGACGGACACCACGACCTGACACACCATACCCGACACACACATACCTGGACACTCACGTACCCGGACACTCACGTACCTGGACACACACTCACCTCCACGTACCTGACACACACGTACCGGACACACACACGTACCCGGACACACACATACCCGACACACACCTACCTCCACGTACCTGGACACACACATACCTGGACACACATACCTGACTACGTACCTGACACTCACGTACTGACACACACATACCTGACACACACATACCGGACACTCACGTACCCGACACTCACGTACCTGACACACACACCTCCTCCACGACGACACACACGTCCTGACACACACGTACCTGACACACACATACCTGACACACACCTACCTCCAGTACCTGACACACACATACCTGACACACACATACCTGACACTCACGTACCTGACACACACATACCTGACACACACATACCCGACACATACCTGACACACATACCTGACACACATACCGGACACACACATACCCGGACACACACATACCCGACACACACATACCCGACACTCACGTACCGACACACTACCTGGACACCACGTACCCGGACACTCACGTACCCGGACACACACATACCCGACACTCATGCAGACACACATACCCGGACACCACGTACCCGGACACACACATACCCGACACACATACCTGGACACACATACCCGACACTCACTACCGACACCACTACCGACACACACATACCCGACACACACATACCCGACACCACGTACCGGACACCACGCACCGACACACACTCACGTACCCGACACACGTACCCGGACACACACGTACCCGACACATACCCGACACACACCTACCCACGTACCCGACACACACATACCCGACACACACATACCCGACACCACGTACCCGGACACACACCCACCTCCACGTACCGACACACACGTACCGACACACGTACCCGACACACACATACCCGCACATACCCGACACACACAGTACCCGACACACACCTACCTCCACGCACTGACACACACGTACCCGGACACACACGCACGACACACATACCCCACATACCGACACACACGTACCGACACACTCCGGACACACCTACCTCCACGTACCGACACACACGTACCCGGACACACACGTACCCGGACACACACATACCGCACATACCCGGACACACACGTACCTGACACACACATACCTGGACACACACCTACCTCCACACCTGACACCAGTCCTGGACACACACGTACCTGACACACACCTTGTACACACACAATATGGTGATGGTAACCCAGTGTGTATGTGACCCAGTGGGTGGTATGGTAACCCAGTGTGGTGGTGATGGTGACCCAGTGTGGTGGGTGATGGTGACCCAGTGTGGTGGTGATGGTGACCCAGTGTGGTGGTGATGGTAACCCAGTGTGGTGGTGATGGTGACCCAGTGTGGTGGTGATGGGACCCAGTGTGGTGGTGATGGTGACCCAGTGTGGTGGTGATGGTGACCCAGTGTGGTGGTGATGGTGACCCAGTGTGGTGGTGATGGTAACCCAGTGGTGGTGATGGTAACCCAGTGTGGTGGTGATAACCCAGTGTGGTGGTGATGGTGACCCAGTGTGGTGGTGGATGGTAACCCAGTGTGGTGGGTGGATGGTGACCCAGTGTGGTGGTGATGGTGACCCAGTGTGGGTGATGGTGACCCGTGTGGTGGTGATGGTGACCCAGTGTGGTGTGGTGGTAACCCAGTGTGGTGGTGATGGTGACCCAGTGTGGTGGTGATGGTAACCCAGTGTGGTGGGATGGTGACCCAGTGTGGTGGTGATGGTGACCCAGTGTGGTGGTGATGGTGACCAGTGTGGTGGTGATGGTAACCCAGTGTGGTGGTGATGGTGACCCAGTGTGGTGGTGATGGTGACCCAGTGTGGTGGTGATGGTGACCCAGTGTGGTGGTGATGGTGACCCAGTGTGGTGGGTGATGGTGACCCAGTGTGGTGGTGATGGTGACCCAGTGTGGTGGTGATGGTGACCCAGTGTGGTGGGATGGTGACCCAGTGTGGTGGTGATGGGACCCAGTGTGGTGGTGATGGTGACCCAGTGTGGTAGTGATGGTGACCCAGTGTGGTGGTGATGGTGACCCAGTGTGGTGGTGATGGTAACCCAGTGTGGTGGTGATGGTGACCCAGTGTGGGTGGTGATGGTGACCCAGTGGTGGGTGATGGTGACCCAGTGTGGTAGTGATGGTGACCCAGTGTGGTGATGGTGACCCAGTGTGGTGGTTATGGTGACCCAGTGTGATGATGGTGACCCAGTGTGGTAGTGATGGTGACCCAGTGTGATGATGGTGACCCAGTGTGATGATGGTGACCCAGTGTGGTAGTGATGGTGACCCAGTGTGATGATGGTGACCCAGTGTGGTAGTGATGGTGACCCAGTGTGATGATGGTGACCCAGTGTGATGATGGACCCAGTGTGGTGGGTGATGGTGACCCAGTGTGGTGGGTGGAGCCAGTGTGATGATGGTGACCCAGTGTGATGATGGTGACCCAGTGTGGTAGTGATGGTGACCCAGTTTGGTGATGGTGACCCAATGTAGGACCCAATGTGGTAGTGATGGGACCCAGTGTGGTGGTGATGGTGACCCAATGTGGTAGTGATGGTGACCCAGTGTGTGGTGATGGACCCAATGTGATGATGGTGACCCAGTGTGGTGGTTGATGGTGACCCAGTGTGGTGGTGATGGTGACCCAATGTGGTGGTGATGGTGACCCAGTGTGGTGGGATGGTGACACAGTGTGGTGGTGATGGTGACCCAGTGTGGTGGTGATGGTGACCCGTGTGATGGTGAGGGTGACCCAGTGTGGTGGTGGATGTGAC
>NW_024745229.1:0-12500 GCF_018991925.1 Homarus americanus | reverse complement strand
ATCATCATCACCACCACTACTATCATCATCATCACCCCACCACCATCACCATCACCACCACCATCATCATCACCACCACCACTCATCATCATCACCCACCACCATCAAAATCACCAGCACCACCACCACCACCACCACCACCACCACCATCACCACCACCACCATCATCATCACCACCACCACCACCATCATCATCATCACCCCACCACCATCACCATCACCACCACCATCACCACCACACCACCACCACCACCATCATCATCACCACCACCACCATCACATCATCACCCCACCACCATCACCATCACCACCACCATCACCCCCACCACCATCACCACCACCACCACCACCATCATCATCACCCCACCACCATCATCACCAACACCACCACCACCATCACCACCACCACCACCACTATCACCACCACCACCATCATCATCACCACCACCACACCACCATATCTGTCATCACCCCACCACCATCACCATCACCCCACCATCACCATCACCACCACCATCATCACCACCACCATCACCACCACCACCATCACCACCACCACCACCATCACCACCACCATCACCACCAACAGGCTGGTGGATCTTGGGGTCTTCTCTGGCCTGATGTAACACAAACTGACTTAAGGAATTACTTATGTTAGTATGTGGTTGTCCCTTACTAACCTAACCTAACTAACCTAACCACAACCTAACCTAACCTAACCTAACCTAACTCGTAACCAAGCCTAATCAAAGGTAATATCCTTAAATGGATTAGGTGATAGAGGTGTATAAATGGAAGTCAGGGTTAAACAAAGGACATTACAAAGGTACTCAAACTATCCAACCAGGAGCGAACTCGTAACAATGGTTTTAAATTAGACAAATTTAGATTTAGGCGTGAAATAGGTAAACATTGGTTTGGAAACAGAGTAGTGGATGAATGAACGTTACCAAATATCATCATTAACTCGAATACGCTGAATAGCTTCAAACATAGGTTGGATGCTTATATGAGCAATAGGGGTTGGGTGTAAACGGGACTGCCCAGTATGGTCCAATAAGCCCGCTGCAGTTTCCTCCATTCTTATGTTCTAATGTTGTTAAGGCTAGACTTAGGTTAGGTTGGTTAATCTCAAAGTGAAATAAGCTAGGGGGAGGAGACAAATCAACAAGGCTAATTAACACAGGTGGTGACTCAATCATGTTTATCTACCAGGTGTTGCAAGGTAAAGGCAAGACTCATCACCCAACCTCTTATCTTATCGCGTGATGGGTGGCCTACGGGGGCTGTGCTAGTACTGAGTGTTAGTCGAGCGTGTGTGTTGGTCGTGTCCTCATATGGTACCTCTTTATCCTCACCACACACACACTACCGTCACCACACACACACTACCGTCCTGTACTGTACTTAAACATTTATTAACACTACAACAGCCATCTATAGTGACTCTATATTCTGAGTAGTGTAGTCAATTGAACGTTAACTGGCATTTTCGTGAACTGTATCGTAATTTCGGCCTCTAACTACGATACCTCCAACAATACGGGCAATATGGAGTTGAAATTACCCTGAGGTGTGAGGAACTACTACAAGACCAGATTTAAGGTGAGCTAGGTGATGTTTGTGTTTACCGAGTCCCTTGATGTTTGTGTTTACAGAGTCCTTGATGTTTGTGTTTACTGAGTCCCTTGATGTTTGTGTTTACTGAGTCCTTGATGTTTGTGTTTACAGAGTCCCTTGATGTTTGTGTTTACAGAGTCCCTTGATGTTTGTGTTTACAGAGTCCCTTGATGTTTGTTTTACAGAGTCCCTTGATGTTTGCGTTTACCGAGTCCCTTGATGTTTGTGTTACAGAGTCCCTTGATGTTTGTGTTTACAGAGTCCCTTGATGTTTGTGTTTACCGAGTCCTTGATGTTTGTGTTTACGAGTCCCTTGATGTTTGTGTTTACTGAGTCCTTGATGTTTGTGTTTACGAGTCCCTTGATGTTTGTGTTTACTGAGTCCCTTGATGTTTGTGTTTCCGGAGTCCCTTGATGTTTGTGTTTACTGAGTCCTTGATGTTTGTGTTTACGAGTCCCTTGATGTTTGTGTTTACTGAGTCCTTGATGTTTGTTCCGAGTCCTTGATGTTTGTGTTTACGGAGTCCCTTGATGTTTGTGTTTACCGAGTCCCTTGATGTTTGTGTTTACGAGTCCCTTGATGTTTGTGTTTACAGAGTCCCTTGATGTTTGTGTTTACGAGTCCCTTGATGTTTGTGTTTACCGAGTCCCTTGATGTTTGTGTTTACCGAGTCCCTTGATGTTTGTGTTTACCGAGTCCCTTTGATGTTTGTGCTTACAGAGTCCCTGATGTTTGTGTTTACTGAGTCCCTTGATGTTTGTGTTACTGAGTCCCTTGATGTTTGTGTTACAGAGTCCCTTGATGTTTGTGTTTACAGAGTCCCTTGATGTTTGTGTTTACAGAGTCCCTTGATGTTTGTGTTTACTGAGTCCCTTTGATGTTTGTGTTTACAGAGTCCCTTGATGTTTGTGTTTACCGAGTCCCTTGATGTTTTGTGTTTACTGAGTCCCTTGATGTTTGTGTTTACAGAGTCCCTTGATGTTTGTGTTTACTGAGTCTCTTGATGTTTGTGTTTACCGAGTCCCTTGATGTTTGTGTTTACAGAGTCCTTGATGTTTGTGTTTACTGAGTCCCTTGATGTTAGTGTTTACAGAGTCCCTTGATGTTTGTGTTTACTGAGTCCCTTGATGTTTGTGTTTACAGAGTCCTTGATGTTTGTGTTTACCGAGTCCCTTGATGTTTGTGTTTACAGAGTCCCTTGATGTTTGTGTTTACTGAGTCCCTTGATGTTTGTGTTTACTGAGTCCCTTGATGTTTGTGTTTACCGAGTCCCTGATGTTTGTGTTTACAGAGTCCCTTGATGTTTGTGCTTTTACAGAGTCCCTTGATGTTTGTGTTACAGAGTTCCTTGATGTTTGTGTTTACAGAGTCCCTTGATGTTTGTGTTTACAGAGTCCCTTGATGTTTGTGTTTACAGAGTCCCTTGATGTTTGTGTTTACCGAGTCCCTTGATGTTTGTGTTTACAGAGTCCCTTGATGTTTGTGTTTACAGAGTCCCTTGATGTTTGTGTTTACAGAGTCCCTTGATGTTTGTGTTTACAGAGTCCCTTGATGTTTGTGTTTACAGAGTTCCTTGATGTTTGTGTTTCAGAGTCCCTTGATGTTTGTGTTTACAGAGTCCCTTGATGTTAGTGTTTACAGAGTCCCTTGATGTTTGTGTTTACTGAGTCCTTTGATGTTTGTGTTTACCGAGTCCTTGATGTTTGTCCGAGTCCCTTGATGTTTGTGTTTACTGAGTCCCTTGATGTTTGTGTTTACCGAGTCCCTTGATGTTTGTGTTTCTTTTTTCGTCTTTGTTATTATTGCTAAGTGAACACAATGTATTAAATGGTAGAGAGACAGAGAGAGACACACGTCAGTCTCTATATGTTGTACCAAGAGAGAGACAGAGAGACACACGTCAGTCTCTATATGTTGTACCAAGAGAGAGACAGAGAGACACACGTCAGTCTCTATATGTTGTACCAAGAGAGAGACAGAGAGACACACGTCAGTCTCTATATGTTGTACCAAGAGAGAGACAGAGAGACACACTGTCTCTCTATATGTTGTACCAAGAGAGAGACAGAGAGACACATCTGTCTTATATGTTGTACCAAGAGAGAGACAGAGACACACTTCTATATGTTGTACCAAGAGAGAGACAGAGACACACGTCAGTCTCTATATGTTGTACCAAGAGAGAGACAGAGAGACACACGTCAGTCTCTATATGTTGTACCAAGAGAGAGACAGAGAGACACACGTCAGTCTCTATATGTTGTACCAAGAGAGAGACAGAGAGACACACGTCAGTCTCTATATGTTGTACCAAGAGAGAGACAGAGAGACACACGTCAGTCTCTATATGTTGTACCAAGAGAGACAGAGAGACACACGTCAGTCTCTATATGTTGTACCAAGAGAGAGACAGAGAGACACACGTCGTCCTATATGTTGTACCAAGAGAGAGACAGAGAGACACACGTCAGTCTCTATATGGTTGTACCAAGAGAGAGAGAGAGAGACAGAGAGACAGCACGTCAGTCTCTATATGTTGTACCAAGAGAGAGACAGAGAGACACACGTCAGTCTCTATATGTACCAAGAGAGAGAGAGAAGGACAGAGAGACACACGTCAGTCTCTATATGTTGTACCAAGAGAGAGACAGAGAGCACGTCAGTCTCTATATGTTGTACCAAGAGAGAGGACAGAGAGACACACGTCAGTCTCATGTTGTACCAAGAGAGAGACAGAGAGACACACGTCAGTCTCTATATGTTGTACCAAGAGAGAGACAGAGAGACACACGTCAGTCTCTATATGTTGTACCAAGAGAGAGAGCAGAGAGACACACGTCAGTCTCTATATGTACCAAGAGAGAGAGACAGAGAGACACACGTCAGTCTCTATATGTTGTCAAGAGAGACAGAGACACACGTCAGTCTCTATATGTTGTACCAAGAGAGAGACAGAGAGAGACACACGTCAGTCTCTATATGTTGTACCAAGAGAGAGACAGAGAGAGACACACGTCAGTCTCTATATGTTGTACCAAGAGAGAGAGACAGAGAGACACACGTCTCTATATGTTGTACCAAGAGAGACAGAGAGACACGTCAGTCTCTATATGTTGTAGAGACAGAGACACACGTCAGTCTCTATATGTTGTACCAAGAGAGAGACAGAGACACACGTCAGTCTCTATATGTGTACCAAGAGAGAGACAGAGAGACAGAGAGACACACGTCAGTCTCTATATGTTGTACCAAGAGAGACAGAGAGACAGAGAACACGTCAGTCTCTATATGTTGTACCAAGAGAGAGAGACAGAGAGACACATCGTCAGTCTCTATATGTTGTACCAAGAGAGAGAGAGACAGAGAGAACGTCAGTCTCTATATGTTGTACCAAGAGAGAGACAGAGAGAGAGCACATCAGTCTCTATATGTTGTACCAGAGAGAGAGAGAGACACACGTCAGTCTCTTATGTTGTACCAAGAGAGAGAGACAGAGAGACAGAGAGACACACGTCAGTCTCTATATGTTGTACCAAGAGAGAGACAGAGAGACACGTCAGTCTCTATATGTTGTACCAAGAGAGAGACAGAGAGAACACGTCAGTCTCATGTTGTACCAAGAGAGAGAGACAGAGAGACACACGTCAGTCTCTATATGTTGTACCAAGAGAGACAGAGAGACACACGTCAGTCTCTATATGTTGTACCAAGAGAGAGACAGAGAGACACACGTCATTTCACATAACAATCCCCACCCAAAGTGAACAGGTTCCCATGGCAAAGGTTTCTAGTAATTTGAGATGTAAACGTATTAAGCATCTGATACCGGAAGATTGAACCCTCAGCTTATTCCCCGGAAAGTTGAACCCTCAGCTATTCCCCGGAAGATTGGACCTCAGCTTATTCCCCGGAAGATTGAACCTCAGCTTATTCCCCGGAAGATTGAACCCTCAGCTTATTCCGGAAGATTGAACCTCAGCTTATTCCCCGGAAGATTGGGCTCACCAGTTGACGCTTACAGTCCACGCCCAAGGTCGTCAAGTTTTGGATATAAATAGTATAGCGGGGACAGGCAGAAGGTAAACATGGCGGGGACGGGCAGGAAGGTAAACAACATGGCGGGGACAGGCAGAAGGTTAAACAACATGGCGGGGACGGGCGAAAAGACAGACGTAAACAACATGGCGGGACGGGCGGTAAAACAACATGGCGGGAACAGGCAGAAGGTAAACAACATGGCGGGACAGGCAGAAGGTAAACAACATGGGCGGGGACGGGCAGAATAAAAACATGGCGGGGACAGGCGAAGGTAAACAACATGGCGGGGACGGGCAGAAGGTAAACAACATGGCGGGGACGGCCAGAAGGTAAACAACATGGCGGGACGGGCGGAAAGGTAAACAACATGGCGGGGACGGGCAGAAGGTAAACAACATGGCGGGGACGGCAGAAGGTAAACAACATGGCGGGGACGGGTAGAAGGTAAACAACATGGCGGGGACAGGCAGAAGGTAAACAACATGGCGGGGACAGGCAGAAGGTAAACAACATGGCGGGACAGGCAGAAGGTAAACAACATGGCGGGGACAGGCGGGTAACAGCGGGGAGCGAAGGTAAACAACATGGCGGGGACAGGCAGAAGGTAAACAACATGGCGGGGACAGGCAGAAGGTAAACAACATGGCGGGGACGGGCAGAAGGTAAACAACATGGCGGGGACGGGCAGAGAATTAAACAACATGGCGGGGACGGGCAGAGGTAAACAACATGGCGGGACAGGCAGAAGGTAAACAACATGGCGGGGACGGGCAGAAGGTAAACAACATGGCGGGGACGGGCAGAAGGTAAACAACATGGGGACGGGCAGAGGTAAACAACATGGCGGGGACAGGCAGAAGGTAAACAACATGGCGGGGACGGGCAGAGGTAAACAACATGGCGGGGACAGGCAGAAGGTAAACAACATGGCGGGACAGGCAGAAGGTAAACAACTATGGCGGGGACAGGCAGAAGGGTAAACAACATGGCGGAGACAGGCAGAAGGTAAACAACATGGCGGGGACGGGCGGAAGTTAAACAACATGGCGGGGACAGGCAGAAGGTAAACAACATGGCGGGGACGGGCAGAGAAACAACATGGCGGGGACAGGCAGAAGGTAAACAACATGGCGAGGAGGGGACGGGCAGAAGGTAAACAACATGGCGGGGACAGGCAGAAGGTAAACAACATGGCGGGGACAGGCGAGAGGTAAACAACATGGCGGGGACAGGCGGAAGGTAAACAACAACATGGCGAGGGACAGGCAGAAGGTAAACAACATGGCGAGGGACAGAAGGTAAACAACATGGCGGACAGGCAGAAGGTAAACAACATGGCGAGGGACGGGCGAAGGTCAACAACATGGCGGGGACAGGCAGAAGGTAAACAACATGGCGAGGACAGGCGGAAGGTAACAACATGGCGGGAGGACAGGCAGAGGTAAACAACATGGCGGGGACAGGCAGAAGGTAAACAACATGGCGAGGACGGGCAGAGGTAAACAACATGGCGGGGACAGGCGAAGGTGGAACGATCGCTTGAGAAAATGATGAGTTTTTCTCTTGTTTTTGCATTTCTTAAGATAGAGTGACAGATGACGTATCTCTCTCTCTCTCTTAACTGGTTTTAAGCTGGACAGAACGTCGTCTTATCTTACGTAGTTTAGTCATACATACATACATACTTACATACATACACACACACACACACACACATTACATACATACATACATGTACATACATACATACATACATACATATTACATACATACATACATACATACACACACACACATCCGTACATACACACACACAGAGGTACACACACACACACCACACAGGTACACAGAACACACACACACATACAGTACACATTTTGAGCCTTCGGGCTGCAGAATTTTCAATAAACCGTTAGTGTGTGTTACACACACACACACACACACATACACACACACACACACACACACACACACACACACACACACACACACACACACAGAACATAGAACATAAGAAAATGAGAGTCTGCAATAGGCCGGTTGGGGTCTGTGGCAGCTTCCTGTCGAGAGTTACTACCCTCTGTCATCCATGAATCTATGTAGCCTCCTTTTGAAACTTTCCAGCGTTCCAGCACTTACTATAAAGTTGCTAAGCTTGTTCACTCGTCCACCACCCTGTTTGTGAACCGGTTCGCTTCTATCTCCTCCTAAACCTAAACTTATCAGCAAATCCGTTGCTACGGGTCCTATCCTGTTCGGATATTATAAGAATTTTATTGATTCCTTACTTATAAATACTTCTATCATATCTCCCCGACTCTTCGTCTTTCTAGGAATGCAAGTTTAGTTTCTTTAATTCCTATCCTGATATGGAAGGTTTCTAAGTTCCCGGAATCATTTTTGTGTTCTTCGCTGCCGACTCTGGTAGATTTTATATCATTTCTGTAATAGGGGCACCAGAACTGTTTCGCATAATCGAGGTGCGTACGACTAGTTGCAAGATATATTTGCAATAAGACCTCTGACTCTTGTTACTTACACTTCTAGATATAAAACCCAATACTCTGTTTGCCTTATTTTCGAACATTAACGCATTGTTTTCTAGGCCGTTGGTTCGGGCACAAGTACCCTAGGTCTCTTTCACAAGTCGACTTCTCTAGGTTGATGTTGTTGGGGCTGTATACATTGACGTATTTGTTTGTTAATGTAAGTACTTGCTGCACTTGCTGGTGTTGAATTTCATTTTGTATTTTCAGACCACTCCTGCAGTATGTTTAATCCTCCTGTGTGCATTTGCATACTGCGCTGATTAATCTGCCGCCTATTTTGGTGTCATCACAAACTTGCTTATGTCATATGGTCAGTATCTAAATCGTTTATGTAGATTATGAACAAGATTGGGTCTAATGTGACCCTAGAGAACCCCACTGGGGTTACACGGCCCCTCCAGAGTTAACACCATCTACGCTGACCCTCTGTGTTCTGTCGGTGAGCCATGGGTTTATCAATTTAAACTTTCCCTCGTTACCATGGTTAATTTTTCTCAAGAGCCTCTGTGCGTTACTCTGTCAATGCTTTGCTAAAGTCTTAGTAAATAACATCGTATTTTCGTCATTATCTACTACCTCGAGTTTCTACGTCTTGAGATTTGTTAGACAAGATTTTCCTTGTAAACCCATGTTTGGAGTCGTAGGTGTTGCTTTTCTAGATGCGTCAGATGCTATCTTGTATTTGTTCAGTTTCCCCTACTGATGTGACTGATCCAGTAATTTGACCTGATGCGCATAAACACACACACACACACAAACACACACAGGTACACACACACACTCACACAGGTACACACACTCACACAGGTACACACACACGCACACACACTGGTACACACACACACACACACATACAGGTACACACACATACACACACACACACAGGTACACACACACACACACACAGCACACACACACACACACACACAGGTACACACACACACACAGGTACACACACACACACACACATCACACACACACATACACACACTGGTGGACACACGTACACACACACACAGGTGCACACACACACACAGGTACACACATACTCCACAGGCACACACACACACACACAGGTGCACACACACACACAGGTGCACACACACACACAGGTGCACACACACACACACACACAGGTACACACACACACAGGTGCACACACACACACAGGTACACACACACACACATACACACACACTGGTACACACACACACACAGTACACACACACACACAGGTACACACACACACAGGTACACACACACACACAGGTACACACACACACACACACACAGGTGCACACACACACACACACACAGGTGCACACACACACACACACACAGGTACACACACACAGGTGCCACACACACCTCACAGGCACACACACACACACACAGGTGCACACACACACACACACAGGTACACACATACTCACAGGCACACACACACACAACACAGGTACACACACACACACAGGTACACACACACACAGGTACATATCAGTAACAACCTGACGGTGTAAGGCGTGGGGTGTGGAACCTGTTGATAACTCGCCAGGTGAGGTGGTGAGTCAGTCCCTCCACCCACTACCTCACAGCCACCACTACCTCCACCCAGCCACCCACTACCTCCACCCAGCCACCTCCACCCAGACACCTCCATCCAGCCACCTCCACCCAGCCACCACTTCCAGCCACACTACATCCCACCCAGCCACCTCCACCCAGCCACCCACTACCTCTCCACCCAGCCACTCTCCACTTGGCCACTACCTCCACCAACCACCACTACCTCCCACCCTGCCACCCCTGCATCCACCCTCCCACCAGACACCTCCATCAGCCACCTCCACCCAGCCACCCACTACCTCCACCCAGCCACCTACATCCACCCAGCCACCTCCACCAGCCACCCTACCTCCACCCAGCCACCTCCACCCAGCCACCCTACCTCCCACCAACCACCCCTACCTCCCACCTGGTGCCACTTCACTCCACCCACCACCCACTACCTCCACCCACCATCCCTACCTCCACCAGTCACCCTACCTCACCCAGTCTGCCCTACCTCCACCCACCACCTACTACCTCACCCACCACCCTGCCTCAACCAGTCACCCTTCCACACTACCTCACCCAGTCACCCCTACCTCCTCCCACCACCTCTGCTCACCCAGCCACCCCTACCTCCGCCCTACCTCACCCAGCCACCCTACCTCACCCAGCCCTCTCCTCCACCAGGTCTACCCTACCTCCACCCAGCCACCCCTTCCATCACCCTGGTCACCGCTTCCATCCACCACCACCCTGCCTCCACCCTGTCTCACCCAGTCACCACTGCCTCCACCCAGTCACCCACTACCTCTTCCCACCCACCACCCTATACTCCCACCATACCTCCTACCTCCTGTCTTTCCTCCACCCACCACTCACTACCTCCACCCACCCACCTACCTCCACCCAGTCCACTACCTCCACCCAGCCACCACTTCCTCATGCCGGAGTGCCTACCTCCACCCACTACCTCCAACAGTCACCCTCTCCACCCCTACCTCCACCCAGTCACCCTACCTCCCACCACCTCTAACTCCAGCCATCCACTGCCTCCTCCCTACCTCACCCACCACTCTCCTGCCACCACTTCCACCCACCACCCACTACATCACTCAGTCACCCTACCTCAACCAGTCACCCTACCTCCCCTTGTCACTCCTTCATGCGCCACTACCCTCTCCTCCAACCACCCTTGCATCTACCCTGCCTCCACCCACCACCCACCCTCCGCAGTCACCCTACCTCCACCAGTCACCCTACCTCCACCAGTCACCACTTCACTCCACCCACCGCCTACCTCCCACCCAGCCACCACTTCCTCCACCAGGTCACCCTACCTCCACCTACCCGCACTACACTCCAACCACCACCTACCTCCACCCATACACACTACCTCCCCGTCACCACTACCTCCTCCCAACCACCCTACCTTCATACCACCCGCTTCTCCACCACCACCCACTACCTCCTCCAAACCACCACCAGCTTCATCCACCACCCACTATCACCCAGCCTCCCTCCCATAATCACCCCTTCCTCACCCACCACCTCCTCCCATACCCACCCTTCACCCCTACCTCACCACCCCACTGTCCAACCCATACACTACCTCCACCCTGGTCACTTGCTTCCATCACCACCCACTACCTCCACCCACATCCACTCCTCCACCAGTGCCCACTGCCTCCACAGTCACCTTCCTCCACCCACCACCTACTACCTCCACCCCACCCTACCCCACCAATCACCCACTACCTCCACCCACTACCTCCCTGTCACCCTACCTCCACCCATACCCTCTGCCTCCACCCATCCTTACCTCTGACCTCTTGGCCTCCTCCACCCAGCCACCCACCTCAAGTCTGGGTACAGTGGAGTGAGGCTTAGTGAGTTCCTTTCGCCTGTCGTGCCTGTGGGCAGAAGCGGGGGGGGGGGGGGGGGGAGAGATTGCTGCTGTGAAATGAACTGGGGTTAGATGAGGCAGGGTGTGTCAGGTGCTCTCTCTCTCTCTCTCTCTCTCTCTCTCTTTGGCAACACCTGGCGGGATTCAGACATAGTTCAACACCATCATTAACTTCTTACACACACACACACACACACACACACACACACACACACACACATCCTTGTTTGCTTTTGGGGTCAGTGGGTGAGAGAAAGTGGACCCTTTTTAGAGTGAGAGTTCAGGCTATGTAACTAGGTTGGGTTAGGTTAGGTTAGGTTAGGTTAGGTTAGTTCGGTGTAACTAGGTTGGTTGACAAGGGCTCTTATTAGAACTTATAGAATGGAGGAAACTGCAGCGGGACTATTGACCCATACTGGGCAGTCCCGTTTACACCACCCTATTGATCATATATCCATCAACCTATGTTTGACGCTATCCAGGGTGTTAGAGTTAATGATGATGTTTGGTAACTTGTGCCATTCTTCCACTACTCTTTTTCTAAACGTGTTTTTCTTATTTCGCGCCTAAATCTAAATTTGTCTAATTTAAAACCATTGTTTTGAGTTCGCTTCTGGTTGGATTGTTTGAGTACCTTTGTTATATCACCTTTGTTTAGCCCTGACTTACTTGTACCTCTATCAGGTTGCACTCTACGTCTCTCGAGGAGTGCAAATTAAGATGCTTTTAACCTGTCTCTATACTCAGGTTCTTAATGAGGATTAGTCTTGTTGTTATCCTCTGAATTCTTTCTGAGATTCTATATCCATTCTGTAGTACGAGCAATGCGTAACTTCTA
>NW_024745228.1:0-13450 GCF_018991925.1 Homarus americanus | reverse complement strand
ATCGAGTATAACAAAGACCCCTTATCGAGTATAACAAAGCCCCCTGATCGAGTATAGCAAAGTCCCCTGATCGAGTATAACAAAGTCCCCTGATCGAGTATAACAAATTCCCCTAATCGAGAATAACAAAGCCCCCTGAATGAGTATAACAAAGATCCCTCATCGAGTATAACAAAGTCCCCTGATAGAGTATAACAAAGTCCCCTGATCGAGTATAACAAAGTCCACTCATCGAGTATAACAAAGTCCTCTGATTGAGAATAAGAAAGTCTCCTGATCACGTATAACAAAGTCCCCTGATCGGGTATAGAAAATTCCCCTGATCGAGTATATTAAATTCCCTGATCCAGTATAACAAAGTCCACTCATCGAGTATAACAAAGTCCTCTGATTGAGAATAAGAAAGTCTCCTGATCACGTATAACAAAGTCCCCTGATCGAGTATAACAAAGCCCCCTGAACGAGTATAACAAAGATCCCTGATCGAAGATAACAAATTCCCCTGAACGAGTATAACAAAGTCCCCTGATCGAGTATATTAAAGACCCCTTATCGAGTATAACAAAGTCCCCTGATAGAGTATAACAAAGCCCCCTCATCGAGCATAACAAAGTCACCTGACCGAGTATAACAAAGCCACCTGAACGAGTATAACAAAGATCCCTGATCGAGTATAACAAAGTCCCCTGATAAAGTATAACAAAGGCCCCTGATCGAGTATAACAAAGGCCCCTGATCGAGTATAACAAAGTCCCCTGATAAAGCATAACAAAGTCCCCGAATAAAGTATAACAAAGGCCCCTGATCGAGTAAACAAAGTCCCCTCATCGAGTATAACAAAATCCCCTATTCGAGTATAACACAGTCCCCTCATCAAGTATAACAAATTCCCCTAATCGAGAATTTCAAAGTCCCCTCATCGAGTAAAACAAAGGCCCCTTATCGAGTATAATCTGCCTTGATCGAGTATAGCAAAGTCCCTTTATCGAGTATAACAAAGTCCCCTCATCGAGTATAACAAAGGCCCCTTATCGAGTATAACAAAGCCCCCTGATCGAGTAGAGCAAAGTCCCCTCATCGAGTATAACAAAGTCCCTTGATCTAGTATAACAAATTCCCCTAATCGAGAATAACAAAGTCCCCTCATCGAGTATAACAGAGGCCCCTTATCGAGTATAACAAAGCCCCCTGATCGAGTAGCAGTCCCCAATCGAGTATAACAAAGTCCCCCATCGAGTATAACAAAGCCCCTGATCGATATAACAAAAAGTCCCCTGATAGAGAGCAACAGCCCTCATCGTGTATAATAAAAGTCCCCCATCAAGTATATCAACCTCAATCGAGAATAAAGTCCTCATCATATAACAAAGACCCCGAACGAGTATATAATAAAAGTCCCCTGATCGAGTATATTAAAGTCCATTTATCGAGTATAACAAAGTCCCCTGATAGAGTATAACAAACCCCTCATCGAGTATGCAACAAAGCCACCTGACTGAGCACAAAGCCCCTGAACGAGTATAATAAAAGATCCCTGATCGAGTATGGGCCAAAGTCCCTGATCGAGTATAACAGTTCCCCTGAACGAGTATAATACAAAGATCCGAATGAGGATAAGCAACAGTCCTGAACGAGTATAACAAAGTCCCCTGATCGAGTATATTAAAGTCCCCTTAGCGAGTATAACAAAGTCGCCTGATCGAGTATAACAAAGTCCCGTGATGGAGTACAACAAAGGCCCCTGATCGAGTACAACAAAGGCCCCTCATCGAGTTTAACAAAATCCATTGATCGAGTATAACAAAGTCCCCTCATCAAGTATAACAATTTCCCCTAATCGAAAATAACAAAGTCCCCTCATCGAGTATAACAAAGGCCCCCTATTGAGTATAACAAAGCCCCCTGATCGAGTATCGCAAAGTCCCCTGATCGAGTATAACAAAGTCCCTTCATCGAGTATAACAAAGACCCCTTATCGAGTATAACAGCTCCCCCGATCGGCGGTATAGCAAAGTCCCTGATCGAGTATAACAGTTCCTGATCATATAATAAATTCCTGGAATCAGAACAACAAAGTCTCTATCGAGTATAACAGCGTCTTTATCATATAAACAAAGGCCCCTGATAGAGAATAACAAAGCCCCTGATCGAGTATAACAAAGGCCACTCATCGAGTATAACAAAGGCCCCTGATCGAGTATAACAAAGGCCCCTGATAGAGAATAACAAAGCCCCTGATCGAGTATAACAAAGTCCACTCATCGAGTATAAAAAAGTCACCTGATCAAGTATAACAAAGTCCCCTGATCGAGTATAACAAAGTCGCCTGATCGAGTATAAAAAAAGTCACCTGATCAAGTATAACAAAGTCCCCTGATCGAGTATAACAAAGTCCCCTGATCGACTATAAAAAAAGTCACCTGATCAAGTATAACAAAGTCTCCTCATCGAAAATAACAAAGTTCCCTGAACGAGTATAACAAAGTCACCTGATCGAGTATAACAAAGTCACCTGATCGAGTATAACAAAGTCTCCTCATCGAGTATAACAAAGTCCCCTGATCGAGTATAACAAAGTCTCCTCATCAAGTAGTAATAAGTCCTGATCGAGTATAACAAAGTCTCCCTGATCGAGTATAACAAAGTCTCTGATCGAGTATAACAAAAGTCTCCTGATCGAGTATACAAAGTCCACTGATCGAGTATAACAAAGTCTCCTGGATTTGAGTATAATAAAAGTCTCTGATTGAGTATACAAAGTCTCCTACTACATAATAAAGTCTCCTGATCAAGTATAACAAAGTCCCCTGATCGAGTATAACAAAGTCTCCTCATCAAGCATAACAAAGTCCCCTGATCGAGTATAACAAAGTCTCCTGATCGAGTATAACAAAGTCCCCTGATCGAGAATAACAAAGTCTCCTCATCGAGTATAACAAAGTCTCCTGAGTTCCACCTGGGAGTCACTTATTAGGAGAGGGTTTTAGCAGAAGTAGGAAAAACTATCATGTGAGATTTCTAATGGCATTGTTTCATATCGTTCTAATTACCTTCAACAGTGGAAAAACTGCTTTATAAGTTAATTTACTATTTTTAACTACAACAAGAAGCTAAATAAACTGAAATATTTAGTAATAACAAAATACAACAATGAATTCATAATAAACTTTCCTTTTTTAGTTAAATAAGCGATACGCAGTCACTGATATGTTACTAATGACATTATAGTTGGTTTACCTCACACCTAACTTCCTTTCACCAGACGATGGGTGGGGTAAGGAACGAGGTGGGTGGGGGTGGGAAGGAGGTAGGTGGTGGAGGGAAGGAAGCAAGTGGTGGAGGGAAGGAAGCAAGAGGTGGAGGGAAGGAGGCAGGTGGTGGAGGGAAGGAGGCAGTATGATGAATTTGATCAAGATTAGTAAATCTATGTACATACGGAGACACTCGCCCTGGTATAAAAAAACACAGACAGACGTAATCAACGCTCTTCGCCGACGATAGCGGGGCATAATAAATCCGTTATTAATCTACTAACCTCTAATTTTGTAATAACCACTTTAGCAAAGCAGCCAACTAAGTGTGTCGGCTAACCGTTACACAAATGAAGTTATTTTTCCAAACATACTCGAGGAAAGTCATTATTTCTATATATAAATTCAAAAGCAGTTTAAAAAAATGTTGGTGACCTCAGTGTGTGTGCGCGCGCGCTCTCTTGAATAATATTTCTGCCAACTCGACGATAAATTGTAAGCAAAACCTGACCTGATGATAGATATTCTTTGCAATTAACATTTACCTGGCTATAACGGACACCCAATTAACATTTACCTGGCTATAACGGACACCCAATTAACATTTACCTGGCTATAACGGACACCCAATTAACATTTACCTGGCTATAACGGACACCCAAGCTATTATTGAATCAGTATTTTGTCCTTAGGATGAACAGACTACAGTACTTCTCATCCACGAGGTCACTGTTTATATACTGTTACTGTGGCCGTTCTTATACCGGTATTACCAGAATGTATTGATTAGTAAAAAAAAGTTCCAATTTACCAAGTTAGGTTAAATAGTAATAATGTTGGGTGAGTTCAGGTAAAACTTGGGTTAGGTGAGACTACATTCTTCCCCCTCCAGTACCACCTAAGGTAAAACACGACTGATGATAACTGTCTGGAAAAGGTTCGTTATCTCCATTATTTATTTGGTTTCGTCAGGATTTTGGCTTCGATATTTATTTTAATGGAGAGAGAAGGACAGTTAACCCGTGACCTCCCTCTCTGACAGACACCCATCACTGAACTACGTCTGACCAGGAATAAATAACACGCTACTCAACGCAGCTAAAATCAAACACTTGTTACAATCAGGACACCACACCAAGTTCGTTTCTGCTTTGGGTAACGCAGTGCTATGAGAAATTCCACTATCTATACGAGTTATTACCGGTACTTATAATATCCCACCAGATAGACCAAATTCCTTTTGACACTATAACCACCCAGTTTTCAAATCTCTTTAAAATCTGAAATCCAATAACAGTTCCCGATAACGTCGATACTCGCAACATTCTTCTAATAAAAACGTCAAAGAATTCCTCAGATAAATGTTAATGGTGACACCGGCTGCACCACGACCTAGGAATATTATTGAGTAGTTTATATTGTATTCACAGATACTTTACCTAAGGCTATTAATTTTTTGATCAATTAAGAGTTTTCCCAAGACTACTAATTTTTGATCAATTAATTTTAAAACTGATTCTGCCATGATTCGAACCAGACACCGGGAAATGCCATTGGCGGAAAATAATCATATGTAAAATAATACTCAGAAAATTTAACATAACATTAATGAACTTTAAAATTAAACTTTAATTTGTTTATCATCACCGGAGTTATATCAATGGTTGGCTAGAATGAAACCTTAAAACAAATTTCGAATTCTACATGAAAGGAACTGACTCAAATATATTTTACAAGAAATTTAGGTGTGAAGGTCATTACACCTGTCTTATATTTCGACGGTATAACTAATCTAGCGGACACACAGGCAAGTGACTCGTGCAGGCCGTTGTAGTGCAGACCCGTAGGTTGCATTCACAGTATCATTACTCGATAATACTTTACAACTATCACCTCTAGGGATCTTGTTTACGTTAAACTTGTTGCTTGAATGTAACTGTATCTAACGGACTTGGTATTGAGGCTGAGAATAAACTACTTTTTATTTCCTTATGAAACAACAAGTACTTCGTGGCCCCAGTGCCCTCGGCTCCCCAACAACCTGACAGAAATCATTACGGGTTAAAGTTTGATTTTAAAATTAAATAAAACACTAAATGATACATATCAAAATTTACCTGTTCTCCAGATTCGTTTTCCGATCATATAAAAGCTACTTTCCTGAGGCTTTTTACCACCCCGAAGCGACCAGCCTACATACTACATATCGTGACCTCAGTAAATCCAGAACATTTTTCACTCGGCGCAAACACCTGAACACTCCGTTAAACTACAGGTACATTCAAGTCACATTCTAAAAAGAATCCACAAAATCTGAGTTCAAAATGCCCCTGTAGTACTTTACAACACACACCGGTTTTTAAGACCAAACGAATAATTAGTTGGATATAATGTGATGAGGAAGAACTCGCCCTGTTGAACGAGCCGTGGTCACACCTCAGCCACCTTCATCCCTTCAGTTAAATATATCAACTTTCCATAAACAAACTCACTCATTAACCATAGTTACAGCGGTCAATAAAAGCTCACAGACTCTTAATGTTCGCCAGAAGTTCAATATAAGTTCACAGCAAGTTCACGATAGTAATTCAACGAAAAATTCCATAATTACAGCCTATTTCATCATCCTTAGATAAACAAATTTTTTTCTAATGTAAAATTGAGATTATTATCCATTGATGACCTTCATTTCATGCCCATAAACCTAACAGATAGGGACGGTTTTTCGTTATACACATGAGTAAACACCCCAATAAAACCAGAACTAAACCTACTGTGTGTTGGTATACGTTCTCTGAGTTGTTTCCTAGGTTTAATGTTAGATTTTCTGAATGTTTCTGAATGTAAAGTGTACTGATATGATATTGTATCTGATGTTGTTGCTAGGGGTAGCGGCGAGTCAGACGTATTAACCCATAACCATTTTAATAGCTCTGTGTGCCAATTGTAATACATGGCATAATACTAACCATACCTAACCTAACCAAATTTAACCTAACCAAAGTTTTAATCATACCTTAATTTAAATTGCTGGAGGAGGGTAAAGCCAAATCCTGGTGTAGTTAACTGTGGTGAATCCTCTTTAGTTCCCACGTGTTTTAATTGACTTCACTTCAAAATGGACACTTGGAAAATTCACTGCGGTACCTCGTCGTACTTTTAATGTTCACTAGAAAAGGGATTCCACACGTGAATTTTTCCTTAACCTTCAATTAGGTTCACTACCTCCGTTAACACTATTTATTTCCATGAATCCAATCAAGTTATCGGCCCATAACACTTCACTTGGCAACAGTGACAAATATCCTCTAATCTCATCGAGTCGCATCACATCACTTCTCCACCTTTTAACCAATATTTCCCATCTATTAACACAACACTTCACGTTACATTCGACATGCGCACCGTGAAACGTCAACAAAGGCTGTGAGTGAGCTCTCCCTACAATTCCCAATTCTGATGAATTTAGTGAGACGACTACCTTCAGTCTGTTTAAAGAACTACAGTGGAGCCCGGTTGTAAGCACAGTGTCGCTTGTGAAATTTATAGTTGTTGGACTTAGACAATATTTTAGATAAAATATCCGTACTTTCTGCCTGGACCCTCTGGTCGGTTATTTTCGCATTTGCGCATGCGCAGTAGACAATATTTTAGATAAAATATCCGTACTTTCTGCCTGGATCCTCTGGTCGGTTATTTTCGCATTTGCGCATGCGCAGTAGACAATATTTTAGATAAAATATCCGTACTTTCTGCCTGGACCCTCTGGTCGGTTATTTTCGCATTTGCGCAGTGCGAAGAGCGTTACGTTGTATGAGGTGGTAGTGACGTCGTTGACTCTCCATCTCGCCTGTGACCGAACACAAGCATTGCGCAATGCCTGGGGAGAGTGGTGGGCAGAAACCTATGAAGGCTTTGGCTAAAGAAGAAAAGATTGCCCTACTGAACACTTAGAAGACGACCTGAGGCTTTCAAGTAGCGAATCAGAAGCAGACGATCCGCGGCCAACAACAATAGAAGTGATACACAATTTTCAAGAGATGATTAGTAAGAAAGAAAAGAAGAGGAGGCAAGAGGAGGCGAAGAAAAGTGAAGGAAGCGACAGTGATGAGATCATGAGTGATAGGAAGAAAAGGACGACACACACAGAAGGAAGCAGAAAGAATTCAACTGGGAATAAAACACAGCAGGTCTTGACTGAATCCAACACCCTTCAAGAGTCAGACCCCAGTGATTATGACAGTGACGGTAATGTTCTATGGGAAACACTAGCCACAGTGGAAACAGCAATGCCATGGACCCTATCACCCTGCCCTCTGCCAAACAAACAAGTAAGCTGAATCTCCACTTTCCCAAGGATTCATTAAAATCCGTTGAGGATCGGTTTAATTGGATGATGAGGTACTGCTAATAATATATTTAGAATTCCACAAACATATATTGATTAAAAATTAACTACATGGAATAACGAAATTGAGATTAAAAAAAAACAAATAAAATATTTTTTTCATTATCACTTCCAATACGAATGCCTTCAGGGCGCTGTGTTTGTTGACATGACATGACATTCTTGGCAGAGTTGATGCAACAAGCCATGCATTGCAAGATCCTAAACTCGATTTGAACACAGCAGTAGCATTGCTGAAGTCCTTGGAATGTTTTGTACGAGAAAAAAGAGATTGCTTCCATGTTTATGATAAGAAGGGAAGGGAAATGTCAGAAACTGGGTATTGCTCACAGACACGCAAGCGTCAACGTAATGTACGACTCAATCCATTGGATTATGGACGATCAGAAGAAGCAGCCGACTCACAGTCAGAAAAATTTCGGGTTCAGAATTTCCTTCCAGCAATTGATCAGTTCCTGAGTTCACTGGATCAACGGTTAAATGTCTATGAGGAAACCTGTTCACTTTTCGGGTTCTTGTCTAAACTGGAGTCAATGAATTGTGACGAAATTGAAGCAGCTGCAGCAAAATTGGTTGCTGAGTACAAAAATGATTTGGATCAAACACTTGGAGTTGAACTTGTGCAGTTTACAGCATTCTTCACTCAATTTCTTGAAGACGAAGATGATGAGAAAGGGAGGGCACATTACCTTTACAAGCTGTTGATAGACAAGAAAGTTGTAGATACATTTCCAAATGTTGAAATAATACTACTGATGTACTTGGTGCTCGTGGTCACAAATTGTTCTGGAGAACGTTCTTTCAGTAAAATGAAGTTTATTAAAAACAGACTTCGTACTACAATGTGTCATGATAGGCTCAACCACCTGGCTTTGATGAGTATCGAATATGACATCCTCAGAGAGATTGACTTCGAAAAGTTGATCAAAACCGTTGCAGCGGCCAGGTCACGTAAAGTGCCTGGTCTGTAAATAGAGGTAATGATTATTTTCTATTTTGCAATTGATCAATGTTTGTGTTCAATATATCCATTATCCATGGTAGATGGCAGTTATTTTTATTAAAATTCTTGTTTTTTCCAACATGTTCAGACTTTTGTTATAATTTTATCAAATTCATTAAATTGTTTATTTGTTTTACTATTGGATGCAAAACTTCAATTTTATTTATAGTCGAGTTAATACTTATTCTGAATCTATCTGACCTTGGACTTAAAGAAGCCTATACATGCATTCTTGGACATAACCATTATTTGAGTAGAGGTTTGTCTGATTAATAATGCAAAGAATCATCTCTCTGTAATAACTAATAATATATTCTTTTCTGTGAAGTCTCTTGAAAATTTTTGACATGTACGGTAGTAGCTATATCATGGCTGGTCAACTTGAAACCACATGAATGACTCCAGTCATGTCTCACTTTTGTGTGTGTGTGTGTGTTGAGAATTTTTACACTATCAATAAATATACAGTTAATTAAAAATTTCTCAATGTTCTAATTACCTCAATATAACTGCATATGGGTAGCTATAATGTGGGGGGCCTCCACAAAGAGGCTGCCCATGGGCCTCCACAGGTCTAAATCCGGCACTGGTTATGACAAATACTAATACACGAAATGGATAATACAAGAGACTTGATAAGGAATTAAAACAATGGATGTCGTATGGGCTAGAGAAATGTTTGCACAGTTTCTCAACCAAAATCTGCAAGATGTAATGGCTGAATGAAGAAATAATTCTGAGGATGGTAGCACACGATCTCTATAAACGAGTTTCAGAGAAATTAGGACTGCCAACATAATTTTATACTGGGATGCTCCTACTTGACACAATGACTCAAGAAGCTGGATGTTTGGTCTTAAATTCTGGAACAGGGCAGTACTATCGCTATATATATATATATATATATATATATATATATATATATATATATATATGTGATATCCAGAAATTTCAGAGTAATTTCAAATGCCCCGCCATGAGTGATACTGAGCGTTCAAGGTCATCTGAGGGGAGGGAGCGCTGCCTGCTCGTAGCGAGAGACTGCGGAACTAGGCCTATATGATATTAAATGTAATTTACCGAATTAATAATGATGCGATTCATGAAGTTAAGGGACTATTATTGAATTTGAAATTATTATAGATCGTTTAGCAGTCTGAATAATGTTACGGGTGTCCCAAGGAGTTATTAGTTAGGCGGAAAATATATCACGTAGGCCCAAGCTAGCGCCTTGGGGAGACGCGACGCTGGCTAGGCCAGTCCCGGAGAGCATTCACACAGACAAGACGTTCCGCGCGTCCATCAGAAATAGTCACGTGGCCTAGTCACCTGTGCTGCGCTATTGCAGTATAACAAGTAAGTCTCATTCGATCTCAGACAGGGTTAGATAGGGCAGTGATAAAGTAAACTAGAGCTAACAGTGAGTTCATTTCAGGGTTTCCGTCAGAACCCACTTGACTGGAGTTGACCGGAGTTGACTGCGAGAGATTGACTGCCGTTGATGATTGAGGGTGGCGATTGTCGCCATTGGACCGATCAGTGTAGGCCTGTCACTGTTTAGCGGGGTAGCAAAGGATCTCTTGAGTGAACGAGTGCTCCCGACAACTAACACGACACGGGACCAGCATCAGCAGTGGGTGATCAGTTCTTACCACTCCGGTGCACAACCCCACATGTCCCGAGCAGCTAGTGAAACCCTCTTGCTAACGGGAAGCTAAAGTTTCTCTCAACTGCGCAAGGTCTGATTGGCTCACTCTCTTCCTGCCCATGGACGCACTGGGAGTACACTGAGGCTATCTGAGTATATTAATGGTCACACACTGAGACCGTGAGTCTAGGACTCTAGGAGATACCTAGAGGAACATTTTATCTTCCTTATCACGGGTGTAGTTAACACCATTCCTCAGACTGATATTATCTTGACGTGTGTAGTTTAATATTTCTTAAATAATTTTGATAGTAGTGTTTTTTTGAATGTTTGTGCCATTAAGTGGAACCAGAGTGATACTGTGATTTGATTCTTTTAATGCCTCTAATTCTTCATAATTCTGATCTCAGGTATAACCTTGTTCCCCAGAGCAGTGGTTAGGTTAGGTTAGGAAGTGTACACCTGTTGGGGTGCTATAATTTTGTTGAGTGATATTATTTTGCTGAAAGCCTTAAGGCCTGTTCATGTGGGCGAGCAACATTTCTTAATACTTCAAATTTATTGTTGCCTGTGTTTCTAATAATTTCTATGTCATGTATAACTTTTATTCCCCAGAGTAGTGTTTAAAGTTTAAGTTAAGAGGTGCGCATATTGGTGTACCATTATTTGATTGTGTTTGTAGTGTTGGAGGGAATATAAGTGTCTAAATTTTACAGTGTGTCTCATTCATCCCAGTCACAGACGCTATCCTTCCACGGGTCACGGACAGTTCATTTTGTGTAGTAGATTTAAGTGTTCTTGTGCTGGTTCGGGATTTTTCTCAAAGGGGCGCTTCCACTGCCTTTACCATCTATTAAATTTTAATAAACCCCAAGTCAAGTGAGAAATTAAAGTCCAGCAAATTCCGACCGGTTACAAATGGTAGCAGAGCGTAGTTTTTAATGTCGTGACTGATAGGACTGTGGTTGGGATAATGAACGCCATCATGTGTTGGTTAGCAATGGTAGGGATTGAACTCGCACTGATGCTCATCCTTGTGCCCGGACTGAGTTGGTTAGGCTTGACAATAGAGATGTGTATGAGGAGGAAGAGAGACGGCCGCGGGACCTTGGTGCAGCTGAGAGAGGAGTTCGGAGACCTAAAGAGGGATTATCAAGCACAGGTAAACAGGTTCAAGTGGGAGTCTCAGGCACACATTCAACGGTTCAGGGAGGAAACAAGGGGTGAATGTCAGGCACACGTCCAGCAGTCAAGGAAGTGTGAGGTCCAAGTGGGAAATATAGGGGTATGTAAGTAGTTCAGAGAGGTTGATCGAGCCCTCCAGCTGAGAGACAAGACGAAGCCGACCGATTGCAGTTTAGGGTGCATGGTAATGAGAAAAGGCAGGTTGTAGGGGGTGAGTTGGAGGAGTTGTGAGTAGGGCAGAGGGGATTGGAGAGATGGTTAGGTCAGAGATGTGCGTTGAGTAGTGGTTGCTGTCATGAGCGGGATTGAGTTGCTGTCATGAGCGGGATTGAGTTGCTGTCATGAGCGGGATTGAGTTGCTGTCATGAGCGGGATTGAGTTGCTGTCATGAGCGGGATTGAGAGTACGGTTGTAATGTCCAGGGCCTCACTAATATGGGCTGGTACATTGTCAGAGGGTTGGTCTGCCGGCATGAGGTTCGGAGACGTGGACTGAGTATTTTTTTGACACTGGTTCCTCTTAGCTCAAGGGCCAGGCAAAAGGAGAGCATGTTTGTTTTGGACTGAGTATTGTTTTGACACTGGTTCCTCTTAGCTCAAGGGCCAGGCAAAAGGAGAGCATGCTTGTTTTGGACTGTGTATTTTTTTTGACACTGGTTCCTCTTTGTTCAAGGGCCAGGCAAAAGGAGAGCATGTTTGTTTTGGGCTGGTATTAATTTTGACATTGGTTCTCTAGTTAAGGGCCAGGCAAAAGGGGAGCGTGATGTTCTGGTTGGTATTGAGTTGGGCTAGGAAGAAATGGAGTTGCTAGCTGCGAGTGGAATAGTACAGAGTTGAAGGTGGGTTTTAAGTTGTTCTCTCAGCACATGAGGGCAGTGCTGTCTTTTTTAGGGGGGTCGAGTGTTAGCGGGAGAGAAAAGGAGAGAAGAGAAGACGGGAATGCTGCATTTAGCAAAAGGGGTGAGGTGCAGTCCTTAGAACAAAATTTTAGGGGGGTCGTATGCATGTTTTCTCAGCACATGAGGACAGTGCTGTCTTTTTTTTAGGGGGTCGATTGTGATATCCAGAAATTTCAGAGTAATTTCAAATGCCCCGCCATGAGTGATACTGAGCGTTCAAGGTCATCTGAGGGGAGGGAGCGCTGCCTGCTCGTAGCGAGAGACTGCGGAACTAGGCCTATATGATATTAAATGTGATTTACCGAATTAATAATGATGCGATTCATGAAGTTAAGGGACTATTATTGAATTTGAAATTATTATAGATCGTTTAGCAGTCTGAATAATGTTACGGGTGTCCCAAGGAGTTATTAGTTAGGCGGAAAATATATCACGTAGGCCCAAGCTAGCACCTTGGGGAGACGCGACGCTGGCTAGGCCAGTCCCGGAGAGCATTCACACAGACAAGACGTTCCGCGCGTCCATCAGAAATAGTCACGTGGCCTAGTCACCTGTGCTGCGCTATTGCAGTATAACAAGTAAGTCTCATTCGATCTCAGACAGGGTTAGATAGGGCAGTGATAAAGTAAACTAGAGCTAACAGTGAGTTCATTTCAGGGTTTCCGTCAGAACCCACTTGACTGGAGTTGATTGGAGTTGACTGGAGTTGACCGGAGTTGACTGCGGGAGATTGACTGCTGTTGATGATTGAGGGTGGCGATTGTCGCCATTGGACCGATCAGTGTAGGCCTGTCACTGTTTAGCGGGGTAGCAAAGGATCTCTTGAGTGAACGAGTGCTCCCGACAACCAACACGACACGGGACCAGCATCAGCAGTGGGTGATCAGTTCTTACCACTCCGGTGCACAACCCCACATGTCCCGAGCAGCTAGTGAAACCCTCTTGCTAACGGGAAGCTAAAGTTTCTCTCAACTGCGCAAGGTCTGATTGGCTCACTCGCTTCCTGCCCATGGACGCACTGGGAGTACACTGAGGCTATCTGAGTATATTAATGGTC
>NW_024745227.1:0-8229 GCF_018991925.1 Homarus americanus | reverse complement strand
GGGTGAAACACTAGAGGTGCTGATGTATAGTGCCAGTGTAAAACAGTGGAGGTCCTGACTTATAGTGCCAGTGTGAAACACTGGAGGTCCTGACCTATAGTGCCAGGATGGAACACTAGAGGTCCTGACATATAGTGCCAGGATGGAACACTAGAGGTGCTGACCTATAGTGCCAGTGTGAAACACTGGAGGTCTTGAACTTTAGTGCTAGAGTAAACCACTGGGGGTCCTGACCTCTAGTGCAAGAGTGAAACACTGAAGGTCCTGACTTTTACTACCAGTGTGAAACACTGGAGGTCCTGACCTACAATGCCAGACCGAAACACTGGAGGTCCTGACTTCTAGTGCCAGTGTCAAACACTGGAGGTTCCTGACCTATAGTTCCAGGATGCAACACTGGAGGTCCTGACCTCTACTGACAGTGTGAAACACTGGAGGGCCTGACCTACAATGGCAGGATGGAACACTGGTGGTCCTGACCTCTAGTGCCTAGGTGAAACACTGGAGGTCCTGACCTATAATGCTAGTGTGACAAACTGAAGGTCCTGACCTACAGTGCCAGGATGGAACACTGGAGGTGCTCACCTATAGTGCCAGTGTGAAACAGTGGAGGTCCTGACTTATAGTGCCAGTGAGAAACACTGGAGGTCCTGACCTATAGTGCCAGGATGGAACACTGGAGGTCCTGACCTATAGTGCCAGGGTGAAACACTGGAGGTCCTGACCTATAGTGCCAGGATGGAAAACTGGAGGTCCTGACCTCTAGTGCCAGGGTAAAACACTGGAGGTGCTGACCTATAGTGCCAGTGTGAAACAGTGGAGGTCCTGACTTATAGTGCCAGTGTCAAACACTGGAGGTTCCTGACCTATAGTTCGAGGATGGAACACTGGAGGTCCTGACCTCTAGTGCCAGGGTGAAACATTGGAGGTTCGGACCTGAGAAAGTACAGGGTGAAACACTGGAGGTCCTGACCTATAGTGCCAGGGTGAAACACTGGAGGTCCTGACCTATAGTGCCAGGATGGAACACTGGAGGTCCTGACCTATAGTGCCAGGGTGAAACACTGGAGGTTGTGACCTATAGTGCCAGGGTGAAACACTGGAGGTGCTGACGTATTGTACCAGTGTGAAACACTGGAGGTCCTGACCTATAGTGCCAGGGTGAAACACTGGAGGTCCTGACCTATAGTACCAGGATGGAACATTGGAGGTTCTGACCTATAGTGCCAGGATGGAACACTCTAGGTGCTGACCTATAGTACCAGTGTGAAACACTGGATGTCCTGACCTATAGTGCCATGGTGAAAAACTGGAAGTCCTGTCCTCTAGTGCCAGGGTAAAACACTGGAGGTCCTGGCCTCTAATGCCAGATTGAAACACTGGAGGTCCTAACTTCTACTACTAGTGTGAAACACTGGAGGTCCTCAACTCTAGTGCCAGGATGAAACACTGGAGGTCCTGACCTATAGTGCCAGGGTGAAACACTGGAGGTCCTGACCTCTAGTGCCAGGGTGAAACATTGTAGGTTCTGACCTATAGTGCCAGGGTAAAACACGGGAGGTCCTCATCTATAGTCCCATGATGAAACAAGGGAGGTCCTGACCTCTAGTACCAGGGTGACACACTGTAGGTCGTGACCTATAGTGCCAGGGTGAAACACGGGAGGTCCTGACCTATAGTTCCAGAGTGAAACATTGTAGGTTCTGACCTATAGTGCCAGGGTGAAACACTGGAGGTCTTGACCTATAGTGCCAGGGTGAAACACTGGAGGTCCTGACCTATAGTGCCAGGGTGAAACACTGGAGATCCTAACCTTTAGTTCCAGAGTGAAACATGGGAGGTCCTGACCTCTACTACCAGGGTGAAACACTGTAGGCCCTGACCTATAGTACCAGGGTGAAACACTGGAGCTCCTGACCTATAGTGCCAGGGTGACACATTGTAGGTCCTGACCTATAGTGCCAGGGTGAAATACTGGAGGTCCTAACCTATTGTGCATGGGTGAAATACTGGAGGTTGTGACCTATAGTGCCAGGGTAAAACACGGGAGGTCCTCATCTATAGTCCCAGGGTGAAACAAGGGAGGTCCTGACCAATATTGCCAGGGTAAAACACTGGAGTTTCTGACCTATTTGCCAGGGTGAAACATTGGAGGTTGTGACCTGTAGTTCCAGAGTGAAACATTGTAGGTTCTGACGTATAGTGCCAGGGTAAAACACGGGAGGTCCTCATCCATAGTCCCAGGGTGAAACAAGGGAGGTCTTGACCTATATTGCCAGGGTGAAACACTGGAGGTCCTGACCTATTTGCCAGGGTGAAACACTGGAGGTTGTGACCTATAGTTCCAGTGTGAAACATTGTAGGTTCTGACCTATAGTGCCAGGGTAAAACACGGGAGGTCCTCATCTATAGTCCCAGGGTGAAACAAGGGAGGTCCTGACCTCTAGTACCAGGGTGACACACTGTAGGTCGTGACCTATAGTGCCAGGGTGAAACACGGGAGGTCCTGATCTATAGTTCCAGAGTGAAACATTGTAGTTTCTGACCAATAGTGCCAGGGTGAAACACTGGAGGTCCTGACCTATAGTGCCAGGGTGAAACATTGGAGGTCCTGACCTATGGTGCTGATGTGAAACACTGGAGGTCTAGTTCTATAGTGCCAGGATGAAACACTGGAGGTCCTGACCAATAGTGCCAGGGTGAAACACTGGAGGTTCTGACTTCTAATGCCAGAGTGAAACACGGGAGGTCCTGACCTCTAGTACCAGGTTGAAACACTGGAGGTCCTGAGCTCTAGAGCCAGGGTGAAACACTGGAGGTCCTGACCTATAGTGTCAGGGTGAAACACTGGAAGTCCAGACCTATGGTGCCAGTGTGAAACACTGGAGGTCCTGACCTCTAGTGCCAGGGTGAAACGCTGGAGGTCCTAACCTCTAGTGGCAGAGTGAAACGCGGGAGGTCCTGACCTCTAGTACCAGGGTGAAATACTGTAGGCCTTGACCTATAGTGCCAGGGTGAAACACTGGAGGTTCTGACCTATAATGCGGGGGTGAAACACTGGAGGTCCTGATCTACAGTGCCAGGGTGAAACACCGGAGGTCCTGACCTATAGTGCCTGGATGAAACACTGCAGGTCCTGACCTAATTTATAGTGCCAGTGTGAAACACTGGAGGTCCTGACCTAGAGTACCAGGGTGAAACACTGGAGGTCCTGACCTCTAGTACCATGGTGTACACTGGAGGGTCTGACCTATAGTGCCAGAGTGAAACACCGGAGGTCCTGACCTATACTACCAGAGTGAAACACGGGAGGTCCTGACCTCTAGTACCAGGGTGAAACACTGGAGGTCCTGACCTATAGTGCCAGAGTGAAACACTGGAGGTCCTGACTTCTAGTGCCAGAGTGAAACACTGGAGGCCCTGACTTCTAGTGAAAGTGTGAAACACTGGAGGTCCTGACCTATAGTGCCAGGGTGAAACACTGGAGGTCCTAACCTATAGTGCCAGGGTGAAACATGGGAGATCGTGACCTATAGTGGCAGGATTAAATACTGGAGTTCCTGACCTATAGTGCAAGAGTGAAACACTGGAGGTCCTGACCTATACTGCCTAGGTGAAACACTGAAGGACCTGACCTATAGTGCCAGGGTGAAACACTGGAGGTCCTAACCTATAGTGCCAGGGTGAAACACTGAGAGTCCTGACTTATAGTGCCAGAGTGAAACACTGGAGGTCCTGACCTATACTGCCTAGGTGAAACACTGGAGGTCCTGACCTACAGTGCCAGGGTACTGGAGGTCCTAACCTATAGTGCCAGGGCGAAACACTGAAGGTCCTGACTTATAGTGCCAGAGTGAAACACTGGAGGTTGTGACCTATAGTGCCAGAGCGAAACACTGGAGGTCCTGAACTATAGTGCCAGGGTGAAACACTGGAGGTTGTGACCTATAGTGCCAGAGTGAAACACTGGAGGTCCTGACTTCTAGTGCCAGAGTGAAACACTGGAGTCCCTGACTCCTAGTGAAAGTGTGAAACACTGGAGGTCCTGACCTATAGTGCCAGGATGAAACACTGCTGGTCCTGACCTATTGTACCTGGGCGAAACACTGGAGGTCGTGACCTATAGTGCCAGGGTGAAACATGGGAGATCGTGACCTATAGTGCCAGGATGAAATACTGGAGTTCCTGACCTATAGTGCAAGAGTGAAACACTGGAGGTCCTGACCTATACTGCCTAGGTGAAACACTGAAGGTCCTGACCTATAGTGCCAGGGTGAAACACTGGAGGTCCTACCCTATAGTGCCAGGATGAAATACTGGAGTTCCTGACCAATAGTGCAAGAGTGAAACACTGAAGGTCCTGACTTATAGTGCCAGAGTGAAACACTGGAAGTTGTGACCTACAGTGCCACAGCGAAACACTGGAGGTCCTGACCTATAGTGCCAGAGCGAAACACTGGAGTTCCTTACCTATAGTGCCAGGGTGAAACACTGGAGGTTGTGACCTATAGTGCCAGAGTGAAACACTGGAGGTCCTGACTTCTAGTGCCAGAGTGAAACACTGGAGTCCCTGACTCCTAGTGAAAGTGTGAAACACTGGAGGTCCTGACCTATAGTGCCAGGATGAAACACTGCTGGTCCTGACCTATAGTACCGGGGCGAAACACTGGAAGTCGTGACCTATATTGCCAGGGTGAAACATGGGAGATCGTGAACTATAGTGCCAGGATGAAATACTGGAGTTCCTGACCTATAGTGCAAGAGTGAAACACTGGAGGTCCTGACCTATACTGCCTAGGTGAAACACTGAAGGTCCTGACCTATAGTGCCAGGGTGAAACACTGGAGGTCCTAACCTATAGTGCCAGGGTGAAACACTGAAGGTCCTGACTTATAGCGCCAGAGTGAAACACTGGAGGTTGTGACCTATAGTGCCACGGTGAAAAACTGGAGGTCGAGACCTATAGTGCCAGGGTAAAACACTGGAGGTCCTGCCCTATAGTTCCAGAGCGAAACATTGTAGGTTCTGACCTATAGTGCCAGGGAGAAACACTGGAGGTCCTGACCTATAGTGCCAGGGTAAAACACTGGAGGTCCTGACCTATAGTGCTGATGTGAAACACTGGAGTCCAGTTCTATAGTGCCAGGATGATGAAACACTGGAGGTCTGACCCCTATAGTACTTAAGGGTGGCTGCACTGGGAGTCCTGACCTCTAGTGCCCAGGGTGGCTATTGTAGGTTCGAGCCTATAGTGCCAGGGTGAAACACTGGAGGTCTTGACCTATAGTGCCAGGGTGAAACACTGGAGGTCCTGACCTATAGTGCCAGGGTGAAACACTGGAGATCCTAACCTTTAGTTCCAGAGTGAAACATGGGAGGTCCTGACCTCTACTACCAGGGTGAACCACTGTAGGCCCTGACCTATAGTACCAGGGTGAAACACTGGAGCTCCTGACCTATAGTGCCAGGGTGACACATTGTAGGTCCTGACCTATAGTGCCAGGGTGAAATACTGGAGGTCCTAACCTATTGTGCATGGGTGAAATACTGGAGGTTGTGACCTATAGTGCCAGGGTAAAACACGGGAGGTCCTCATCTATAGTCCCAGGGTGAAACAAGGGAGGTCCTGACCAATATTGCCAGGGTAAAACACTGGAGTTTCTGACCTATTTGCCAGGGTGAAACATTGGAGGTTGTGACCTGTAGTTCCAGAGTGAAACATTGTAGGTTCTGACGTATAGTGCCAGGGTAAAACACGGGAGGTCCTCATCCATAGTCCCAGGGTGAAACAAGGGAGGTCTTGACCTATATTGCCAGGGTGAAACACTGGAGGTCCTGACCTATTTGCCAGGGTGAAACACTGGAGGTTGTGACCTATAGTTCCAGTGTGAAACATTGTAGGTTCTGACCTATAGTGCCAGGGTAAAACACGGGAGGTCCTCATCTATAGTCCCAGGGTGAAACAAGGGAGGTCCTGACCTCTAGTACCAGGGTGACACACTGTAGGTCGTGACCTATAGTGCCAGGGTGAAACACGGGAGGTCCTGATCTATAGTTCCAGAGTGAAACATTGTAGTTTCTGACCAATAGTGCCAGGGTGAAACACTGGAGGTCCTGACCTATAGTGCCAGGGTGAAACATTGGAGGTCCTGACCTATGGTGCTGATGTGAAACACTGGAGGTCTAGTTCTATAGTGCCAGGATGAAACACTGGAGGTCCTGACCAATAGTGCCAGGGTGAAACACTGGAGGTTCTGACTTCTAATGCCAGAGTGAAACACGGGAGGTCCTGACCTCTAGTACCAGGTTGAAACACTGGAGGTCCTGAGCTCTAGAGCCAGGGTGAAACACTGGAGGTCCTGACCTATAGTGTCAGGGTGAAACACTGGAAGTCCAGACCTATGGTGCCAGTGTGAAACACTGGAGGTCCTGACCTCTAGTGCCAGGGTGAAACGCTGGAGGTCCTAACCTCTAGTGGCAGAGTGAAACGCGGGAGGTCCTGACCTCTAGTACCAGGGTGAAATACTGTAGGCCTTGACCTATAGTGCCAGGGTGAAACACTGGAGGTTCTGACCTATAATGCGGGGGTGAAACACTGGAGGTCCTGATCTACAGTGCCAGGGTGAAACACCGGAGGTCCTGACCTATAGTGCCTGGATGAAACACTGCAGGTCCTGACCTAATTTATAGTGCCAGTGTGAAACACTGGAGGTCCTGACCTAGAGTACCAGGGTGAAACACTGGAGGTCCTGACCTCTAGTACCATGGTGTACACTGGAGGGTCTGACCTATAGTGCCAGAGTGAAACACCGGAGGTCCTGACCTATACTACCAGAGTGAAACACGGGAGGTCCTGACCTCTAGTACCAGGGTGAAACACTGGAGGTCCTGACCTATAGTGCCAGAGTGAAACACTGGAGGTCCTGACTTCTAGTGCCAGAGTGAAACACTGGAGGCCCTGACTTCTAGTGAAAGTGTGAAACACTGGAGGTCCTGACCTATAGTGCCAGGGTGAAACACTGGAGGTCCCTAACCTAAGTGCCAGAGGTGAAACATGAGAGATCATGTGACCTATAGTGGCAGGATTAAATGCTGGAGTTCTGACCTGTAATTGCAAGAGTGAAACACTGGTCTGACCTATACTGCCTAGGTGAAACACTGAAGGACCTGACCTGTGCCCAGGGTGAAACACTGAAGTCCTAACCTATAGTGCCAGGGTGAAACACTGAGAGTCCTGACTTATAGTGCCAGAGTGAAACACTGGAGGTCCTGACCTATACTGCCTAGGTGAAACACTGGAGGTCCTGACCTACAGTGCCAGGGTGAAACACCGGAGGTCCTGATCTATAGTGCCAGGATGAAACACTGCAGGTCCTGACCTACTGTATAGTGCCAGTGTCAAACACCGGAGGTCCTGACCTATAGTGCCAGAGAGAAACACGAGAGGTCCTGACCAATAGTGCCAGAGTGAAACGCTGGAGGTCCTGACTTCAAGTGCCAGTGTGAAACACTGGAGGTCCTGACCTATTGTGCAGGGGTGAAACACTGGAGGTCCTGACCTATAGTGCCAGGATGAAAGACTGCAGGTCCTGGCCTACTGCATAGTGCCAGTGTGAAATACTGGAGGTCCTGTCCTATAGTGCCAGGGTGAAACACTGGAGGTCCTAACCTCTAGTTCCAGAGTGAAACACGGGAGTTCCTGACATCTACTACCAGGGTGAAACACTGTAGGTCCTGACCTATAGTGCCAGGGTGAAGCACTGGAGCTCGTGACCTATAGTGCAGGGGTGAAACACTGGAGGTCCAGACATATGGTGCTAGTGTGAAACACTGGAGGTCCTGACCTGTAGTGCCAGGGTGAAACAACGGAAGTCCTGACCAATAGTGCCAGGATGAAACACTGCTGGTCCTGACTTACTGTATAGTGCCAGTGTGAAACACTGGAGGTCCTGACCTGTAGTGCCAGGGTGAAACATGGGAGATCGTGACCTATAGTGCCAGGATGAAACACTGGAGGTCCTGACCTATACTGCCTAGGTGAAACACTGAAGATCCTGTCCTATAGTGCCAGGGAGAAACACTGGAGGTCCTGACCTATAATGCCAGAGTGAAACACTGAAGGTCCTGACTTATAGTGCCAGAGTGAAACACAGGAGGTTGTGACCTATAGTGCCAGAGCGAAACACTGGAGATCCTGACCTATAGTGCCAGGGTGAAACACTGGATGTT
>NW_024745226.1:0-17647 GCF_018991925.1 Homarus americanus | reverse complement strand
GGCTTGTCGTTTCCTAGCATTTTGTTTACGTTCTGCCAGAAGTTCTTGTCATTTCTTGTGGTATCCAGGTTGTTTATTAGTTCGTTCCATATCTGTTGGTGTGCTATCATCTCTTAACTTTTGTTGTAATTGCCTTAAGTTTCTAATAAGCTCTGTTGTTGGTGAATAATTTTGTATGTACATCATTATGTTATTGTATTGTACTTGGAGCATTCGCAATTCATGGGATGTCCTGATGTGTGGTAGCGTTCGATGGTATGTTGTTCTCTGTTGCCTTTTTGATGTTACGTATAAGGGTATCTGTTTCGTTGTCAATATCTTCTAGTGTTTTGCCTTGGAGATCTGGGATCTTAACTTGTTCTAGTTGCTTCCTGTAGCCTTCCCAGTCTGCTTTTTGCGTTTGGAAACGTGGGGTTGTTGGTACTTGGATTGGGCTTGTGGATAGTTTTATTATCATTGGGATGTGGTCGCTGGTAGTTAGTGGTCCTTGTTTTATATGGTAATTCAGGAATGCCTTGTTATTGGTGAAGACTTTGTCTGGGGTTGTTGTTTTGTTATTGCCAATAAATGTGGTGAAGTGTGGTCCTAGGTGGATCAGCTTCCCTGTGTTCATTATGGTATGCAGTGCAGTGCCCACTCTGTTCCTGTTTCCGTGGCCGAATATTGGATGTCTTGGGTTCAGATCTCCTATTATATATGTTGGGCAGTTGTAGTTCAATAGTTTTATCAAGTCTGGGGTCGGCAGGTAGTTCCGTCTTGGCGGTAAATATGCTGTGGCTATTGCTATTTCTCCTAGTGTGGTAGTTATTTTGATTCCCAGGAATTCATCCTGGAATTCGTCGATGATTTGATGTTTGAGTATGTGTTTTACAGCAATGGCCACGCCATCATTTAATTCTTCTGTTTTATTTCTTTGGTAGGTTGTATATCCAAATATTTTTATTTTCTTGGAATTTGAATTGCCGTGACTATTTATTAAAATTATGTCCGGATCAATGCTGAGGTATGTGTTTGCAAGGTTGTTTTTATTTGTTTCCCAGTTGCGGACGTTGTGTTGTATGATGGTAAGTGTTCTGGGTTTTTCTTTATTCATTGTGTTTTGATTTTTTGTTTCTTGTTTGTTGCTCGGATGGCGATCTCTTGTCCGGAACCAGTCCGTTACGGATTCTTTGGAATTTCCATTGTTCTTCTTTTTTGAAGTTGTCTCCTTATTTTAATCCTTTGGTTTATCAGGTAAGCTTCCACTAGTGCTTCAGAGTATTTATCGTTAGAGTAGGTCCATTTTAGTTCTTGTTTTGTTATGGCTTGTATAATGTCTGGCATCGTTTTGCATTCATTAGGGATAAATATTTTGTCACACCAGTGAAGCTGTAGTTCACAGTCATCTGCACATTCTAAAGTCAGTAACGTTTCCTCGCCCTGGGTATGCATGGTTGCTGTTGAAACTTTTTTCCTTACGGCTCCTGTCTCTCTTTGGATGTTGTTTTGAAGGTCCTGCCTCTCTGCTGTACTTTGGGTGGATGTTTCAATCATTTGTGACTTTGCCTTGTCAGCTTCGTTTGTTTCGTGTACTGTTGCGGCTGGTGTTTGCTCCGTTGCTCCTTTTTCTTCTGCGTTGACTGTCTCTTGTGGTGCATCTGGGTTGGTTAAGCTGGACGCTTGTAGCACAGATCCGGAAGCTGGGTTCGCTGGGAAACTCATTATTGGGAGGTTGTTTCTTCCAAGCATTTTGTTCATTTCTATTTCGAACGTGCCTGGGTTCCCTATGTTCATTATGTGAGAGTATAATAGGCAGATGAGCACTTTGTAGTCTCGTATTTCGCTCAGTACAATTTTGGTGGTATTCTGTGGTTGTGTTGTTTCTTCAACTACTTTCTTTGTAATAGCAGCATATGTTGTATTCTCCTTCTGTTCTTGTTGTTGTTTTTCCTTTGCTACTTTTTCATTTATTATTTTCTTCTTGTATGGACAGGCCATTGCTAGGGTTCTGTGGGTCTTATATCCAGGTTCCTTCTGATTTTTACAGTTTATACAAGCTTTGGATTGATTCTTGCAGTCCCGGAAGGTATGGCCTTCTTCTGCACATTCAGAGCATATTTTAAGTTCCTTTTGAGGACAGTCTTTTGTTGCATGTGATTCATGTGCATAGCAGATAAAGCAGGTGAGAATATTAACATATTTCTCCCTTTCTAGTTGTTTAGGGAGTACTGACATGTTGAACCCCAAGATTCCAGATTCCAGGGCCTTGTCTGCCATTGAAGTGTCAGTGAATCTCAGCTTTAGGCAATGAGTGTATTGCTTTATTTTTCCCACTTCTTCGATTTTTAACCAGTTGTTTTTTATTTCTAGTTCTTCTTTTATTTCTTGTGCCGAGTGCTTTCCAAAAACTGATCTTTTTGCTTTAACCTCTGGTGGCATAATGACCTGGAGTCCTATGTCTCCAAAGGCTTGCATTCCCTCAGGGCTCAGAATGGTATCTGCATCCCTGAAGTCCCTGCATATTGCAGTGTATCCATCGTTCGAGGAGAAAATCCTTGTGAAGGGTACATTGAGTGTACCATACGCTGTTTCAGTTATCTGAGAACGTGAAGGGGCTGTTCTCTTGTCTATAATCTTGAGTCTAACCTTGGTAGCCATTGGTTTATTTGTTTGTGTTTTCCTAGCATATAATTGTAGGTGATAAAGAAGGTTATTGAAGACCCTTCTTAGTGTGCCTATAGGCGACCCCCGGACAGTGGTGTAACTGCACTATCACTGTTTTTCCACTGCCGGATTGGCCTGTGCTCCCCGACCTCCAACGGACACACACAATCCCACCTACTGTGAGGTGTGCTCCACTGGAGGGGCTCTAGCACGAATACTTAAATATAAGCAGGTGCCTCGGCCAGGGTAAGTAAGGAAGGATTTCAGCAAGAGAGAAAGACCTCAAACCACGTCAGTACTGCCAATCAATAGCTGCCCTCCAGCAGGAGTGTGGGTCACTCACTCTACCCGTGGGGAGGGCTAACTAGAGTTGATAGTCCTGAACGCTCGTAAGGTCGTCCGGTGACAGTCGTGGTCGTTTCCAAAGGCGGAGACCCCCAAGGGGCGTTGCTCCCAAAAAGATTTCTGGGAAGGCCAGTGGTAGACAGAGAGGTCGAGTTGTAGTCAGGTCGTCAACAGTAGAAAGAAGGCTGGCTGCTTAGCAGTGAAGGTCAGAAGAGAGGTCCGTTCACGGCGAAGGCTGGCTCGAAGTCTCCCTGGCCAGGCATGGCCGTATTTATACAATTTACGAGGATCAGGATTTGGGGTGAGAGTAGCGAGAGGGCCAATCACAGCGGCTTAAGTGTAAGGTGTGAAACGCTCTGATCCTGAGCTGGAGGTTGAAGGTTGAGATTAGGTCGGCGATCGTACCCCTACGTCCTCTGCAGAGACCTAATCTCTCAGCTGGCTACCCCCACCGACCTTTTCTAACAAGCCCCTTCGACCTCCTAAAAAAAAAAAAAAAAACCTATGACTCAGTAACTATTCATTAGCAACACAAATCATATCACACCTAAGGAATCCTTCCATACTATAAATTAACCCAACAACCCTCCTAAGTCCCCCTCTCCTCTCCTCGCCTCCCCTCTCCTCTCCTCTCCTCTCCCCTCCTCCCGACAACCGAACCATACCTGACCTTATAACAATTATCCTAACCCTCCCCCTCTCCCCTTACTACATTTCCACGCAAACGCATACACACTCACACAACAACCCCCCCTAAGCAATTCTAATTCACCTCAAATCAACATACAACCTCCACCCCCGCCAATCCCCAAACACAAACTCCCCCCCCTCCCACAACCAATCTCCAAACACAACACCCCCGCCAGACAAAGCCTCTCATAACACCACAACTCTCCAAAACCAAATCAAACATACCCAACCTCTATACCAGCCACTGTCAACATTATCGACCTAACTCAAGACTGAAACCAAACAACCTATATCTCACTCATCTCCGTTCACAATTTGACAAAGCTCAAATCTGTCCCCTGCTATTACTAAATAACTCTCCTACGATACACTCATCCTTCCTTACTACGAATACTTTGACATTTCAAGCTCAAAGATTCAAAACTCTTCCTCCAACTCTCTCTGACATAGCTGAAAGACCCACAACTCTCAGAAACAAATCAAAACATACCCAACGTCTGTGACATCCAATTCTCAATAAAATCGACCTAACTCAAGACTGAAACCATTCAGCCTATATCTCATTCTCGTCTCCGTTCATAATTTGACAAAAAAGCTCAAATCTGTCTGCTGCTATTACTAAAAACTCTCCTACGATACGCTCATCCTTCCTTACTATGAATACTTTGACATTTCAAGCTCAAAGATTCAAAACCCTTCCTCCAACTCGCTCTGTTCCTCTTTGACATAGCTCAAAGACTTTACCTTCTTCTTTCTCCAAACAACCCTACGACTAGCAAAATTTCCATGTTTTCACCTTCTCTGTTAATTTGTTCGTGTGTGGCCTGTGCGTCCGTCCACCTGCGCTTCTCGGCTTGCACCGCCGCCGTGGCGGGCGGTTCTTCCTCCGCTTTGCCAACACTGCCTAAGCTAGACGACAACCAGAGCACCCGCGTTGGCCCTTTGCTTGCCCGGACCTGCTCCCGCCCTCCCTCTGCCTCGTCCTGATTGTGATTGTTGCACCCTCAGGGCATTTTGCCTACCCCCTCACGCAAGCGGTGTTTAGCCACTGCACCTGTTCTCTCCTTCTAAAATTCACTTCCATCCTCCCTTTATTCTTCCTCTGAACCTCCTTCCCCCCTGTCACTAGCATTTTTCTAGTACTTCTAGGCTGTTTCCAGTCACTCTCTAACCCTCTCTCACCATGAACGGTTACGAGTTTGATAACGTGGCGCGGATACGTCCGGATACGCCGACCTGCCCCAAGAAACTAAACCTCCTAGTTCTCCAGAAGTTTTTTGAAGCTAATGGGATCGTGGGGGTCACCAAGGTGGAACGTCTAAAGCTCCATGGTGACATCAAGATCACCTTCGTCGAGAAGGGCATGCCCGCACAGCTCGCGGAGATCCCAGACATCAACGGCATTCCTTTTAAAATGATTGCCTACATGTGGGACAACTTGAAGCTGGGTGTAATCTCCCACGCCGAAATTGCCCACATGGACAAAGCAGAGCTGAGTGAGCTCCTCAAGGGGCAGCAGCTTCAAGTTGTGAAGAAGCTGTCCGACACCACTGCCCTCATCGGACACCACTCCACCCTACCCAAGGAAGCTCAACTGGCGTGGGTAACTGTGCCAGTCAAGCCCTACTGCAGACCGAAACGGTGTTACAAATGCCAGCACTATGGACACACTGTAAACAAGTGTGAGGCGCAGGAGGACACCTGCTCCATGTGTAGCAGCCCTGGACACCGCTACACGGTCTGCCCCAACAAAGAGAAAAAATGCGCTGCTTGTGGTGGCCCACACTCCTCCGCCGACCGGACCTGCCCCAAATGGAAGGAGGAATGCAGGGTAGCCAAGGCTCGTCTTGAGAAAAAACTGAGCTACAAAGAGGCCCTCCTTGCTGTACGCTCCCAAGAAAAGAAAAAACCAGCAGAAAAGAAAAACCAAGAAAAGAAAACTCAAGAGAAGACGCCCACCACACAGAACCAAGAACACCACGTGGCCCGTGGAGCTGAAGCCCACGTGGTCAACCTCACCGTCTCTGACTTCTTCCACACCTATGAGGACTTAATACACGAGGAAGACGAACAACAAGACCCAAACACAAACGAATGGACACTTCAAGAGAGCAAGAAGAGGAGGAGAGTGAGAAGAAAATCGACATCAAGCTAAGAAGACCAAGACATCTCCTCCACACAAGAAACCAAAAACACAATCAAGCCGACCAAGCACTGAACATCCATTGCCCAACCCAACACGCACCTGACGCTTGACCTGACGCTAGCCTGGCTTTGTCTTGTCGCCTCCCTGCCGCGTCCAGGCGAGTTGCTGCTGCTGCCTCCATCTTATAATCCCTCACGCAAGCGGTGTTTAGCCACTGCATCTGTTCTCTCCTCCTAAAATTCACTTCAATCCTCCCTTTATTCTTCCCCTGAACCTCCTTCCCCCCTGTCACTAGCATTTTTCGATTCGATTCGGCTACCCCCCACTCTCTAGCCCTCTCTCACCATGAACGGTTACGAGTTTGATAACGTGGCGCGGATACGTCCGGATACGCCGACCTGCCCCAAGAAACTATACCTCCTAGTTCTCCAGAAGTTCTTTGAAACTAATGGGATCGTGGGGGTCACCAAGGTGGAACGTCTAAAGCTCCATGGTGACATCAAAATCACCTTCGCCGAGAAGGGCATGCCCGTACAGCTCGCGGAGATCCCAGACATCAACGGCATTCCATTTAAAATGATTGCCTACATGTGGGACAACCTGAAGGTGGGAGTAATCTCCCACGCCGAAATTGCCCACATGGACCAAGCAGAGCTGAGTGAGCTCCTCAAGGGGCAACTTCAAGTTGTGAAGAAGCTGTCCGACACCACTGCCCTCATCGGACACCACTCCACCTTACCCAAGGAGGCTCAACTGGCGTGGGTAACTGTGCCAGTCAAGCCCTACTGCAGACCGAAACGGTGTTACAAATGCCAGCACTATGGACACACTGTAAACAAGTGTGAGGCGCAGGAGGACACCTGCTCCATGTGTAGCAGCCCCGGACACCGCTACACGGTCTGCCCCAACAAAGTAAAAAAATGCGCTGCTTGTGGTGGCCCACACTCCTCCGCCGATCGGACCTGCCCCAAATGGAAGGAGGAATGCAGGGTAGCCAAGGCTCGTATTGAGAAGAAACTGAGCTACAAAGAGGCCCTCCTTGCTGTACGCTCCCAAGAAAAGAAAAAAGCAGCAGAAAAGAAAATCCAAGAAAAGAAAACTCAAGAGAAGACGCCCACCACACAGAACCAAGAACACCACGTGGCCCGTGGAGCTGAAGCCCACGTGGTCAACCTCACCGTCTCTGACTTCTTCCACACCTAAGAGGACTTAATACACAAGGTAGACGAACAACAAGACCCAAACTCAAACGAATGGACACTTCAAGAGAGCAAGAAGAGGAGGAGAGTGAGAAGAAAATCGACATCAAGCTAAGAAGACCAAGACATCTCCTCCACACAAGAAACCAACACACACAATTCAAGCCGACCAAGCACTGAACATCCATTGCCCACCCCAACACGCACCTGATGCTTGACCTGACGCTAGCCTGGCTCTGTCTTGTCGCCTCCCGGCCGCGTCCAGGCGAGTTGCTGCTGCCTCCATCATATACTCCCTCACGCAAGCGGTGTTTAGCCACTGCATGTATGATATATATGGACACAAAGTAGTACCTTCAGCTGTGTATTATTATATTACTCTTATATTACTCCATTAATTATGTATAGTAAAGTATTACAGAACATGTATTAATTCTATGTAATATTCCATTTATTGTGCACCATATTATGTATATAAATTATCATATTTATACTTTATGTATTCAGCTTGCGAATGCTGGCATCTGTACATCCCAGCGCGCAGTAATACATAGAGAGAGAGAAGACAGAGTCATCGTGGTGTAAACGCGAGCTTCTGCGTCCTACTGTATATATCTCCCGTACGAGAATAGAACCTACTTTTAAGACAACAAGTGTTTGTGTATACCCTCAGTAGTATAGAACATTTTGTGGGTATCCGTGACAATCCGTCAGATGGCGCAGTGATTATTTCTCAGTGATATACAGTGGACCAAGCCTTTCCGCCCGGACTCTGTTAATGGCGTCTTCAGTGTCTTCAGCTTCAGACAGCAAGACCACTACAAGCCTCTAGACTTACAGTGTTGTGAAGTGCTATGCTGTGTACAGTGCTGTGCTGTGAAGTGAAGTGTTTTGTGAAGTGCTGTGTTGTGTATTTTAATCATAATTGTCTGTGCAAATTGCGGTCAGATGACTAAGGGAGCGGCCCGACAGTACTTGCTCTCCCGTCTCTGGTCTGAGGGTGACTGAGGAACCAGCGCTCGACGCTCCCCACCCACTCCTACGTCTAGCAGCGCGCCAAGTCTCTCCCCTCCCGCCAGGCACACACACACACACACACGCATTCACCTTATATTTTCTTGTGACTTACTTCAGACTTCTGTAATTCTGTGCATAGATTACGAGGGGCTGACCCAGTCTTTTGCACAGATAGAGTACAGAAGCAGTCGGCATGTCTCACAGGGATCAAAACGATACCCTGGACGATGGGGTTACGAGTTTTAGTGTGGGAGACCTCTCCCCACCCATGCTCACACCCCACACTCCCCACAGTGACAACGCCGAGTCACCCACAGAATCTCCTCGCTCGTCGTGAGCCAGCTCTCCTGCGATGCATGCGTCCACAGATCTCCTTCAACTGATAAAGTGGATGGAAACTTCTCGACGCCAGGACGATATTGCAAGGAGAGAAGAGGAAGAAATTCGGTACAAAGAGTCTGAAAGACGACGCCACAAAGAGGAACAAACACGCAGAGAACTCGAAGACATACGTAGAAGTGAGGATGACCTTAGAAGAAAGGAGGATCAAGCCAGATTTGAAGTCTTGATTTCTCTGTTAGCCCCCCCACAACGATCTACCGTACAAGATTCGTCCGCTACTACTAATGTTGATGCGACTAGAGGTACTGGTACCTCATTTCCCAGAGTCGGATCAACAACACCTCAAAAGGCTGCAGTACAGACGCCTCCCTCTCTGATGTCTGACACTTCTTATCAGATGTTTCGGGAATGGCGTCGACGTTGGCAAGACTACGCAACAATGGTTGACTTGTCAAGTTTATCACAGCCGAAACAAATGATACAGCTTCGTATGTGCTTGTCCTTAGAGACACAACGTACTCTCGAGCACACACTTCAAGTGCCTCCTACGACAACTCTGACGGTAGAGGCCGTGCTCGACAAGTTGCAGGAACACGTCAAGGGACAGCGCAACGAAGCACTCAGGAGAAGAGAACTCCTCCAATGTAAACAGCTTGATGGAGAATCTTTTGACGCGTTTTTTGTAAGGCTCAAAAGGTGTTCAGAGGAAGTTGATGTTTGTCCCGGACATTCTCAAGTCTGTGAAGAGACACAACTTAAGACAATCATTTTAACGGGTGTCCGAGATGAAGAGCTAGTTCAGCGTCTCATTTCCCTCGACCCCACTTCCTCCCTTCAAGATGTTGTTACGAAATGTCGAGCGTACGAGGCCGCCAGGTGTGCGACTTCAGCTTTACGCTCACAACCTGACCAGGTGAGGGCAGTGTCTTCCTACAGAAAGGGTAAGAAGCAGCAAGGTAACCCCACCCCTCACCCTCCAGCTACACCTTCAGCAGCAGCTTTGTGTAACAGCTGTGCGAGACAGCATAATGCCTCCCAGTGCCCAGCTGCTCAAAGCGTGTGCAGAAGTTGCGACCGCCAGGGTCACTGGGCTTATACAGTCAAGTGCCCTGCTAGCAAAGTTCAGTGCAGACTTTGTGGTCGTGTGGGCCATTATGACAAATGTTGTCGTAAGAAGACACATAAAGGACACCACCTAGGATCCAAGAAGTCATCCTCAGGTAGTGCTGGCGCGCCCCCTCCTTCTGGCAAGCATCAAGACGCTGTGTCCAGTCGTTCCTGCCGTCGTGTACATAGTTCCACAGACACGACGCCCCAGCACATCAATGTCGTCATTTCTTACGGTAACTCGTCATCCAGTCTTCAGATGTTACCTGACACCGGTGCTGACGTCTCAGTAATTGGTCCACAACACTTAGCAAGTTTGAGAATACCCTGGAGCAACCTACAGCCCCCTCCTCAGACAACGAAACTGACAGCTGATGGTTCTAAGATGGCTCCAGCTTTGGGATCTTTCTGGGCTACCCTTACCTTTGGTAAGCAGTCTTGCTCGGCCCGGATTGATGTTCATGATGGTATCCCGACTCCGCTTTTATCATATGGCCATTGTCAAGAGTTGGCCATTATTTCCAAGGAATTCCCTAAACCTATCTTAAAGGTCACCCATGTCAACAGGTTGAAGGAATTCCCTATCTCTACTAACACGTCCCCTTCTGACTCAAGAGCTTACCTTCTCAAGGAGTTTGCTGACTTGTTGGTTAATAAGAAATCTTTAGGATCCACACCACTCAAGCCGATGGTGGGTCCACCTATGAAGATTCATCTTAAGGATGGTGCTACACCTTTTGCCATCCACACCCCTCGTTTGATTCCTCACGCCTACAAGGAGCTAGTTAGACAAGAGCTTGACTCCATGGTTGCTCAGGGAATCATCAAACCGGCCGGAGACGAACCTTCACCTTGGTGCCACCCTCTCGTCCCCGTCGCCAAACCTCGTGGTGGAGTACGGATCACCACCGATCTGTCAAAACTTAACCAGCAAGTTTCCCGTCCAGCCCACCCTTCACCCACACCCTTCGCAGCTGTTCGAAGTGTGGACCCGAAGGCGAAGTTTTTTACAACTATGGACGCCTTATGTGGTTATTGGCAGATCGAGTTGGCCGAAGAAGACCAGCATTTGACTACATTCATCACACCATTTGGAAGATACCAGTATTGCAGAGGCCCCATGGGATTTGCCGCTACGGGCGATGCATTCTGTCAACGTGGTGACGCGGCCCTTCAAGGAGTCACGAATTGTGTCAAGGTGGTTGATGATATCTTACTCCATGACGAAGACTACTGTGCCCACCTCTCCCGGATATACGAAGTTCTCACCAGATGTCGAAAGTACGGGATTACCCTCAACGCTGACAAGTTTGTAGTCGCCGCTCCATCAGTGAACTTCTGTGGGTACACTCTCTCAGCATCAGGCATCGCAGCTGACCCGGAGAAAGTAAGTGGAATCAGGGATTTTCCAACCCCTGCCAACCTGACAGACCTCCGTTCTTTTTTGGGTCTGGTCAATCAGCTGGCTGAATTTACACCTGACATCTCCGCCGCAGCCCAGCCGTTACGCCCCCTGCTGAGCCCCAGGAGGACATTCCTGTGGACCCCAGATCATCAAGAGGCCTTCCAGCGAGTCAAGCAGGCCCTCTTGAGTCCACCTGTCCTCGCCTGTTACGACCCAGCCCTACCCACCGTCCTCCAGACTGCCGCCTCCAGACTCTACGGCGTTGGTTACGCCCTTCTGCAGGACCATGGCGGTGGACAACTCCGCTTAATTCAGTGTGGATCCCGGTTCCTGACCGACGCTGAGACCCGATATGCCACGATTGAGCTGGAGATGTTGGCTGTTGTCTGGGCGATGGCGAAGTGCCGCTTCTACCTGATAGGACTTCAGCACTTCACCCTCTTCACGGATCATCGCCCTCTTATACCTATAATCAATCACTACTCTTTGGATGCAGTAGAGAATCCTCGCCTTCAACGTCTGAAAGAGAAGCTCTCGCCTTATCTCTTCACGGCTGTGTGGCGTGCGGGTAAGCTGTTGTGCATCCCGGATGCCCTGTCCCGCGCCCCTGTCAGTCGCCCCACCCCAGAGGACGAGATGTTGTGTTCTACAGCTGCTGCATCCCTCAAGTCAGTAGTTTCATTGAAGGCCGTCTTCACATCAGAAGAGTCTACAGCACCGGATGCAGACAAGACCCTTGAAGATCTCCGCACCGCAGCCCGGGCCGACCCTTCCTACATCCGGCTCGTCGACTGTGTGTCTCAGGGATTTCCATCTAACCGATACGACCTTCATGAATCGCTACTCCCGTACTGGAAAATACGCGAGGACCTCTATTGTGATGGAGACCTCGTCTTGTATGGTCCACGAGTAGTTATTCCTGCTGCCCTACGCCGCCGTACCTTGACCCGCCTTCACGACAGCCATCGAGGAGTGGAGGCCACCAAGCGACGGGCGAAGCAGACTGTATTTTGGCCCGGAATCGACGCGGACATTGCAAGTACCGTCCGTGCCTGTGAACCATGCCAGATTCTGCAACCTAGCCAGCAACAGGAACCTTTAATGTGCGACGATAACCCTTCAAGACCCTTCGAGTCTGTGTCGGCCGATTTCTTTGCAGTTGCAGGGAAGTCCTTCCTCGTCATTGCCGACCGACTGTCTGGATGGCCTGTTGTCGTCCCCTGTGGTAGTGATACAACGGCTACTGCTACCATCCGGAGCTTCAGGCATTACTTCAGAGAAGTTGGTGTTCCCCTCCGCCTCAGGACTGATGGAGGACCCCAGTTCACCAGCCACGAGTTCCGGGACTTCATGGACCGTTGGGGAGTCCGTCATGTCGTGACCTCGCCCCACTACCCCCAGGCGAATGGACACGCTGAAGCCGCAGTCAAGACTGTGAAACACCTGATCCTTAAGGTGTCACCCTCAGGAAATATCGACTGCGAGGACTTCGATCGAGGTTTGTTGGAGTTACGCAACACCCCGAACTTCACCGGACGCTCCCCAGCCCAGGTTCTATACGGACATCATCTCAGGTCTTGTGTTCCTGCCCACCCGAAGTCTTTTTCTCAAGAATGGCAGGCCAAGACTGAGGAATGTGACCGCCGTGCAGCAGAACGAGCCGCAGATGTCGCTGCTCGGTACGACTGTCATGCCCGCCCCCTTCCCAGGTTGAGTATCGGCCAGCAGATCAGGATTCAAGATCCGGTATCTCACCGCTGGGACAAGGTTGGGGTTGTCATGGGTATTGGCCGGTCCAGGGACTACCAAGTGCGTCTTCCTAGTGGTAGAGTATGGTGGAGGAACCGTCGTTTCCTCCGACCTGTGGAGCTGCCTAGTGTTGACCCTTCCCCAGTTGAGTCCCCTAATGTTGATGTCTCTAAAGTAAATCCATCCCCACCTTGTGTTTCTGCCCCAGTACTCCGCAGGTCCGAGCGACTCAGAAACAAAAGGTCCGCTCAAGATGAAACTATGAGCGTATAGGGGGGAGGGAGGTGTATGATATGGACACAAAGTAGTACCTTCAGCTGTGTATTATTATATTACTCTTATATTACTCCATTAATTATGTATAGTAAAGTATTACAGAACATGTATTAATTCTATGTAATATTCCCATTTATTGTGCACCATATTATGTATATAAATTATCATATTTATACTTTATGTATTCAGCTTGCGAATGCTGGCATCTGTACATCCCAGCGCGCAGTAATACATAGAGAGAGAGAAGACAGAGTCGTCGTGGTGTAAACGCGAGCTTCTGCGTCCTACTGTATATATCTCCCATACGAGAATAGAACCTACTTTTAAGACAACAAGTGTTTGTGTATACCCTCAGTGGTATAGAACATTTTGTGGGTATCCGTGACAATACGTCAGACTGCATCTATTCTCTCCTCCTAAAATTCACTTCAATCCTCCCTTTATTCTTCCGCTGAACCTCCTTCCCCCCTGTCACTAACATTTTTCGATTCGATTCGGCTACCCCTCTCTCACCATGAACGGTTACGAGTTTGATAAAGTGGCGCAGATACGTCCGGATACGCCGACCTGCCCCAAGAAACTAAACCTCCTAGTTCTCCAGAAGTTCTTTGAAACTAATGGGATTGTGGGGGTCACCAAGGTGGAACGTCTAAAGCTCCATGGTGACATCAAGATCACCTTCGCCGAGAAGGGCATGCCCGTACAGCTCGCGGAGATCCCAGACATCAACGGCATTCCATTTAAAATGATTGCCTACATGTGGGACAACCTGAAGCTGGGAGTAATCTCCCACGCCGAAATTGCCCACATGGACCAAACAGAGCTGAGTGAGCTCCTCAAGGGGCAACTTCAAGTTGTGAAGAAGCTGTCCGACACCACTGCCCTCATCGGACACCACTCCACCTTACCCAAGGAGGCTCAACTGGCGTGGGTAACTGTGCCAGTCAAGCCCTACTGCAGACCGAAACGGTGTTACAAATGCCAGCACTATGGACACACTGTAAACAAGTGTGAGGCGCAGGAGGACACCTGCTCCATGTGTAGCAGCCCGGACACCGCTACACGGTCTGCCCCAACAAAGTAAAAAAATGCGCTGCTTGTGGTGGCCCACACTCCTCCGCCGATCGGACCTGCCCCAAATGGAAGGAGGAATGCAGGGTAGCCAAGGCTCGTCTTGAGAAGAAACTGAGCTACAAAGAGGCCCTCCTTGCTGTACGCTCCCAAGAAAAGAAAAAACCAGCAGAAAAGAAAAACCAAGAAAAGAAAACTCAAGAGAAGACGCCCACCACACAGAACCAAGAACACCACGTGGCCCGTGGAGCTAAAGCCCACGTGGTCAACCTCACCGTCTCTGACTTCTTCCACACCTAAGAGGACTTAATACATAAGGTAGACGAACAACAAGACCCAAACTCAAACGAATGGACACTTCAAGAGAGCAAGAAGAGGAGGAGAGTGAGAAGAAAATCGACATCAAGCTAAGAAGACCAAGACATCTCCTCCACACAAAAAACCAACACACACAATCAAGGCGACCAAGCACTGAATATTCATTGCCCAACCCAACAAGCACCTGACGCTTGACGTGACGCTAGCCTGGCTGTGTCTTGTCGCCTCCCGGCCGCGCCCGGGCGAGTTGCTGCTGCCTCCATCTTATATCCCCTCACGCAAGCGGTGTTTAGCCACTGCACCTGTTCTCTTCTCCTAAAATTCACTTCAATCCTCCCTTTATTCTTCCCCTGAACCTCCTTTCCCCCTGTCACTAACATTTTTCGATTCGATTCGGCTACCACGGAGTCAGTCAGTGAGTCAATAGGAGTCAGGACACACCACAGTCAGCAGACACACAGAGCGACGGGGACGACGGAGAACGAACAGACACAGCTGATTGGCTAGTCCTTGGACCTCTCCCACCTTCCCACTTACCCTGGAAAACACAAGCACCTGACTTCAATTCTCCACATCTGACAAATCTGTTGATTCGATCGACACATTGAGCCTCTCCTACAGTATCGGACCTCCCTTAGGAACCCCGAATGCTGCTGAGGGGCTTGGTGTGAAGAGAGAGTCATCAGTGAGTTTTCAGACCTTTTTCTACCACTCTAACTCTTCTTGTGAAGGGTGGAGGGTCAGCACAGCCTGCCGATTCACCTGGGGACCTCTGTGATAGTGCATGGTCTCCCCTACGTGAGGGGCGCAGGAATCAGGGACATTGTTAGGGGAGATCACCATAAATCTCCAAAATTAATACAGTAAACATGCCTTCACTAAAAATTAAAGTGGACCGCACCATCCAACTATGCACAGACCTCGCCTCACTCATTTTTCAGCTGACCTTGATCTTCCAAATCCGTTCCTTCACCAATGACGACATCATCAAAATATTTGTACAGACTGACGAAGACGCCGACCAGTTCCACTCCCCAGCAGTGAACAAAAAATTGAAAGACAATGGCTTAACGGTCCTCAGTTCACCTGAGTACCGTGCAAAATGCACCCTCATATGCAGAAAAGTCATCCCTCCTATCCTTGACAACCCTAACCTACTGAAAGAACTCAACTCGCACAACACCAACCAAATGTCATCAGCAGCCCGGATGGGATCTCTCCCCATGCTAAAAATCACTACAGCTACACAAACAGACGCCATCAAATTAAAATCAAATGGCATAAAATTTGGCAACAACATCATCCCCTCACGAGACATTGAGTTCCAACACTACATACAAGTTCACCAATGCTATAATTGCTACAAATTCGGACACAACAATAACCGGTGCAGTAACACACAAACTTGCTCAAAGTGTGCCAATCAAGGCCACGCCTACCGAAACTGCACTGCCACTGTAACAAAATGCTGCAACTGTAAAGGCCCACACTCTGCCATCAGCAACAAGTGCAAAATCAGACTCGACAACAGCACAACACCACTCCCTCCCCGCCGACCCTCACCTCCCACAGCACCTCCCACAGTACCACCTCCACCTCCATACCACTCACTCCCTACTCCCACGACCCTCCCCACCCGCACTTGCTGGACCAACAACCTGACCGCCCCACCACACTCCCCCGACACTGACGCAAAAATCACCACCATCATACTTTTGGCACATACCCTTAGTAACGAAAACAGGTCACTTTTTTTGAAACTGGCAATTGATGGTTTGAAGGCGAACGGCCTCCCTACCATACACATTCCTGATTCCTTCAGAACCGGTCCCGACCTCATCTTCCCCACTGCCCCCATCTCCGACCGGACCAATATGCCCCGCCCCCCACCCACCAGAGAAACCACTGCAATCTCCCTCCGCCCCTCCACTTCTGCCATGCCCACACCTGACTTATCTCACCAATCTACTATTACCTCACCCCCCAGAGTAATCAGTCCAAAACCTCCCGGCCCCTCCACCTCGACCTTGCCTACACCTGACTTCTCCCACACGACTACGATGAACTCCCGGATCACAAACACCCAAACCAAACCCAATCCTCCCCTAACACCTCAGACTCCCAAGAATAAAATGGCAGCCCATCCCCCGACAGAACAAGTGGTCAAGACCCCTAGACCTAAGAGGAAGAACACCTCCCCCCTTTCTCCCTACACACCTGACAGCAAAAGAATTATACAATACACACATCCAACTAAATCTATAATCAAAGTAAATCTATTCGGCACTACCCCAAACAAAACAGGAAACAACCCCGACACGAACCTAGCACACCCCCCTCATCCTCCCGACTCCCCCACACACACAGTCACGTAACCGCCCATCCCTCACCTGCATATACCACACTCAAACCACGCTCACAGTCACTCGACAATTTAAATCTCATCCCTGCCCCCCAGAATTTTCAATCACATATAAGTAATCCAAGAACAGACACGCCATCTCTCTCCTCCTACAAGAACACAACCCAGACATCCTCCTCCTCAACTCAACAGACACAAACACCAAAATCAAGCACTTCGGAAATCCCTCCATACTAAACAGACCAAACACACCCCTCCCACCTCCCTTATATTAATAACTTCCCTATAACCACACCCAACAACTCCCCCGAAATTAAAAACCTATCCGTTCCTCAACCCACACCCAACGATTCCCACCTAACCTAACCCAATCAACCGAACCTAACCTAACTTAACCCTAACCTAACCTCTCTTCAACCCACTCCCAACGATTCCAACCCAACCTAACCCAATCAGCCTAACCTAACCTTACCTGACTTACCCAACCTCCATCCTGCCCCCCCCCTCACTCTAAACCCCACGCCCCAAAACTCACACTCAAAGGCCACTCCCACATAAAAAAAAACACACTAACCCATTCAATCTGCACTAACACTCCCTAAAAAGAAAAAGAAAAACCCCTAACAATCCCCCCAAAATGTAAAACCTAACATAATCAGCCGTTACTAGCAATCCCACACAAAACAAAAAATAACCATTCTACCATTAACTAACCACACCCTATCACTCCTCCCAAAACAAATACCTAACTTACCCATCCCATACTGCATACTAACACAGATGACGTGCACGTCTCCCTTAGCCAATAAGGTCGGGGAGAGGTGCACAATACCTGTACACAAGCCCTCTCCCTCAAGAATATTACCAACACTGTTGACATGGGCACCTCCCTTAGCCAATAAGGTCGGAGAGGTGTACCTAACAAAGAATGGTACCAACATACAGATGACATGAACGCCTCCCTTAGCCAATAAGGT
>NW_024745225.1:0-16269 GCF_018991925.1 Homarus americanus | reverse complement strand
TGTAGATACAACTAACCTTATAAATGCACATACACCTAATCTATATAAATGCAGATACACTCAATTTATATAAATGCAATACATCTAATCTATATAAATGCACGTAAATTCAAATCTATATAAATGCAGATACACCTAATCAACATAAGCAGATACACCTAATCTATATAAATGAAGATTCACCTAATCTATGTAAATGCAGATACAATTGATCATATAATGCAGATACACCTAATCTATATAAATGCAAATACACCTAATCTATATAAATGGAGAATACCTAATGTTTTAAATGCAGATACAATCCAATGTATATAAATGCAGATACACCTAATCTATCTAAATGCAGATACACTCAATCTATATAAATGCAGATATACCTAATCAACCTAAATGCAGATACACCTAATTCATATAAATGCAAGCACACCCAATCTATATAAATGCAGATAACTCCTAATTTTTGTAAATGCTGATACACCTAATCTATATAAATGCAGATACACCTAATCTAAAAAAATGCATATACACTCCAATCTATATAAATGCATATACCCTAATCTATACAAATGCTGATACACCTAATCTATATAAATGCAATACCGCTAATCTATATAAATGCAGATACATCGAATCTATATAATTGCAGATACACCTAATCTATATAAATGCAGCTACAACTAACCTATATAATGCACATACACCTTATCTATGTAAATGCAGATACACCCACGTATATAAATGCAATTACAGCTAATCTATATAAATGCACGTACACCTAATCTATATAAATGCAGATACACCTAGTCGATATAAATGCAGATACACCTAATCTATATAAATGCAGAAAGACCTAATTTATATAAATGAAGATACAACTAACCTATATAAATGCAGAAAACCCTAATCTATATAAATGTTGATTCACCTCATTTATATGAATGCAGATACACCCAGTAATCTTATAAATGCAGATACAACTAACTTATAAAAATGAACGTACACCTAATCTATATAAATGCAGATAAGACCCTCTATAAATGTAAACACACCTAATCTATATAAATGCATTACCTAATCTATGAATGCAGATACACTAATCTATATAAACACCAGATACACTTGATCTATATGAATACAAATACAGCTAATCTATATAAATGCATGCACCTAATCTATATAAATGCACCTTCACCCAATCATATAAATTCAGATACACCTAATCTATATAAATGCACACACACAGTCTATATAAATGCAGATACACTTAATCTATATAAATGCAGATACACTAATTTATATAAGTTCTGATACACCTAATCTATATAATGCAGATACACCAATCTATATAAAAAGTGTTACAGCCACCTACATAAACGAATTATTACACTAATCTATATAAAAGCAGAAACACTAAATCTATAGAAATGCAGATACACCTAATCTATATAAAAAGGCAGATACATAATCTATATAAATTCAAATACAACTAATCAATATTTATGCAGATACACCTAATTTATATAAATGCGTCGACTGTATCTAATATACAAAATACCTTTAATCTATAAATACACATACACGTAATCTAATAATTTCAGATACACCTAATCTATATAAATGCAATTATTAAGCTATATAAATGCACGTACTAATCTATATACATGCAGATACCTAATCTATAAATTGAATACACCTATTAATCTATATAGAGATACCCAGACACACCTAATCTATATAAATGCAGATACACTAATGTATATAAGGCGCAGATACACATATCTATATAAATGCAGATAAAACTAACCTATATAAATGCAGATACACCTTATCTATATAAATGCAGATACACTAATATATATAAATGCAGATACAACTAACCTATATAAATAAAATACAGCTAATCTATATAAATGCACGTAAACCTAATCTATATAATTGCAGATACAAATCTATATAAATGCAGATACACTAATGTATATAAAGGCGATACACCTTATCTATATAAATGCAGATAAAACCCAAAAACCTATATAATGCAGATACACCTTATCTATATAAATGCAGATACACCTAATATATATAAATACAGATACAACTAACCTATATAAATGCAAATACAAATAATCTATATAAATGCATACCTAAATCTATATAATTGCAGATGCAAATCTATATAAATGCTGAGATGCACTAATCAATATAAAAAAGTGGCCTACAACTAGCCAATATAAATGCGTGCACTAATCTGCTATAAACACCAGATACAAAATCTATGTAATTGCAGATACACTAATCTTTATAACGGCAGATACACGTACTCTATATAATTGCAGATACCTTATCTATATAAATGCAGATACACCTAATCTATATAAGTGCATACACCTAATCTATATAAATTCAGATACACCTAATCTATATAAATAAAATACACAATATATAATGCAGATACAACTAACCGACGCAATACACCTACACTAAATATAATATGGTAGCAATCTATATAAATGCTGATACACTAATCTAGATAAATGCAGATACACCAAATCTATATAAATTAAGATACACGTAATCAATATAAATGAAGATACACCAAATCTATATAAATGAATAAAACTAAACTATATAAATGCAAGTACACCTAATCTAATATAATTACTTATGAGACTCATCTATATAAAACAATACTCCTAATAATCTATATAAAGGCAAATACACCTAATCTATATAAATTCAGATACAACCATTTCTATATAAATGAACGTACACCTAATCGTTACGGGTGAGGGATTTAGAATATAGTTATACGTCTACCCAGATCCCAACAGGTAACAAAAAAAAACAAAACAAAGACAATCGGACTATAAAAAGGGTAGACAAAGGATGCGAGTTTTCGTTGTGTATAATAAAGTACCCATAAATCCGCCATCTTCGAAAACATAAAGTGCCTTAGCAAGCAACCTAAACATTAACGGTATATGCATATTAATGGAAACATAAAACAATCTTATGACAAATTGTGGACGTGGGGAGGCAATACAGAATACAAATACACTTAAGTGAGGGCTGGATGACGGCGAGTGGTAGATTATTGTAGAAGACGGTACGGTAATTACTGCATGGTTTCAGGATAGATGATCCTGTGGTCACTTCCCAGAGCCAAGTTTCTCTCCTCGAATTGGAGCTCACAAAGACTTGGAGAGTGACGCAACAACCAGGATATGGAAGAGCGGGTGTTAACTAAGACAGAGTCATACTCGTGTCTCGTCCCTAGATGGCGTTATAGGCTGGTGCTGGGTAGGTAGATCCAGGACCGTGATTAAGTGAGTTCGTGCTGGGTGGAGGGTTCGTAACACACCCCCTCCAAGACCTCCGTAGCGCGGGCGCGAAGGAATCACCTGGTTGAACAGATGGATCAGATTGTTGAGCTATGTGGGCTCATCATACTAATGGTCTTATTGTACAGATCTTCTGGCCGGTAGGAAGATATTAGGAGGTAGTTTTAGATAGAAAGGGCTGTTTACTCCCGACTGGTGACAACCCCAAGATGGAAGGTAGAGAACAATTGCAGGATGCGTGTTTTAAGGTTGACAGTTGAGAGTCGACTGTCTTTTATGTGGACACTAGATCTCCTACCAGAAGTCATTTAATAATAAATGAATGCCGCTCTAGGCATTGGATGTTTCCTAATAATGTTGCACTTCTCCATTAATCAGGAGGCATTGAGTGCACTTTAGCTAAGGGATAGGAAGAATGGGATGAGAGATCGGAAATTAGAACACTCTCATTGGTAAATGCGGTGAATATATCAGGAATGACGTTAAACAGGAGGATGGGTGTGCTGCTTATCACATGTGACCCATACGAATAGGAAGAACGAAGACCCTCCTATGATTGAAATTTTCCCTCGCCGTTGAATGAAGAGAATAGATCCTGATGGGGCCTACATTGGTGTTGCTATTGGTTTTGGATTTGGGATCCAGGGAACTACTTTTAACGATTGACGCTTTTGGGTGTTTTAAGTCTGGATCGTATGGCCTGGGTTTTTACAGTAAGAACAATATAACTTAGTTTACATCACAGGGGTAGGTGTAGGACCTTTCGACCTACCACTCCACGTCCCCAAAAGGTTATCATCAGAGGAGGGACCTATGTCGGAAAGTACCACGTTCCCTACAGCACAGTGACTCCACCAGCAAGTACTCATCAGCCAGCTCAGCATGTGTAAGTGTATCTCGATCCTCCACATGCTTCCAGGATGTGAAATGGTATCTTGCTCTTCCACTCCTCAGGACTACAAGTTAACAAATCCTAGGTGGCCATTAAGAAAACCTAGATAAATTAATTAATGGTCAAAAGATAAGTGGATTACCTAAATATCAAAAGCAGTGAATTCTTAGAAAGTCCCGAGTAGCCAAGTTATACCTAGAAATTACACTTATGAATATTGTTCTTCTGAAAAGATCCTTAGATAAGGATGAAGACTTGAAGGGAAGGGCGTATTACGGCATTAATATAAAGATCCCGGATTAACAGCACAAGAGACGATACTTGAAGAGGAAAGAGGCATTATTACGGCATTTATAAAGATCAGTTAACAACCCTGAGAGATACTTGAAAAGGAAGGCATATTACGGCATTAATATAAGATCGGATTAACAACCCTGAGATCACTTGAAAGGAAGGAAATATTATATAAAGATCGGATTAACAACCTGATATACTTGAAGAGGAAGAAATATTCGAACGTTATATAAAATCGGTTTCAACCCTGATAAATGGTATGATTGACCTGAATGAGATAATGGGAAGAACAATAAATTTGAGGCTTTATAATTATAGAGATTCCTGGTAGCGGGGCGATCCCAAGATCACTTCTTTCCTTTAGGTGACTATGGAACAGCCTACTCTGGGTGAAGTGCGGCATTAAACAGATCGGTTCTTCCTACACTCGATAAGACTTACTTCACGACTGCCACGTGTATCAGGTAAGCCTTGCCTTGACGCCCCAGGACATAATATCCTACGGCTGTCACTCTTACTATGCGATAATACCAATATATGCACACACATATGAAGAAACTTTAAACCACCGTAAAACAATTGTGAACAGAAGCTGGGAGGAAAATTAACACTGAGTAACAAGGGAGGAAGAATATGAGTACTTAAAGATTACCATTGTCATATCACGATCCTCCTTTATTACAATTGAGGATTTAGAATAGTTATCGTCTACCCAAGATCCGAACAGGTAACAAAAAAAACAAACAAAGACAATCGGACTATAAAAGGTAGACAAGGATGGGGTTTTCGTTGTGTATAATAAGTACCATAAATCCCCCTAACAAAATATTCAACTTATAAATTGCACCTAATAAACTTAACTAAACGTGTAGTATATACATATTAATAAAACATAAAACAATCTTGGAAGCAAGTGGGCGTGGGAGCGACCACAAGATACAAATATAAAGTGAACTGGAATGGCTGACAGTAAAATGAAATATTATGAAAGAGGTAAAATTAGTCACTGCACCGTAGAGTTTAGAGAATGAATGATCCTGTAGTTGCTTCCTGAGCCAAGTCTCTCCTCCAGGTGGAGCTCACAAAAGACTTGGAGGAAGTGACAGCAACAACTTAGGATATGGAGAAGAGCAGATGTTAACTAAGGCCGAGGTCATGCTGCGTGTCTCGTCCCTAGATATAGGCGTTGCTCGTGGTGCTGGAGTAGGTAGATCAGGACAATAGATGGCGTGGTTCATAGTTATACTAGAATGGGGTTCGTAACACTATATAAAGGCAAATACACCTAATCTATATAAATTCAGAATACAACCATTCTATATAAATGAGCATTACACCTAATCTATATAAAATGTGATACACCCTTATCTATATAAATGCAGATACAACCAACTATATAAATGCAGATACACCTTATCTATTTATATGCAGATGCATAAATCTATATAAATGAATACAAGCTAAACTATATAAATGCAAGTACACCTAATCTATATAAATGCTTATACACCTAATCTATATAAATGCAGATACACCTAATAAAAATCTATATAAAGGCAAATACCTAATCTATATAAATTCAGATACAATTATTCTATAAATGAACATTACACCTAATCTATATAAATGCACTTACACCTAATCAGTAAAAATACAGATACACCTAATCTCTATAAATGCAGATACAATAACTATATAAGTACGAAAACCTAATCTATATAAATGTTGATTCACCTAATCTGTAAAATTTTTGAGATACTACAGTAATCTTATAAATGCAGGTACAACTACCCTATATAAATGAGCATACCTAATCTATATAAATGCAGAGTAAGACCTAATCTATATAAATGTATTACATATAATCTATATAAATTCGTACACCTAATCATTATAAATGCAGATACAGCTAATCTATATAAACGCAGATACACCTGGTCTATATAAATGCAATACAGCTAATCTATATAAATGCACGTACACGAATCTATATAAATGCACCTACACCTAATCTATATAAAATGCAGATATCGTCATATATAAATGCAGATACCTATTTATATAAATTCAGATACACCTATCTATATAAATACTGTTACGAACCGCCACCAATTGTCATGATCTACCTACCCGGCACTCACGAACCCCCACGCCATCTATTGTCCTGATCCACCTACCTTTCCCGAGCAACGCCATCTAGGGACAGAAACCAATTATGACTACTCTTGGTTACTGTCAGGGGTTCCTTCTCCATATCCTGGTTGTTACGTCACTTCCTCTAGTCTTCTTCATCGCTTCAGTTCAATGAGAGTTCAGTTCACTCTGGGAGTGATACGGATCACCTATCACCAGAGCCTACGGCACAGTGACTACCTACCGTCTTCTACAATACTCAATATATAAATCCATCCATCTCAGCTCCGCGCCAAGTATTTATGTTCATATATTGTACCTCCCCCACGTCCACTTACTTCAAAATTGTTTATATTGTATAAATATATATATATACTGTTAATGTTTTAGGTTAAAGTATGGTTAAGGGTAGAATTATAGGCAGCTGAATATTTTGTTAGAAATTATTTATTGTTGCCTGTTGGGATCTGGTTAAACTATATATTCTAAATCTAACTCTTTCTTTCATCGCGACAATGACAGGACACGACCATAAGTGCCATATTCTTCCTCCCTTATAACTCCTTGTTAGTGTTCCTCCCAGTCACTTCTGTTCATTTAGCTACGGCTTAAGTTTCCTTCAACAATATTATGCCATATATTGACGTATCGTATAGTAAGAGTGACAGAGCGTAGGATATTGAGTTCCCAAGCGTCATAAAGGCTTACCTGTTGGCCCTGCGTGGCAGTCGTGTAGTAAGTCTTATCGAGTGTAGGGAAAATCTGGATCTGTTTAATACGTACCCTCACTCTGAGTAGAGGCTGTTCCACGTAATCCTTCGTTTAGGGTGAAGTGATATCTTGGGATGCCCATTTCTGGGACCCCATAATTATAAAGCCTCCATTGCATTGTTCTTCTCATTATCTCATTGGTCAATCATACCAAACAAGGTTGTTATTCGGGATCTTTATACTAATACTTATGTCGCGCCCTGTTTATCAGGTTGTTAATCCGGATCTTTAAAATGCGTAATACGCCTCCCTCTTCCAAGTATCCTCAGGGTTGTTAATCCGGATCTTTTATATAAAATGCGTATCCTTCCTCTTTCAAGTATCTCAGGGTTGTTAATCCGGATCTTTATATTAAATGCCGTAATACTGTACTCTTTCCAAGTATCTCAGGTTATTAATCGGATCTTTATATTAATGCCGTATTACGCCCTTCCTCTTTCCAAAGTATCTGGGGTTATTAATCGGATCTTTATATTAATGCATGTCATGCTTCCTCTTTCAAAGTCCTCTTATCCTTATCTGGATCTTCTCAGAAGAACAATAATCATAATTGTAATTTCCCTAGGTATAGCGGATGGTTTCGGGACTTTCCTGGTTATCCACTGCCGTAATATTTCTAGGGTAATCCACTTATCTTATCTTTGACCATTAATTAATTTATCTAGGTTTTTCTTAATGGCCACCTCAGGATTTACATTAGCTTGGTAGTCCTGGAGGTGGAAGAGCAAGATACCATTTCACGTCTTGAAGCATGTGGAGGCGTGGAGAGAGGTTAATTTAGAGGCGTGCAGCTGACCTGGCTGATGGAATGCAGCCTTGCTGATGGAGTCACTGTGCGTTGGGGGAGCGTGGCACTTTCCGACATATTGGGTCCTCTTCTGATATTAGCCTTAGGGACGTGGTGGTAGGTCGAGGTCCCACGCCTACCCCCCTGATGCAACCAAGTTTGCTTGACACTATAAACCTAGGCCATACAGTCCAGACTTATGAAAGCAACTAAAGTGGTGTAAAAGTAGTTCCTGGATTAAATCAAACCAATAACAGCCACCAATGTGGAAAGGCTATCAAGGATCTCTTCTTATTTCACCTATGAAAATTTCCAATCGCTGAGAGGAATACCGTTCTTTCCCTATTCGTATACTACGTGATACGGAGCGCAGCACAATCTATCCTCATTTAACGTCATTCTGATATGTCTACCGCATTTACTGTGAGTGTTTCTAATTTCAGATCTCTCATCCCATTCTTCCTATCAGCACAGCTAAGTGCACCTCAATGTCCATGATTACTGGGGAAGTGCAAATAGCCGTAGGAAAGACCCAATGCCTGTGTCGGCATTCATTTAATGATAGGGAAAGCTTGGGAATCTGGTGTTTCTAACATAAGACAGTCGACTCTCCCTTACCTGTCACTCACCACTATTGTGAAACTATTCCTCATCTTTTCCCATCTTGTGCTGTCACCGGTCACAGAGTGCGACATGGGCCCTCTTCATCTAAAACCCTCAATATCTTCCTACCACAGAAGGTCACAATAGAGCCATTAATGAGGATGAGCTCATTAAAGCCCAACAATCTGATCCATCTTTGTTCAAACAGGTGATTAGAAGACCTCAGTGTGGACCATTGTACATCTTCGGCTTTACCACCCACCGTCCCAAGGTTGCTTGGAACGAGTTCCATCAAAACTTTCAATCCAATGCAAATAAACTATCTTCCCTCAACTATATGGTCATACTCTGATGTGAAGATTCTGTGTTCACATTAATCTCATGAAACTTTACACCATTCCAGGCAGTCAAGGAAGAAGACATCAGAGCTATAAACCCTTCTCGCTAGCCCTCCCCGGTTTTATCAGGGCGGGCAGAACAGATGACATGGATCTATTGGAGAATTTAAGACTTTCCTCTGCCTAAAAGGGAACCCTGCTAACAGTCACATACTCAACAACTTGGATGAGTATTTTCTGTTCTGAATCCATCTCAAGCAAAAGATCTCCACTAAGTTGTATTAACATTCCCTAAAGTCGTCAGACTATCAGGGTTTGCAATATACTTAAACATGATATTAGCTAAACTCAGATGATGTGTGCAACCTTGGAGCGTCAGCACTTATCGACTAAATCACAAAAAAAGAGATTTTTGAAAAAGGAGGTAGACTTTTTGTTAAAAACATAACAGCTGGGCACAAACCTCCCCCTGGAAGCTACTTGCCGCTATAATTTCCAAAACCCAATGCACTTTTCGTTTCTGTACCGATTATCATAAAATGAACCAGGTCTTATCTCAGACTCTACCCTTTACCTTTGATTGAAGATATAATAGACAGCATAGAGTTGTGCCATTTATCAATACAGTGGACTTATTGAAAGGATATTATCAAGTGGGACTCACGGATAGAGCAAAAATAATCTCAGCATTTATAACTCCATTTGGTCTTTTCAATATTTGGTTATAGCGTTTGGCTTTTCATCAATACATTCAGAGAATATCAACTACTGTATTCAGGACCTGGGTGGGACGTTCGCCTACCTGGATGACCTGGTGACAGTGGTGTCGGACGACTGGGATAGACTTATCTAATTACGTTTAGAATACTGTTAAACACGACTACCTGGGGCAAACTACTTATAAACCTGTTCATCTTACTGGCGGGCCTCCGTGACTTACCTGGGACTTATCGTTGGGCATGGTATGGTGAGACCCAAGGACGCAAACATTAAAGCCATCTTGTCCTTCCCCACTCCAAGGACGAAGAAGGAACTCATGCGCTTCCTGGGGATGTTTGGCTACTACCGTCGGTTCTGCAGTAACTTCTCCAGCGTGGCCGGACCCCTCACAGACCTTACCAGTTCTGCCGTCCCTTACATCTGGAACCAGAGGTGCGACCAGTCTTTCCACCGCCTCAAAGCCTTCCTTGCCTCCAAGCCTGTAGTCCACCCCCTTGACTACACCTTGCCCTTCCATCTGCAAATCGACGCTAGCGGTGTCGGAGTGGGGGCTGTGCTCCTACAACCCGACCCAACCACTGATGTCCTTCACCCTGTGGCATACTACTCCGCCAAGTTGAAAAACATCAGAGCAACTACTCTCCAGACGCACAAGGTCATGATCTACCTACCCAGCACTACGAACCACGCCATCTATTGTCCTGATCTACCTACCCAGCACCACGAGCAACGCCATCTAGGGACGAAACACGAGTATGACTCGTCTTAGTTACCACTCCGGGGTTTCCCTTCTCCATATCCTGGTTGTTGCGTCACCTCCTCCAAGTCTTCTTTGTCAGCTCGAGTTAGAGGAGAGTTCAGTACACTCTGGGAAGTGACCACAGGATCACCTATCCTGGAAACCTACGGCACCGTCGTCTACAATACTCAGCCTTACTCGTCAGCCATCTCAGCTCCGCACTTAAGTATTTGAAATCTTATATTGCCTCCCCCACGTCCACTTGCTTCAAATTATTGTATGTTGCATAAATATGTATATACTGTTAATGTTTAGGTTAAGTATGGTTAAGGGTAAATTATTGATAGCTGAATATTTTGTTAAGGAATTTATGGTACTTTATTATACACGACAAAAACTCGCATCCTTTGTCTACCCTTTTATAGTCCGATTGTCTTTGTTTTTTTATTGTTGTTGCCTGTTGGGATCTGGGTAGACTTTTAAATATATTCAAAATCCCCAACTCGTAACAATACAGATGCACCAAATCTATATAAAGGTATATACAACTAACCTATATAAATGAACGTACACCTAATCGATATAAATGCAGTCTAGGGTGACAATAAAAAGTGAAAGTTTTTATTTTTAGATGGCCATTTGTCCAATACTGCGTACCCATGAAAAAAGAACACAGGCGAAATCCTGGGTCATTTGGACAATATTTAGAGGTGGCTCAAGCCATTTGAAGTTAACACTACTGAAATTATTATTGATTTTTTCTAATTTCTTTATTTATGAACCGATTACTATTAAACTTTGCAGGTATATGTAGAATGCAAATTCAAACTAAAGTTGTTCCTAACATTTTTTCTAAAAATGAGTAATGAGTATTTTGGCTGGTGCAGCTATTGGCAATGCAGAGGGGAGGGAGAGGCGGGTGTCAGTCTGGGTAGGGGGAAGAGGTTGTGTGCCAGTGTCTGACTGGTACAGTAGCATCAGTTGTGTGTGAGACGTGACGGTGGGTGTGTGTGCGTCGCTCTTGTTGCAGTATTACAGTTAGTACCATTGTCTTTGTCTAAAATCAATGCATCAATTTAGGTATATAACACTTTAAAAACTTTATACAAGTGATCTTGCATGCCGTATGCTTTATGGGTGCTGTTGTTTGCATAACAGTAACAATATAAGTTACATAAATGTTTTTGTTTGTTTCAGGTTCAATGGAGAGTACACGTTCAAAAACTGAAGTTTGGCTCATTGGTCAACACATAACCGAAATCACGGGTGCACAACTTCCTTCAAGAGGAGATGTTCTACGTCTGTTTTTCCACGGTCACAATGAACATAAGAAAACAGTGAATGATTCTGCGAGTGAAGTTGCAGCATCGGTTATTAGTTTTCTGGAATAAAGCACGGATTCCTACCATAACTGAGAAGAGTATTGGACGAAAGGTAGTGGATCTTTTTTTAATGTGGAAGGGACTTAAGAAAAACTGCACTCGCACTACAGACACACAACGTAAGAAAGAGGAAACTTTTTGTGATGAGTTAGAGGACCTCTTCGATGTTGCCCACCCCAAGGCAATGCAGCTCTTGACCATCAAAGAAGACCGAGCATTCCTGGCAGCGCCAACGAAAAAGGGAGAGGTGTAATGCTTGAGGAGTAGACAAAAGATTGCTTGTTCATCAGCGTCAGGGGAAGAAAAACAAGAGTAAGTAATCTCTACAACAGAATCAAGCCAGTTCTGCTCTTGAATAGCAGTGAGTTGGGTTCTTAAGTCACCAAACAGAATCTAGTAGCTTCAAGTCATCATCTACAAGTTCCCTAGCGATATCACCAGTATTATCTTCTTCCAATCGTAAACGTGCTACTCTCAAAGGTTATCACCCTGAATTGTCAAGTACATTGGACGCACTGGGATCGATCACCGCTCTGCTCTCGGATCGTCGAACACTTACTGACTGCTGGTCTAGGTCATGACCGTGAACTAGTTTAAACTATGAGACGATACTCGTACTTATGGCGACCCACCGTTCTGGGTTGCCAACGAATTAAAGAAAAATTTCAACCTAGTGAAGTGCTCACTGTACTGGGATGGAAAAATTATTCTGATGAACAAAGGAAGGCGGTGTTGACCGAATCGCCATTCTTGTCTCCGGAATCAATACTGAAACTGCTTAATTATTGTCGAAACTATTGTCAGGGGACTGGACAGGCCATTGCTACAGCAGTCATTTTGAAAAGCGCTGGAAGGTGGAAAATATCAGAGAATGTTTTCAGCACTCCAGTTTTTGACACAACAACTTCAAACACTGGAGCTTGTCGGGGCATGTGTCATTCTGGAGCAAGCTTCGGCCGCCGTCTTCTGCATCTCGCGTGTCGTCACCACGTCCTTGAAGCTTGTTGCCGAAGTATGTGGAATGCATGGGGACCTTCCTCTGGACCAGATAATACTCTCTTCTCTCGCTTCAAGCATAAGTGGAAGGACATCAGTCAAGATATTCTATTTTCTCTCAGACCTCCCTCCAAGTTTGTCACGGCTCTGAGATGACCTCATCTGTTGCTGGGGCTTATCATTTTGGGCAAGCAGCAGCCACGTGATGATTACCGTGGTACTGGAGCTAGCTATCAGGTGTCTCGATGGAGCTCTGCAAGTTTAATCTCCGGCCTGACCCGGAGCACTTCACCGAAGCGGTGGATGGCTAAACTCATTTGCTGTCGCCCAGAAGATCCTGAGATTTTTTGCTAATGAAGTTCTTAAACTAACTGCTCGTGAGACATTGGAAGCTTGAAACGATTCACATTCTTTGTGCTGGGGTGTATGTCAGTGCATGGTTCCGCGACCTCCGTTCCATCTCATCCTGCTAATGATCCTAAGCTATGTAAATGCAGATACACCTAAGCTATATAAATGCAGATACACCTAATCTATGTAAATGCAGATACACCTAAGCTATATAAATGCAGATACACCTAATCTATGTAAATGCAGATACACCTAATCTATGTAAATGCAGATACACCTAAGCTATATAAATGCAGATACACCTAATCTATGTAAATGCAGATACGCCTAATCTATGTAAATACAGATACACCTAAGCTATATAAATGCAGATACACCTAAGCTATGTAAATGCAGATACACCTAATCTATATAAATGCAGATACACCTAAGCTATATAAATGCAGATACACCTAATCTATGTAAATGCAGATACACCTAAGCTATGTAAATGCAGATACACCTAATCTATATAAATGCAAATACACCTAATCTATATAAATGCAGATACACCTAAGCTATGTAAATGCAGATACACCTAATCTATGTAAATGCAGATACACCTAATCTATATAAATGCAGATACACCTAAGCTATATAAATGCAGATACACCTAATCTATATAAATGCAGATACACCTAAGCTATATAAATGCAGATACACCTAATCTATGTAAATGCAAATGCACCTAAGCTATATAAATACAGATACACCTAATCTATGTAAATGCAGATACACCTAATCTATGTAAATGCAGATACACCAAAGCTATATAAATGCAGATACACCTAATCTATATAAATGCAGATACACCTAAGCTATATAAATGCAGATACACATAATCTATATAAATGCAAATACACCTAAGCTATATAAATGCAGATACACCTAAGCTATGTAAATGCAGATACACCTAATCTATGTAAATGCAGATACACCTAAGCTATATAAATGCAAATACAGCTAATATATATAAATGAGGATACACCGAATGTATATAAATGCAGATAGAGCTAATCTATGTAAATGCAGATACACCTAATCTATGTAAATGCAGATACACCTAAGCTATATAAATGCAGATACACCTAATCTATATAAATGTTGATACACCTAATCTATATAAATGCAGATACGCCTAATCTATATAAATGCAGATACACCTAAGCTATATAAATGCAAATACAGCTAAGCCATATAAATGAGGATACACCTAATGTATATAAATGCAGATACACCTAAGCTATATAAATGCAGATACACCTAAGCTATATAAATGCAAATACAGCTAATCTATATAAATGAGGATACACCTAATGTATATAAATGCAGATACACCTAATGCTATATAAATGCAGATACACCTAAGCTATATAAATGCAAATACAGCTAATCTATATAAATGAGGATACACCTAAGCTATATAAATGCAGATGCACCTACTCTATATAAATGCAGATACACCTAAGCTCTATAAATGCAGATACACCTAAGCTATATAAATGCAGATACACCTAAGCTATATAAAAGCAGATACACCTACTCTATATAAATGCAGATACACCTAATCTATACAAATGCATATACACTTAATCTATGTAAATGCAGTTACACCTAATCTATATAAATGCATATACACTTAATCTACGTAAATGCAGATACACCTAATCTATATAAATGCAGATACACCTAATCTATATAAATGCAGATACACCTAATCTATAAAAATGCAGATACACCTAATCTATATAAATGCAGATACACCTAAGCTATATAAATGCAGATACACTTAATCTATGTAAATGCTGATACACCTAATCTATATAAATGCAGATACACCTAATCTATATAAATGCAGTTACACCTAATCTATATAAATGCAGATACACCTAATCTATATAAATGCATATACACTTAATCTATGTAAATGCAGATACACCTAATCTATATAAATGCAGATACACCTAATCTATATAAATGCTGATACACCTAATCTATATAAATGCAGATACACCTAATCTATGTAAATGCAGATACACCTAATCTATATAAATGCAGATACACCTAATCTATATAAATGCAAATACAGCTAATATATATAAATGAGGATACACCGAATGTATATAAATGCAGATAGAGCTAATCTATGTAAATGCAGATACACCTAATCTATGTAAATGCAGATACACCTAAGCTATATAAATGCAGATACACCTAATCTATATAAATGTTGATACACCTAATCTATATAAATGCAGATACGCCTAATCTATATAAATGCAGATTCACCTAAGCTATATAAATGCAAATACAGCTAAGCTATATAAATGAGGATACACCTAATGTATATAAATGCAGATACACCTAAGCTATATAAATGCAGATACACCTAATCTATGTAAATGCAGATACACCTAAGCTATATAAATGCAGATACACCTAATCTATGTAAATGCAGATACACCTAATCTATATAAATGTTGATACACCTAAGCTATATAAATGCAGATACACCTAATCTATGTAAATGCAGATACACCTAAGCTATATAAATGCAGATACACCTAAGCTATGTAAATGCAGATACACCTAATCTATATAAATGCAGATACACCTAAGCTATATAAATGCAGATACACCTAATCTATATAAATGCAGATACACCTAAGCTATATAAATGCAGATACACCTAATCTATGTAAATGCAGATACACCTAAGCTATATAAATGCAGATACACCTAATCTATGTAAATGCAGATACACCTAAGCTATATAAATGCAGATACACCTAATCTATGTAAATGCAGATACACCTAAGCTATATAAATGCAGATACACCTAATCTATATAAATGCAGATACACCTAATCTATATAAATGCAG
>NW_024745224.1:0-14924 GCF_018991925.1 Homarus americanus | reverse complement strand
TGTCTTTCCCATCGCAACCATACCAAACACGAGATGTCTGACCACGACGATTTCCTGGGAAATTTATATGAGGATTATGAGGAAGACGAAGCCTCACACGCCGGGCGCGCCAAATTCAAAGGATGGGAGCCAGGATATACATCAGTTAATTCACTTCCTACAAGTTTCCCAAGAGAAGGAAGGCCAAAGACGTCAATTAGAGGAGGAAATACGACGTCAAGAGGAATTGTCAAGACAGTCAGAGGAATCAGCTTACCGTCTTCAACTTCAACAACAACACCAAGCTGATAACCGCAAATTCCTGGAACTATTGGAATTGCTGGCAACGAGGACGACTTCACCAGCTGCCACAACCAATTCGCCAGCTTCAGCCTCTTCATCTATCCTTCAGACAACACCTCCTCACACGTCACCTATCCCCCTTGGGTATACCGCAGTGCCTTCTCAACCACCTGCTCCAGTCTCAACTCTCGTCGACCTCTCCATTCCTCCTCCATTACCTGCCGTCTCGAGTACACCCCTGCACAGCAAGTCTTCAGTTCCCAGCCCCCCACCTCTTCAATCTGATGCAACATATCAAGTATACCGTCAATGGCGACGTCGTTTCGAAGACTTTGCTATTATGTCTGACCTCAACCGAATGCCCCCTCATAAACAACTCATCCAATTAAGATCGTGCATTTCCCTCGATGTTCAACGCCTCCTAGAGCACACGCTAGCCATTCCCCCTGACTCCCCCATGTCAGTGACAGAGGTTTTAAACGCCTTGCAGAGTCATTTCCGAGGCCTCCGCAATGAAGCTTTGCGTCGTAGGGAACTGCTATCCTGCAAACAAGCGTCTGGGGAATCATTCTCAGACTTCTACGCACGACTTAAGGACCTAGCAGCCGAGGTGGACCTATGTATAGGCGATCCTGTAACCTGTGCTGAGATCCAGCTCAAGATGATCTTGCTGATAGGTGTACGTGACGAGGACCTGCTTCAGAAACTCCTCACCCTCGACGCCGCCTCTTCCCTCACCGACTTCGTCACCTGTTGCAGGTCGTATGAGGCCACAAGAGAGGCTGCCTCAGCTATACACTCATCGCCATCTCAAGTTCACGCCGTCTCCACCTACAAGAAGAATCAACGCCAGATGCAGACGGCGTCCTCTCCAAAGCCCCCGTCACAGTCACCAGTTTCTTCTCCCGAATCCTGCAGAAACTGTCAGCGCCAGCATAGTCCAGGAAAGTGCCCTGCGGCTGATAGTACATGTCGAAACTGTGGGTTTCAAGGCCATTGGCCCCGCACAACTCGATGTCCTGCCAACAAGGCCTCATGCAACGCTTGCAACAAGCAAGGACACTTCGCCAAGTGTTGCAGGTCCACCAAGAAGCCTCCATCTCCAGGTCAAAACGTCTCTTTACAGCCCGACAGAACGTCCACACCACCGTCTCCCAAGAACAACAAAGGATGCCGACGCGTGGATGATGCCTCGAGTGACAGGTCCCCCAAGCCCGTCAATGTTCGTCTGTCCTACGGTACCAACTCTTCCAACCTCCTGATGATACCTGACACGGGCGCGGACATCACGGTGATTGGACCAACACACCTGGACGCCCTCAACATCCCCAGGAGTAGCCTGTCACCCACAGCCATGAACGACGTGCTCACAGCGGACGGGTCCCCGATGTCTCCACCTTTGGGTTGCTTCAAGGCAACACTACAGCTCGGTCCCAAGTCTTGCCTTGCCACAGTCCACGTCCATGAGGGCATCCAAACCCCTCTCTTGTCATGTGGCCATTGTCAGGACTTGGCCATCGTCTCATCCGAGTTCCCAAAGCCCATCCTCGCTGTGACACACCTCAACAGGTGTGCAGAGATACCTGTTTCAGCCATGACCACACCTGCTGCCGCCCGGGAGTTCTTTTTTCGTCAGTTCAGCGACGTCCTTGTCTCCAAGCCCGACCTCCAGAAGACGCCGCTCAAGAAGATGACAGGCCCCCCGATGAGAATCCACCTCAAGCCTGGCGCGACGCCTTTCGCCATCCACACACCCAGGCCTATCCCCTTTGCCATACGGGACAAGGTGAAGGCGGAGCTCGATTCTCTGGTGCAGCAGGGGATCATCAGACACGCCGGTGAGGAGCCCTCCGAGTGGTGCCACCCTATGGTCTTGGCACCCAAGCCTGTAGGTGTTCGCATCACAGTGGACCTCACCCATCTCAACTCGCAGGTCTCCCGTCCCGCCCATCCATCGCCTACGCCCATCCAAGCAGTCCGCAGCGTCACCCCGTCTGCAAAGTTCTTTACCACGGCGGATGCACTACATGGGTACTGGCAAGTCGACCTGGCGGAAGAAGATCGCCACCTCACTACATTCATCACGCCCTACGGCCGCTTCCAACACTGCCGCGGACCCATGGGCTTCGCAGCAACGGGGGATGCGTACTGCCTCCGTGGGGATGTGGCTCTGCAGGGTGTCACCAACTGCGTGAAGGTCGTAGATGACATCCTGCTCTTCGACGATGATCTCCCGGCCCACTTGAACCGAGTTCATCTGATGCTCACAAGATGTCGTGCCCATGGTATCACCCTGAACAAAGATAAATTTGTGGTCGCCGCCCCCCAAGTTAACTACTGCGGCTACAACATCTCGCCAGAGGGGATCTCAGCTGATGAGGAGAAGGTCAAGGCCATCAGGGACTTCCCTACTCCAGCGAACCTGACCGACCTTCGCTCATTTATGGGCCTGGTAAATCAGCTGGCCGACTTCTCCCCTAAAATCGCCACATCAGCCCAACCTCTACGCCCCCTCATGAGCCCCAAGCGCTCTTTCCTCTGGACTCCTGACCACGACCTAGCGTTCAGGAATGTTAAGAAGGCGTTGCTGTCACCACCAGTCCTGGCACCCTTCGACCCGTCCTTACCAGTGGTCCTCCAGACCGACGCCTCCCGTCTATACGGCCTCGGATATGCCCTCCTCCAAGACCACGGCCAGGGTAGACTGCGCTTAGTTCAGTGTGGCTCCAGGTTTTTGACGGACACGGAGACCAGATACGCCACCATTGAACTAGAGATGCTGGCAGTCGCCTGGGCTATGGCCAAGTGCCGCCTTTACCTGTTCGGCCTTGGGCATTTCACCCTCATGACGGACCATCGCCCGCTCATACCCATTCTTAATCACTACACGTTGGACGCCATCGAAAATCCTCGCCTCCAACGTCTCAAAGAGAAGACCGCCCCTTACGTCTTTACAGCTGTGTGGCGCACCGGGAAGCTTCTGTGCATACCAGACGCCCTCTCCCGAGCCCCTGTTAGTCGCCCCACACCTGAAGATGAAGTCGACTGTACCACTGCCGCTGCTCACGTTCGGTCTTTAGTGACACACACAGCCACTTCTCTTGCTGACAAGACGACGACGACGCCCTCCATCGAAGACGATAGGACTCTCCAGGAGCTTCGCATCGCCGCCGCTCAAGACCCGGCATACGTCCAACTCCTCGACTACGTCTCCGCTGGATTCCCCACCAACCGCTACGACATTCACGCCTCCGCCCTCCCCTTCTGGAAGCTAAGGGATAGCCTCTATGCGGACGGAGAGCTGGTGTTGTACGGCCCCAGGATCGTCGTTCCCGCTGCCCTCCGCCGGCGCACCTTATCCCGCCTCCATGACAGCCACCGCGGCGTTGAAGCCACCAGGCGCAGAGCCCGTCAGACCGTCTTCTGGCCTGGTATTGACGCCGATATTAAGAGCACGGTTGAGGCCTGTGAGCCTTGCCAGCAACTCCAGCCCAGCCAACAACAAGAGCCGTACCTGTGCAATGACCTCCCAAAGCGGCCCTTTGAGTCCGTGTCCGCCGACTTCTTTAATGTGGCCGGAAAGTCTTTCCTGGTGGTCGCCGACAGGCTCTCTGGATGGCCCGTGGTAGTTCCCTGTGGTCGGGACACCACCTCTTCCAGGGTCATCCGGATGTTTTGTTGCTTCTTCCGGGAAGTCGGAGTGCCTCTCCGCCTCCGAACCGACGGTGGGCCCCCGTTCAATAGCCACGAGTTCAAGAGCTTCGCCGAACGCTGGGGCGTCCACCACATCGTCACCTCCCCTCATTACCCGCAGGCGAATGGCCACGCCGAGGCAGCGGTAAAGTCCGTAAAATACCTCATCCTCAAGACAGCACCGACGGGGAACCTGGACTGCGAGGAGTTCGACAGGGGCCTACTGGAACTCCGTAACACCCCTACCCCTGCCGGACGCTCTCCTGCCCAGGTGTTGTATGGCCGCCCCCTTCGTACTTGTGTGCCTGCCCACCCCCAGTCCTTCTTAGATGAATGGCAGATCAAGGCGGACGAGTGTGACCGCCGTGAGGCTGCCCGGATGGCCCAAGTGACAAACCACTATGACGCCCACGCCCGCCCCCTTCCCAGGTTGGCGGTCGGCCAGCAAGTACGAATCCAGGACCCGACATCACACTGCTGGGACAAGGTCGGGGTCGTCATGGGCTGTGGCGAGTCTCGTTCGTACCAAGTCCGCCTCCCCAGTGGTCGTGTGTGGTGGCGAAACAGACGCCACCTCCGCCCAGTGCCATCCTCTAGTGACGAACCTTCCTCCCCGTCCCCTGTGTCCCCTTGCCCAGACCAGGAACGAAGGTCGTCAGTTGATCCTCCCATTGTCCCTCGCCGCTCCCCCCGACTCATGGAAAAAGAGTCCGTAGCCGCTCGAGATTGCACTACGAGCGTAAAGGGGGAGGGAGGTGTATAGATATGTACATACCAAGATATGTGAACACGCCTGACGCCAGGACTCTTGTTACCATTCATTGTACCATTTATTCACATGTCCGTATTACTACATATTATTATAGCATGTCTGATGTCTATGCTTATGTCTAATGCCTATGTCCATTTACTATGTCCCGATGTACTAGGTCTGTACCGCGCTAGTCGAGTAATTAGAAGACCTCATTTATTGTCCTAGTAATGTCTAGCAACTCTCCTTGCCTAGCTAGCTAATTTCCCTCAGATCGGCTCCGGCCTACCTACGGTCCGGGGTCCCTAGTAATCGCTCCTGTATCGGTTGGCTATCACGCCCAGTCTTGTACCACTTGTTGAATATATCTACTGCTCGTGCCCTGGAGTTTCAAGAACCTTGTCTAGGATTACATCCACACCACAGAGAGAAGCTTTAGCTTCCCGTTAGCAAGAGGGTTTCACTAAGCTGCTCGAGACATGTGGGGTTGTGAGCCGAGGTAGAGGAGGGCTGATGCCCCAACGATCGTCCTGTCGTCAGCTGGGCACCCAGACGGCTAGATTCCCTCAAGAGATCCTTTGATACCCCGCTAAACAGTGACAGGCCTACACTGATCGGTCCAATGGCGACAATCGCCACCCTCAATCATCAACGGCAGTCTCAAACGGCAGTCAATCTCTCGCAGTCAAACTCCGGTCAAGTGGGTTCTGGCGGAAACCCTGAAATGAACTCACTGTTAGCTCTAGTTTACTTTACCACTGTCCTATCTAACCCTGTCTGAGATCGAATGAGACTTACTTGTTATACTGCAATAGTGCAACACAGGTGACTAGGCCACGTGGCTATTTCTGTGACGGACGCGCAGGGACGTCTTGTTTGTCTGAATGCTCCCCGTGACAGAGAGAGAGAGCCCGCCTCGTGTCCTCTCAAGGCGTTAGCTTAGGCCTACGTGACATATTTTCCGCCTAACTAATAACTCCTTGGGACACCCGTAACATTATTCAGACTGATAAACGATCTATAATAATTTCAAATTCAATAATAGTCCCTTAACTTCATGAATCGCATCATTATTAATTCGGCAAATTACATTTAATATCATATAGGCCTAGTTCCACAAACTCCCACTATGTGTGGGGAGCGCTCTCTTCCCTCAAACGACCTTGAACGCTCAGTATCGCTAATGGCGGGGCATTTGAAATTACTCTGAAATTTCTGAATATTACATATACACCTAGACCCCGACTTACGACTAAGTGGACTTACGACCGTCGGGACTTATGACCGCCGCAGATTTTTTATTAAAAAAAAAAAAAAATAAATAAAAATAAAAAAATTTTCTTCAAATGACACACACATTTTCTATACCGAAATGTTTCCAGTTAATGTAGTCTCCATGTATAATTAGAAAATTATGGGGGCCCCATGTGCATTCAGCTGACTACATTAAAGGTAAGTGCTCATTCCTTATTATTTATTACTTTCACTGTACTGTATCCATTCCTCATTATTCATTACTTTTACTGTACTGTATTTCATTGTACAGTTGTACCCCACTTAACGCGGTCAATTGAACCCAGAGGGTCCCGCGTTAAGTGAAATCCGCGTTAAGTGAACAACAGAACATATGGGATTAATTCCAATAGAAACCGGCCCGACCCCCAAACTCCACTTTTTGAAGGCACATACCTATGTTGTAGTAAAAATAACATCTTAATTTTATGATGGTACATGCACACAATTAATACTTAAGAGAAATAGAGAAATACAGTCGCCAAGTTAATGTCCATTCAAATAATGGACTCAACCTTGCCTCCCCCCCTCTTCCAACCGCGCGGTCAGTCCCAACCCTCCCCCCCACCCCCCACCAATCCTCCCTTCCAGGGTTTTTAACAGGAATATTTTGAATATAAATGTCATATATTTTGCACAAAAGATAACATAGTTAATTTGAGAAAAATTTTTATCTAAAATTTGTATGTCTAATGCAAAAATATGATGTTTATATTCAAAATGATCATCAAATTATAAGAATTCCAGCAATGTAAATTATATTCAGACCGGGTAATTTGTATGAATTTTATGAGCTAAAACAGGCAGTCAGGCAGGGTGGGGCAAATCTAAAAATAGCATCTCGAGCCGGACACTCACCGCGTATATGTGGAAAAAATCCGTGTTAAGTGAAAGTTCAGCTCTGGCGAGGCACCGCGTATATGATAAAACGCGTTAAGTGAAACCGCGTTAGGCGGGGTAATACTGTAGATTATTTATTTATTTAAAAAAAAAAAAAAAAAAAAAATTTTTTATCTATGTCGGACTTACGACCATGTCGGACTTACGACCTGGATTTGTGTCCCTAACCCCGTCGTAAGTCGGGTCTAGGTGTATATATACAGTTAACCCTCACTTTACGCGGTTAATGTAACCCGGAGGGTACCGCGGAAAGTGAGAAACGCATAAAGTGAATAACATAACATATGGGATTAATTGAAATGGAGTCCAGGCCGATCCCCAAACTCCACTTTTTGACGACACACAACTATGTTGAAGTAAAAATATTATCTTAACTTTATGATGGTATGCACACACAATTAATAATTAAGAGAAATATCAATAATATTAGGTTATTTAACACTTGCATTAGTAGAAAAAATGGCTGGGCACACGGGGATGGGCGGTTGGTTCCGAGGCAGAGGGCAGATTATTGGCCCTCACCTGTGTCACTTGTATCAATTGTATCACTATCCACCACAGAGGCTTGCAGGGCCTCTTTGTGAAACTCCCCAAAGTCCATATGAGTCCATATTCTCACCATAATTATCACTATCACTGACTTGGGCCGGCTGTGGTGGGTGGCGGGTGAAGAACTGGTAATGTTTTGATGACTGGGCGACCTTGTGCGCACCATGTTCGCGCAGCTTACACAACATGGCGGATGGCGGGAGGTTTGGATCCAAAAATGGCGCGGCTCGCCAGCCGCTCTCCGCGTAAAGGGGTACACGCACCGCGGAATGTGAGCATCTTGGGTTCCGGCAGGGCACCGCGTAAACGTGGAAACGCGGAATGCGGGACCGCGTAAAGTGAGGGTTAACTGTATATATATATATATATATATATATATATATATATATATATATATATATATATATATATATATATATATATATATATATATATATATATATATATATATATATATATATATATATATATACAGTATTACCCCGCCTAACGCGGTTTCACTTAACGCGTTTTATCATATACGCGGTGCATCGCCAGAGCTGAACTTTCACTTAACGCGGAATTTTTCATCATATACGCGGGAAGCGGCGCGGGCACGATGCGCACAAGGTCGTCCAGTCATCAAAACATTACCGAGTTCTTCACCCGCCACCCACCACAGCCGGCCCAAGTCAGTGATAGTGATAATTATAGTGAGGATATGGACTTATATGGCCTTTGAGGGGTTTGACAAAGAGGCCCTGCAAGCCTCTGTGGTGGATAGTGATACAATTGATACAAGTGATGCAGGTGTTTATTACGGTATGTTAGACTGGTTTATAATACATTTTTATTATTTTAATATACCGGTAATCTTCATTTTAATCCAGCTTCCCAAACGTAAGTTTCAGTATAAAATAATTAGTGGTACTGTAGGACCTTGTGAGTGGTTTACTGTATACATAAATATTACATAAATTATTTCTGCAATTCTTCACAAACAAAACACATAAATCAATTGAATATGTGATGTCGAACGTAAACTGTAAACACTGTGTATGATGTAAAGAGAGCGCGGGTGTAAAACGCTATGTAATTTGATTTTCTCTTTTATGTAAAATTTTACAATTTACTTATAATATATAGGTATACTGTATACATAAATATTACATACATTATTTCTGCAATTGTTCACAAACAAAACACATAACTCAATTGAACATGTGATGTCGAACGTGAACTGAAGTCGCAACAACCGTTCGAGTGGAATCGCGTTAGAGCAAACGAGTTCGCGTTATACGAATATTGTTCCGAATTCATAAATCGCGTTCGATCAAATTCGCGTTATCAAAACACGCGTTATAGCAGAACTCACTGTACATGTCTATATCGGACTGGCCAGGAATGTACCCCAGTGAAACCCATGTTTAAGGGCTCATAGTTTATGTTACGGTTTTCAGGAACACAACCCCCATCGTAAATTGGAAAATACCTATATATTAAGAAATGCTAAGTTATGTACTCTAAAAATTTGGAAAACAATTCCAATGCATTAATAACACTTAACTGAAAATCATTAGTTTATACCATGAAGCATGATAAAATATATACACAGTACTGTATATAGCTAACATTATTCAAAATATTTAGAAAGTGGTGTAGTCCATATCGCACTAGAGGTGCGTTTGTTAAATTTTTTCCGCTTAGGAAAGATTTGGGTGAGATCAGGTGTGGTGAGAAGAATAGTCGGAGGGAAGATCTCCTCAACCACAGGTCCGGAGTATACTTGGTTGATCATAGCAGCTGTGAGCTGAGATCCTGTAAAGGATTAAACAATAAATAACATGTTAGTATTTCCTTTTAATAATACTGTATACAGAATTGGTACACTGTATATTGACAGTATCACAAGTTGTCACATCTATATTTTTACCAAATTAAATATTTTGATATGACAATACAGTACAGTATTGCATTAAGTTATTAATATCCTATTTACTCAACTCCACTTGTCTATTCTTTAGATGTTAATTAGTTCCCATTAAAAGAGAAAGATTAGAGAAGAATCATTACTTGCATGACAACTTATATCGTTTTCCTTATTTTCCCTACTCTAAAATTATATATATATATATATATATATATATATATATATATATATATATATATATATATATATATATATATATATATATATATATATATATATATATATATATATATATATATATATATGTATATTAATTTTTTTTCCTTTTAGTTGTTCTCCATCAATATAACATTACACTGGTACTACCCAGCCATCTACATCATAAAACTTTATCCTTTTAAAAGTTTTCCCCAAATATTTGCTTAACTATTTCACGGCGGGGTTTCAGCTTAGAAAAATTGTGCTCGCTAATTTATCATTATGGCAGGATTAAAGGCAATCCCTCAAGTTTTGCCATACAGCATGGGCAATATTCTTTGTGTGAATGAGTCAGTGTACTTCATCATGTTGAAGGAGACTAACAGTATGATATGTTTATGCTGCTGCCAACTCAACCTCAGTGGAAAGGCAAGACAGTGCTAATTACCACAATTATCAGTGCATTAGAAACTTAGTTTCACTTATGTTGCTGGAAAGACATCAAACAATAGCAGATAATCCAAGATGAAAATGTAAATAAATTAATTAATCTAGAACTTGAGTCTACATCATGCAAACTTTAATTGCCATTGTTTGCACTTTCAACCTGCCTTACTATGGAACAAAAATACCGAGGGAGGTTGTACAATATAACTACTGCAATGTGTCTGATACAACAATCTATAAGTATGTAACCATTACATATTCTATTCATAAAATCCCAAACAATAGGAAAAAATTAATATCCAAATTTTAAACTTACTCATAGCCCAGGGAGGAATTTTCCTCTTAGGAGCACTGTCCTCATCAGTTGAGTCATCACTCTCAATATCATTTATATCATAATTATTAATATTTTTCTTATATTTCTTGGAGTTTGGTGTAATGTCATAACTATCTTTGTTTTTCCCAGTAGAACTTGACTGAGACGGTCCAGTAGTTTTGGAAAATGTGGTATTAAGACCATTTTCCTTGTTATCACTTAAAGTGAATGTATGATTTAGTCCAGTTTCCTTGTTATCAGCTAGTGCAATCTGTAGGAAAATTACAGTGTGAGATATATAATCATAAGATGAATAAAAGCATTACAACATAATAATCAACAAAATACAATAGAGAATGCTGACAAACTAACCTGAGCACTGAAGCTACAGGTTCATGTGGAAAGTGGACATGAAGATGTTACTAAGGAGCTAAGAAATAATAAATTTGAGAAAAGGATTAGAGGAATACTGATGGAATACAGGCATAATAACACATTAAACAGAACTGAGCAAAAGATGATGTTATCTAAAGGAAGTTCTGCATTAATTACCAATTGTTAAATAATGCAGCAAAAGGAAAATAAGTACTTTAGTTTTTACCTTTTTAACTGCTGAGCTTGTCAATTTAGCTTGTTGTAACTCAGCAATGCGCTGTGCTTCAAGCAATTTAAGGTATTCTAACTCCTTTTTCTCACGGGCGATGCGTTCTACCTCAGCAATTTTTCTACAAAAGAAAATTTTTCTGATATACTACAGTTTCTTCAATAACTAATAAAGCAGAATAAATTAATCATGACTTCACTGGTGCAATTAAAAACAAAAACATCAATGGAATTTTTTTTTTTAGATTTTTTTACGTGGCTTAATTAACCTACCTGTCATATTAAATATATACCGTATATATAGTGTACTATATGTATTTGTAGTACAAGCTTAAGTCTCTCATGGTTAAACATATATGGTATTATTGTTAATAATAAGAAGCATCCAATACAATATGTTGTTAAAGATTATCTAAATACAGTAGAAGTCCAAAAATCCGGACTGCTTGGGGATTGGGTCAGTCCAGATTTTCGGATTTTCCGGATTCTCAGGCAGTACTTTTAAAATTCAAATTTAAGGAGGAATAAAGAAGAGATGAACAGATACATTTTGATAGTTTATTCATTAGCAAATATAGCATGCTTCATTTATCAAAATGAGCAGTTTTAAAGAAAAAGCTGTGAATTCTAGAATTTTATTCTTTGCCTTTTTTATATCATAAATTGTAGACTTTACAATGTTGTATGTTTCCATTAGAACAGTATTGCTCACACCACGTTCTATTTTAATTATTTAAAGTTTGTCACCCAATTTCAACGTGTTCTTCTTTCTCTTCACACAACGGAGTTTATCTACTTCAGGAGCCATTATTATGGGCTCTGTAAATGGAAAGAGTAGGACTCAAAATTACATACGTTGTCACAGTTTGATTGCTCGTTTTAAAGTGGCGATCGCTTGTTGTCGCTGTGCAGCTGTGGCGCTCACGCATGCGCACATACACACAAAAGCCAGCTAAAAAAAAAAAAAAAAAAAAGTTTGAGTTTTCGAAAAGTCCGGATTCTCGGGTGGTCCGGATTTCTGGCATCCGGATTTTTGGACTTTTACTGTATATTAATAGTTTTTTTTATTATTCTTAAGAGGAAATACTGAGTGTTTAACTTAGTGTGGATGTACTTACAACCACCTCAAAAAGCCTGTCTCTCCTTCCAAACAAATCAGAATCGAAACTAAACAAATAATTTAGCACCAGCTGTGATGAGATCATGCGCTACATCTACCACCGAGTATTGATTATAATGTCCCTTACATGAAGATGTTATACACATTCCCTCTAAAATTTTGTTCTGATTGTAATAGACCAAAAATATTGAGAGAGAGAGAGAGGGAGAAAATTACACTTTCTTTTTCATTGGTGTTGTTACCCTGAACCTATCTCTCTCTCTCCAGGCAAAGATGGCATGTTATTGACGTTTTCAAGGACAAAGGGCATAATTAAAATTATTCCCTTGATCATTATGACACAGAAATTTCAACATATTTTACATAGGCATCAATAATATGTTAATACCCCGGTCATTGCAAATGATGTGTCCCTAAAATTCTTTGCGAATATCAGGATAATTTCTCCCATAAGAATTAATATAATTATATAATTGGTGGAGGTGTAATGTATTAAAATAAGTATAATACCATAATACAATACAAAACAACACTGCAGAAACACATTTTATTAGCCAAGCATCTTTAGCCTGCAAAAAGGTCACATTATTATACATCCATGGTATCCCTCCCAACCCCCTGGTCGGGGATAATCATATTTTTCTTTTATGGCCCAAACACCCCAAAATGACACTTGAAAATCTGCCTCGTTTAAAGGTGCTGCGAGACATTTAAATCCAGGGCTGGTGTAGTATTCCCAAACCTCTACTCGCTTCCAGTGCTGTCACAGTACTACTGGTTTGTCTTGCAGCCACATATATACATAATGATCACACACACACACACTGTAGGAGGGAGGGAGGGAGGTAGGTAGGTAGGGAGGGAGGGAGGTAGGGAGGGAGGGAGCAATGTAGGTGGAAGGCATGTGAGAGAGGGAACAGGGTGGGATGGAGGTAGCAGTATGGGAGGGAGGGAGGGAGCTAGTGTAGGAGGGAGGAAGGGGTGTGGGTGGATGTAACTATACAGTGGGACGGACTGGTAGGGGTAGGTGAAATGGAGGGAGTACTGGACGTTCCTGGAGATGAAGAGGACACCAACCCTCTCTCCTCTACTTGCTGTTTATCAGTGTTGTTTTCCTCTTGTTCAAACACATAGTCTTAGTCACTATCATTATCATCACGTTCAATATCCCTATCAATGCATGCCTCTGTCAATCTATACTCATCTTCACCCCTACCAAATAATTTAGAGTATGTCTCAACCTGATTGAGTGACCGGTTACGTTCACATGCCATGGCTATCGAGAGACTACTGTGTAGTCCCAGGGCCTTGACTGTGAGGAGAGATGGGAGGGTGGGGCCCCCTGGGGAGAGATGGGAGGGGGGGGGAACATTTACACAAACAGATTATGGTAGCTAGACTCAATTTCAAAGGTGCGGGAAAAGCAGATTTGGAAAACGTTCTAATACGTGACTGACCAGAGATAATAATATCGGTGATCACGTAATTGAACGTTAATGACCAGTTATGGGTTAAAATAAGCATAGAATATTGATTCACCATGGGTGTAAAAAATTCACTTACTGTAAAGACACACCGACACAAATGTTGTTAATAATTACTAAACTTTGTGATTGTGTGTATAAAATGTGTGAATGAGTAGGAGGCAATACGAAAAAAATTTTGACACAGTATCGACACTACCACACAACGCAACAGATCAAAGCAGACAGAGAGAACTCTTTCGCATGGCCTGGTGTATGAATACACAGCAAAAACAATTAACTATGCAGCCTGCTCACATAGCTTGAGCCACCAAGCACCAGAGATGACACACACCTCCAGCATGTTCCTTATTTTGCTCCTGAAAAGTTAAATATCATCATACATAGAAAACAAAACTCCATTATGAAAACACATATGGCCTCCACCCAAAAAATCCCACCAAGCACATTATATATGCAATAATGCACAGCCACACATTAATCCTTTATCATGCCTAAAATAAACCAAATTAAATGACAGTAACCAGCAGAAATATTCCATTAAATTGGAAATGAAGAGAGATGCAGGCATAATTAACGACCATTAAAGAGGAACAAAATTTACAGCATAATCAGCCGAGTCTTGGGGTCAGAAGTCCATAGCTGGTAACAGCATCGTACCTGGCATCTCTGCCAAGCACTACTTCTGACAGAGGAATACAGTACGAGTGCAGCAGCTAGTTAGCTTGTGCAGTTTGAAACAAATTTACTGTAGCATATTGAAATTATTTCTTTCAATTTTCTAATTCGCTTTGCGGATAAGCAAGGTATGCTTTGCGAATACAGATACTGAACTAAGTATAGAATATGCCTGTTAAAATATAAATTGCGAATAAGTGGGGTCATGATTAACGTTTCAATTGAAAAGTGCAATAAAAGCCATTATGCTTGAGATAAGACATACAAATATTATAAAGCACATACGACCCAAATGATATCTTATTGTCCACCACCAGCAAAACTTCGCCCAGCAGCGGGGAATGTATGGAACAGCTTCACTCCCTGTTTTTACTTAAAATTTGAATTATCTCTCTAATTTTATGAATTTACACACCCTCACAGATGAGTCACAGACATGAGGGCTCGGAGCAGTATAGTCACCTCTCACTTTACACGGATTTAATTAGCATGTTCTTAAAATAACACTAGCATTAAGTTAACACCTATTTTTAAATAACACAGTTTTCAAAAGAGTCCCATTGCGCCAGGCAGCATAGTTCTACATCTCATTGCTTTCCTACTTTACAAAAAAGGAAAGAGTAACAATCACCTTAACCTCAGCCATCAACATATGGTAACTCGAAAGCTCCCACTTCTCCCCATTCACCTGCTCTGTCATC
>NW_024745223.1:0-6478 GCF_018991925.1 Homarus americanus | reverse complement strand
GTGTGTACCAGGGAGCGATAGGTTCACCATCACCCCCGTGGGAGTGTGTGTACCAGGGAGTGTTAGTTTCACCATCGTGGGTGTCTGTGTACCAGGGAGCGTTAGGTTCACCATCACCACTGTGTGAGTGTGTGTACCAGGGAGCGTTTGGTTCACCGTCACCACCGTGGGAGTGTGTGTACCACGGAGCGTTAGGTACACCATCACCACCGTGGGAGTGTGTGTACCAGGGAGTGTTAGGTTCACCATCACCACCGTGGCAGTGTGTGTACCAGCGAGCGTTAGATTTACCATCACCACCGTGGGAATGTGTGTACCAGGGAGAGTTAGGGTCACCATTACAAATCGTGGGAGTGTGTGTACCAGGGAGGGTTAGGTTCACCATCACCACCATAGGAGTGTGTGTTCCAGGGAGTGTTAGTTTCACCATCGTGGGTGTCTGTGTACCAGGGAGCGTTAGGTTCACCATAACCACTGTGTGAGTGTGTGTACCAGGGAGCGATAGGTTCACCGTCACCACCGTGGGAGTGTGTGTACCACGGAGCGTTAGGTACACCATCACCACCGTGGGAGTGTGTGTACCAGGGAGTGTTAGGTTCACCATCACCACCGTGGCAGTGTGTGTACCAGGGACCGTTAGGTTCACCATCACCACCGTGGGAATGTGTGTACCAGGGAGAGTTAGGGTCACCATCACCATCATGGGAGTGTGTGTACCAGGGAGCGTTTGGTTCTCAGCCGTGGGAGTGTGTGTACCAAGGAGCGTTGTTCACTGCAGTGGGAGTGTGTGAACCAGGGAGCGTTAGGTTCACCATCACCCCCGTGGGATTGTGTGTACCAGGGAGTGTTAGTTTCACCATCGTGGGTGTCTGTGTACTAGGGAGCGTTAGGTTCACCATCACCACTGTGTGAGTGTGTGTACCAGGGAGCGATAGATTCACCGTCACCACCGTGGGAGTGTGTGTACCACGGAGCGTTAGGTACACCATCACCACCGTGGAAGTGTGTGTGCAAGGGAGTGTTAGGTTCACCATCACCACCGTGGCATTGTGTGTACCAGGGAGCGTTAGGTTCACCATCACCACCGTGGGAATGTGTGTACCAGGGAGAGTTAGGGTCACCATCACCATCATGGGAATGTGTGTACCAGGGAGCGTTAGGTTCACCGCCGTGGGAGAGTGTGTACCAAGGAGCGTTGTTCACCGCAGTGGGAGTGTGTGCACCAGGGAGAGTTAGGTTCACAATCACCCCCGTGGGAGTGTGTGTACCAGGGAGTGTTAGTTTCACCATCGTGGGTGTCTATGTACCATGGAGCGTTAGGTTCACCATCACCGCTGTGTGAGAGTGTGTACCAGGGAGCGTTAGGTTCACCGTCACCACCGTTGAAGTGTGTGTACCACGGAGAGTTAGGTACACCATCACCACCGTGGGAGTGAGTGTACCAGGGAGTGTTAGGTTCACCATCACCACCGTGGCAGTGTGTGTACCAGGGAGCGTTAGGTTCACCATCACCCCCGTGGGAGTGTGTTTACCAGGGAGCATTAGGTTCACCATCACCACCGTGGGAGTGTGTGTTCCAGGGAGCTTTAGGTTCACCGTCACCACCGTGGGAGTGTGTGTACCAGGGAGCGTCAGGTACACCATCACCACCATGGGAGTGTGTGTACCAGGGAGTGTTAGGTTCACCATCACCACCGTGGGAGTGTGTGTGTACCAGGGAGCGTTAGGTTCACCGCCGTGTGAGTGTGTGTACCAGGGAACGTTAGGTTCACCGCGGTGTGAGTGTGTGTACCAGGGAACGTTAGGTTCACCATCAGCACCGTGGGAGAGTGTGTACCACGGAGCGTTAGGTTCACCATCACTACCGTGGGAGTGTGTGTACCAGGAAGAGTTATGTTTACCATCACCACCGTGGGAGTGTGTGGACCAAGGAGCGTTAGGTTCCCCATCACCACCTTGGGAGTGTGTGTACCAGGGAGCGTTAGGTTTACCATCACCACCGTGAGAGTGTGTGAACCAGGGAGCTTTAAGTTCACCGTCACCACCGTGGGAGTGTGTGTACAAGGGAGAGTTAGGTTCACCATCACCACCGTGGGAGTGTGTGTTCCAGGGAGTGTTAGGTTCAAAAACACCACCGTGGGAGTGTGTGTACCACGGAGTGTTAGATTCACCATCGTGGGTGTCTGTTTGCCAGGGAGCATTAGGTTCACCATCACCACCGTGGGAGTGTGTGTACCAGGGAGTGTTAGGTTCACCGTCACCACCGTGGAGTGTGTGTGTACCAGGAGCGTTATAGTTCACCATCACCACCGTGGGAATGTGTGTACAAGGAAGCGTTAGGTTCACCATCGTGGGTATCTGTGTACCAAGGAGCTTTAGGTTGACCATCACCACCGTGGGAGTGAGTACCAAGGAGCGTTAGGTTCACCATCACCACCGTGGGAGTGCGTGTACCAGGGAGCGTTAGTTTCACCATCACCAGCGTGGGAGTGTGTGTACCAGGGAGCGTTAGGTTCACCACCGTGGGAGTGTGTGTGTACCACGGAGCATTAAGTTCACCACAAGGGAAATGTGTTTACCAGGGACCGTTAGGTACACCATCACCAACGTGGGAGTGTGTGTACCAGGGAGCGTTAGTTTCACCATCGTGGGTGTCTGTGTACCAGGGAGCGTTAGGTTCACCATCACCACTGTGAGTGTGTGTACCAGGGAGCGATAGGTTCACCGTCACCACCGTGGGAGTGTGTGTACCAGGGAGCGTTAGGTACACCATCACCACCGTGGGAGTGTGTGTACCAGGGAGTGTTAGGTTCACCATCACCACCGTGGCAGTGTGTGTACCAGGGAGCGTTAGGTTGACCATCACCACCGTGGAAATGTGTGTACCAGGGAGAGTTAGGGTCACCATCACCATCATGGGAATGTGTGTACCAGGGAGCGTTAGGTTCACCGCCGTGGGAGGGTGTGTACCAAGGAGCGTTGTTCACCGCAGTGGGAGTGTGTGCACCAGCGAGCGTTAGGTTCACAATCACCCCCGTGGGAGTGTGTGTACCAGGGAGTGTTAGTTTCACCATCGTGGGTGTCTATGTACCATGGGGCGTTAGGTTCACCATCACCACTGTGTGAGTGTGTGTACCAGGGAGCGTTAGGTTCACCATCGGGGTGCTCTGGCGGCACCAGGGAGCGTTAGGTTCACCTGGGTCACCACTGTTGAAGGTGTGTACCATTTGAGGTTGCCAGGCACACCATCACCACCGTGGGGGAGTGTGTACCTGTGGGAGTGTTAGGGTTCACCATCACTGGCCTGTGGCAGTGTGCACCAGGGAGCATTAGGGATCACCATCACCTCAGGGTTGTGTGTACCAGGGAGCATTAGGTTCACCACTCACTGTGGGAGTGTGACTTCAATGGAGCGTTATGTTCACCGTCACCACTGTGGAGTGTGTGGCACCAGGGAGCGTTAGGGGTTCACCATCACCACCTTGTGAGTGTGTGTACCAGGGAGATTTAGGGTCACCATCACCATCGTGGGAGTGTGTGTACCAGGGAGCGTTAAGTTCACCGCCGTGGGAGTGTGCGTACAAGGGAGCGGTAGGTTCACCGCAGTGGGAGTATGTGTACCTGGGAGCGTTAGGTTCACCATCACCACCGTGGGAGTGTGTGTACCAGGGAGTGTTAGGTTCACCATCGTGGGTGTCTGTGTACCAGGGAGCGTTAGGTTCACCATAACCACCGAGGGAGTGTGTGCACGAGGGAGCGTTAGGTTTACCGTCACCACCATAGGAGTGTGTGTACCAGGGAGCGTTATTTTCACCATCACCACCGTGGGAGTGTGTTTACCAGGGACCGTTAGGGTCATTTTCACCACCGTGGGAGTGTGTGTACCAGGGAGCGTTAGGTTCACCATCACCACCGTGGGAGTGTGTGTACCAGGGAGCGTTAGGCTCACCATTGTGGGTGTCTGTGTACCAGGGAGCTTTAGGTTGACCATCACCACCGTGGGAGTGAGTACCAAGGAGCGTTAGGTTCACCATCACCACCTTGGGAGTGCGTGTACCAGGGAGCGTTACTTTCACCATCACCAGCGTGGGAGTGTGTGTACCAGGGAGAGTTAGGTTCACCATCACCACCGTGGGAATGTGTGTACTAGGGAGAGTTAGGGTCACCAGCGTGGGTGTCTGTGTACCAGGGAGCTTTAGGTTGACCATCACCACCGTGGGAGTGAGTACCAAGGAGCGTTATGTTCACCATCACCACCGTGGGAGTGCGTGTCCCAGGGAGCGTTAGTTTCACCATCACCAGCGTGGGAGTGTGTGTACCAGGGAGCGTTAGGTTCATCATCACCACCGTGGGAATGTGTGTACCAGGGAGAGTTAGGGTCACCTATCACCATTGTGAGTGTAACTAAGGAGCGTTAGGTTCACTGCAGGGGAGGTGTGTACCAGGAGCAGCAGCTCACCAATATCACTCCTGTGGAGTGTGTACCAGCGAGTGTTAGTTTCACTCATCGTGGGTGTCTGTGTACCAGGGAGCGTTAGGAGCCCAACATCACCACTGTGTGAGTGTGTACCAGGAGCGTTATTAGGGTTCACCAACACCACCGTGAGAGTGTGTGTACCATGGAGCGTTAGGTACACCATCACCACCGTGGGAGTGTTTGTACCAGGGAGTGTTAGGTTCACCATCACCATCGTGGCAGTGTGTGTACCAGGGAGCGTTAGGTTCACCATCAACACCGTGGGAGTGTGTGTACCAGGGAGCATTAGGTTAACCATCACAACCGTGGCAGTGTGTGTTCAAGGGAGCGTTAGGTTCACCATCACCACCGTGGGAGTGTGTGTACCAGGGAGAGTTAGGGTCACCATCACCATCGTGGGAGTGTGTGTACCAAGGAGCGTTAGGTTCACCGCCGTGGGAGTGTGTGTACCAAGGGGCGTTAGGTTCACCGCAGTGGGAGTGTGTGTACTAGGGAGTGTTAGGTTCACCATCACCCCATTGGGAGTGTGTGTACCAGGGAGTGTTAGTTTCATCATCGTGGGTGTCTATGTACCAGGGAGCGTTAGGTTCACCATCACCACTATGTGAGTGTGTGTACCAGGGAGCGTTAGGTTCACCGTCACCACCGTGGGAGTGTGTGTACCAAGGAGAGTTAGGTACACCATCACCACCGTGGGAGTGTGTGTACCAGGGAGTGTTAGGTTCACCATCACCCCCGTGGGAGTGTGTGTACCAGGGAGCATTAGGTTCACCATCACCACCGTGGGAGTGTGTGTTCACGGAGCGTTAGGGTTCACTGTCACCACTGTGGGAGGTGTGTACCAGGGAGCGTTAGGTTCAACATCACCTTGGGAGTGTGTGTACCAGGAGGGTCACCATCACCATCGTGGGAGTGTCTCTTCCAGGGAGCCTTAAGTTCTCTGCCGTGGGAGTGTGTGTACCAGGGAGCGTTAGGTTCAACGCAGTGGGAGTGTGTGTATCAGGGAGCGTTAGGTTCACCATCACCACCGTGGGAGTGTGTGTACCAGGGAGTGTTAGTTTCACCATCGTGGGTGTCTGTGTACCAAGGAGCGTTAGGTTCAAAATCACCACCGAGGGAGTGTGTGCACGAGGGAGGGTTAGGTTCACCGTCACCACCATAGGAGTGTGTGTACCAGGGAGCGTTAGTTTCATCATCACCACCGTGGGAGTGTGTACCAGAGACCGTTAGGGTCATCTCCACCACCGTGGGAGTGTGTGTACCAGGGAGCGTTAGGTTCACCATCACCACTGTGGGAATGTGTGTACAAGGGAGCATTAGGTTCACCATCACCACCGTGGTAGTGTGTGTTCAATGGAGCGTTAGGTTCACCGTCACCACCGTGGGAGTGTTTGTACCAGGGAGCGTTAGGTTCACCATCACCACCTTGTGAGTGTGTGTACCAGGGAGATTTAGGGTCACCTTCACCATCGTGGGAGTGTGTGTACCTGGGAGCGTTAAGTTCACCGCCGTGGGAGTGTGTGTACAAGGGAGCGTTAGGTTCACCGCAGTGGGAGTATGTGTACCTAGGAGCGTTAGGTTCACCATCACCACCGTGGGAGTGTGTATACCAGGGAGTGTTAGGTTCACCATCGTGGGTGTCTGTGTACCAGGAGCGTTATGTTCACCATAACGGTTCGAGGGCGTGTGTGCACGAGGGAGCGTTAGGTTCACCGTCACCACCATATGAGTGTGTGTACCAGGGAGCGTTAGTTTCACCATCACCACCGTAGGAATGTGTGTACCAGGGAGAGTTAGGGTCACCATCGTGGGTGTCTGTGTACCAGGGAGCTTTAGGTTGACCATCACCACCGTGGGAGTGAGTACCAGGGAGCGTTATGTTCACCATAACGATCGAGGGCGTGTGTGCACGAGGGAGCGTTAGTTTCACCATCACCAGCGTGGGAGTGTGTGTACCAGGGAGCGTTAGGTTCACCATCACCACCGTGGGAATGTGTGTAC
>NW_024745222.1:0-79243 GCF_018991925.1 Homarus americanus | reverse complement strand
TGGAGCATAACAAAGACCCTGACGGAGTATAACAAAGTCCCATGATCCAGGAAAACAAAGCCCCATGATCGAGTATAACAAAGTCCCCTGTTCCAGTATAACAAAGTCCCCTGATCGAGCATAACAAAGACCCCTGGTCGAGTATAAAAAAGTCACCTGATCGAGTATAACAAAGTTCCCTGGTTGAGTATAACAAAGCCCCCTCATCGAGTATGACAAAGTCCCCTGATCGAGTATAACAAATTCACCTGATCGAGTATAACAAAGTCCCCTCATCAAGTATAACAAAGTTCTCTTATCGAGCATAACAAAGGCCCCTGGTCGAGTATAACAAAGCCCCTCTGATCAAATATTAAAAATTCCCCAAATCAAGTATAACAAAGTTCCCTGGTCGTCTGTAACAAAGTCCTTTGATTGAGTATAACAAAGTCACCTGGTTGACAATAAAAAAGGCCCCTGGTCTAGTATAAAAAAGTCCCCTAATCGAATGTAACAAAAGCCACTAGTCGAGCATAACAAAGCACCCTGGTCGAGTATAACAAAGCCCCCTAATCGAGTATAACAAAGTCCCTTGATCCAGTATATCAAACCTCACTGGTCGAGCATAATAAAGGCCCTGATCGAGTATAACAAGGTCTCATGACTGAGTATAACAAATTCCCCTGGTTCGAGTATAACAAAAGCCCCTGATATAGTATAACAAAGGCCCCTGATCGAGTATAACAAAGTCCCCTGATGGAGCATAACAAAGGCCCCTGGTCGAGTGTAACAAAGCCCACTCATCGAGAATATCAAAGTCCCCTGATCAAGTATAACAAAGGCCCCCAATCGAGTCTAACAAAGTCCCCTGATCGAGTATAGCAAAGGCCCTTGATCGAGTATAACAAATGCCCCTCATCGAGTAAAACAAAGTCCCCTAATCGAATATAACAAAGTCCCCTGATCGAGTATAACAAACGCCACTGGTCGAGCATAACAAAGGATGCTGGTCGAGCATAACAAAGTCCCCTAATCGAGTATAACAAAGTCCCCTGGTCGAGTATAACAAATTCCCCTGATCGAGTATAACAAAGTCCCCTGGTTGAGCATAACAAAGGCCCTTGATCGAGTATAACAAAGTCCCCTGGTCTAGTATAACAAATTCCCCTCATCGAGTATAACAAAGTCCCCTTTGTCGAGTATAACAAATTCCCCTGATCAAGTATAACAAAGTCCCCTGATCGATTATGACAAAGGCCCTTGATCGAGTATAACAAAGGCCCCTGATCGAGTATAACAAAGCCCTCTGATCGAGTATAACAAAGTCCCCTGGTCGTGTATAACAAAGTCCCCTGATCGAATATAACAAAGGCACCTGATCGAGTATAACAAAGTCCCCTTATCGACCATAACAAAGGCCCCTAGTCGAGTATAACAAAGCCCCCCTGATCGAATATTACAAAGTCTCCTGATCAAGTATAACAAAGTCCCATGATCGAGTATAACAAAGTCCCCTGGTCGAGTATAACAAAGGCCCCTGATGGAGTATAACAAAGACCCTGATGGAGTATAACAAAGTCCGCTGGTTGATATAAACAAAGCCCCCTGATCGAGTATAACAAAGTCCCTTGATCGAGTATAACAAAAGCCCCTAATCGATTATAACAAAGGCCCCCGGTTGAGTATAACAAAGCATCCTCATCGAGTATAGCAAAGTCCTCTAATCGAGAATAACACATCCCCTGATCGAGTAAAACATATCCCCTGATCGTGTATAACAAAGTTCCCTGGTCGAGTATAGTAATGTCCCCTGATCGAGTAATACAAAGCCCCCTAATCGAGTATAACAAAGTCCCCTGCTCAAGTTTAACAAAGTCCCCTAATCGAGTATAACAAAGACCTCTGATCGAGTATAACAAAGGCCCTTGATCGAGTATAACAAAGTCCCCTGGTCTAGTATAACAAATTCCCCTGATCGAGTATAACAAAGTCCCTGGTCGAGTATAACAAATTCCCCGATCGAGTATAACAAAGTCCCCTGGTTGAGTATAACAAAGGCCCTTGATCGAGTATAACAAAGTCCCCTGGTCTAGTATAACAAATTCCCCTGATCGAGTATAACAAAGTCCCCTGGTCGAGTATAACAAATTCCCGTGATCAAGTATAACAAAGTCCCCTGATCGATTATGACAAAGGCCCTTGATCGAGTATAACAAAGGCCCCTGATCGAGTATAACAAAGTCCTCTTATCGAGTATAAGCAAAGCCCCCTGGTCGTGTATAACAAAGTCCTTTGGTCGAGTATAACAAATTCCCCTGATCTAGTATAACAAAGTCCTGTGATCGAGCATAACAAAGGACCCTGGACGAGTATAACAAAGCCCCCTGATCGAGTATAACAAAGTCCCCTTATCTAGTATTAAATCCCCTGATCGAGTATAGCAAAGGCCCTTGATCGAAAATAACAAATGCCCCTCATCGAGTATAACAAAGTCCCCTGATCGCGTATAACAAAGTCCCCTGGTCGAGTATAACAAAGTTCCCTAATCGAGTATAACAAAGTCCTTCTCATCGAGTATAACATAGTCCCCTGATCGAGTATAACAAAGGCCCTTGATCGAGTATAATAAAGGCCCCTGATCGAGTATAACAAAAACCCTGATCGAATATACAAAAAGTCTCCTGATCGAGTAAAACAAAATCCCCTGGTCGAGTATAACAAAGTCCCATGGTCGAGTATAACAATGTCCCCTGATCGAGTATAACAAAGTCCTCAGATCGAGTATAACAAAGTCCCATGGTCGAGTATAACAAAGTCACCTGATCGAGTATAACAAAGCCTCCTGATCGAGTATAACAAAGTCCCTTGATCGAGTATAACACATCCCCTGATCGAGTATAACCTATCCCCTGATCGTGTATAACAAAGTTCCCTGGTCAAGTATAGTTATGTCCCCTGATCGAGTATAACAAAGCCCCCTGATCGAGTATAACAAAGTCCCCTGGTCGAGTAAAACAAAGTCCTCTGATGGAGTAATGTTATACTCGATCAGGGGCCTTTGTTATACTCGATCAGGGGACATTACAATACTCGACCAGGAAACTTTGTTATACACGATCAGAGGCTATGTTATACTCGATCAGGGGATGTGATATACTCGATCACAGGACTTTGTTATACTCGAATAGGAGGCTTTGTTATACTCAACCGGGGGCTTTATTATACACGACCAGAGAACTTTGTTATACTCGATCAGAGGACTTTGTTATATTCGATCAGGGGACTTTGTTATTCTCGATCAGGGGCCTTGGTTATACTCGACCAGGGGACTGTGTTATACTCGACCAGGGGACTTTGTTATACGCGACCAGGGGACTTTGTAATACTCGATGAGGGGAATTTGTTATACTCGACTATTGGACTTTGTTATACTCGATAACAGGACTTTGTTATACTCGATCAGTGGAATTTGTTATACTGGATATGGGGACTTTGTTATACTCGATCAGGGGGCTTTGTTATACTCAACCAAGGGACTTTGTTATATTCGATCAAGTGGTTTTGTTATACTCGACCAGGGGTCTTTGTTGTGCTCGATCACGCGACTTTGTTATACCTGATCAGGGGCCTTTGATATACTCGATCAGGGGACTTTGTTATACTCGATCTGGGGGCTTTGTTTTCCTCGATCATGGGACTTTGTTATACTTGATCAGGGGACTTTGTAATATTCGATCAGGAGGGCTTTGTTATACTCGATCAGGGGACTTTGTTATTATCGATCAGGGGCGTTTGTTATACTAGATCAGGGGACATTACTATACTCGACCAGGAAACTATGTCATACACGACCATCCCCTGATCGAGTATAACAAACTCCCCTGATCGAGTATAATAAAGTCCTGTTATCTAGTATAACAAAGTCCCCTAGTCGAGTATAACAAAGTCCCCTGGTCGCGTATAACAAAGTCCCCTGGTCGCATATAACAAAGTCCCCTGGTTGAGTATAACAAAGTCCCCTGGTCGAGTATAACCAAGGCCCCTGATCGCGTATAACAAAGTCCCCTGGTCTAGTATAACAAAGTCCCTGGTCGAGTATAACCAAGGCCCCTGATCGAGAATAACAAAGTCCCCTTATCGAGCATAACAAAGGCCCCTAGTCGAGCATAACAAAGACCCCAGGTCGAGTATAACAAAGCCACCTGATCGAGTATAACAAATTCCTCGATAGTATCGAGTATAACAAAGTCCCCTGATCGTGTATAACAAAGTCCCCTAATCGAGTATAACAAAGGCCCCCAGTTGAGTATAAGAAAGCCTCCTAATCGAGTATAACAAAGTCCCCTGATCGAGTATAATACATCCCCTGATCGAGTATAACATTACTCCATCAGGGGACTTTGTTTTACTCGACCAGGGGACTTTGTTATACTCGATCAGGGGGCTTTGTTATACTCGATCAGGGGACATAACTATACTTGACCAGGGAACTTTGTTATACACGATCAGGGGATATGTTATACTCGATCAGGGGATTTGTTATACTCGATCAGGGGACTTTGTTATACTCAGTCAGGAGGCTTTGTTATACTCAACCGGGGGCCTTTTTTATACTCGATCAGGGAAATTTGTTATACTCGATCAAGGGACTTTGTTATACTCAACCAGGGGACTTTGTTATTCTCGCCCAGGGGTCTTTGCTATGATCGATTAGGGGACTTTGTTATACTCGATCAGGGGCCTGTGTTTCTCTCGATCAGGGGACTTCGTTATTCTCGACCAGGGGACATTGTTATACTCGATGAGGGGAATTTGTAATAATCGATCAAGGTGCCTTTGTCATAACCGATCCGGGGACTTTGTTAGACTCGATGAGGGTCCTTTGTTATACTCGATGAGGGGCCTTTGTTATACTCAATCATGGGCCATTGTTATACTCAACCAGGGGACTTTGTTATACTCGATAAGAGGAATTTATTATACTCGACCAGGGGACTTTGTTATACTCGATAAGGGGAATTTTATATACTCGACCAGGGGACTTTGTTATACACGACCATTGGACTTTGTTATATTCGATCAGAGGACTTTGTTATACTCGATCGGGGGACTTTGTTTTACTAGATCAGGGGGCTTTGTTTTACTCGATCAAGGGACTTTGTTAAACTCGATTAGGGGCCTTTATTATACTCGATCAAGGGCCTTTGTTATACCCGATCAGTGGACTTTGTTATACTCGATCAGCGGACTTTGGTATACTCGATCAGGGGACTTTGTCGTACTCGACCAAGGGACTTTGTTATACTCGAACAGGGGGCTTTGTTATACTCGATCAGGGGACATTACTATACTCGACCAGGGAACTTTGTTATACACGATCAGGGGATATGTTTTACTCTATCAGGGGATGTGTTATACTCGATCAGGGGACTTTGATATACTCGATCAGTTGGCTTTATTATACTCGACCAGGGGCCTTTGTTATGCTCGAGCAGGGTACTTTGTTATACTCGTTGAGGGGCCTTTGTTATACTATATTGGGGACTTTTGTTATACTCGAACAAAGGGAATTTGTTATACTCGATCATGAGACTTTGTTATACTCGATCAGGGTCTTTATTATACTCGACCAGAGGGGTTTGATATACTCGATGAGGGAAATTTGTTATACTCGATCAGAGGGCTTTGTTATATTCGATTAGGGGACTTTGTTATATTCGACCAGGGACCTTTGTTATGGTTAACCAGGGGACTTTGTTATTCTCGATGGGGGGACTTTGTTATACTCGATCAGGGGGCTTTGTTTTCCTCGACCAGTGGACTTTGTTATACTCGATCAGGGGACTTTGTTATACTTGATCAGGGAACTTTGTAATATTCGATCAGGGGGGCTTTGTTTTCCTCGACCAGGGGACTTTGTTATAGTCGACCAGGGGCCTTTGTTATACTCGATCAAGGGACTTTGTTATACTCGATCAGGGGGCTTTGTTATACTCAACCAGAGGGCTTTGTTATACTCGATCAGGTGGTTATGTTATACTCGACCAGGGGTCTTTGTTATGCTCGATCAGGGGACTTTGTTATACTCGATCAGGGGACTTTGTTATACTCGATGAGGGGACTTTGTTATACTCGATTAGGGGGCTTTGTTTTCCTCGATCAGGGAACTTTGTTGTACTCCATCAGGGACTTTGTTATACTCCACCACGGACTTTGTTATGCTCCATTAGGGGCCTTTGTTATAGTCGACCAGGGGACTTTGTTATACTTGATCAGGGGACTTTGTAATATTCGATCAGGGGGGCTTTGTTATACTCGACCATGGGCCTTTGTTATGCTCGATGAGTTGACTTTGTTATACACGATGAGTGGCCTTTGTTATGCTCGATCAGGGGACATTGTTATACTTGATCAGGGGACTTTGTTATACTCGATCAGGGAACTTTGTTTTACTCGATCATGGGGATTGATATACTCGATCAGGGGACTTTGTTATACTCGATCAGAGAACTTTGTGATACTCGATCAGGGGACTTTGTAATACTCGACCAGGGGACTTTGTTATACTCAATCAGGAGGCTTTGTTATATTCGATCGTGGGACATTACTATACTCGCCCAGGGAACTTTGTTATACACGATCAGGGGATATGTTATACTCGATCAGGGGATGTGTTATACTCAATCAGGGGACTTTGTTATACTCGATCAGGGGCCTTTATTATACTCGATGAAGGGCCTTTGTTATTCTCGATCAGGGGACTTTGTTATACTCGATCAGAGGACTTTGATATACTCGATCAGGGGACTTTGTTATCCTCGACCAGGGGACATTACTATACTCGATTAGGGACCTTTGTTTATACTCGATCAGGGCAGTTTGTTATACTCGATGAGGGGCCTTTGTTATATTATATCAGGGGCTTTTGTTATACTCGACCCAGGGGAATTTCTTATTCTCGATCATGAGACTTTGTTATACTTGATCATTGCCTTTATTATTCTCGACCAGCGGGGTTTGATATCCTCGATCAGGGGACTTTGTTATACTCGATCAGCGGGCTTTGTTATACTCGACCAGGGTGCTTTGTTATGCTCGACGAGTGGCCTTTGTTAAACTCGACCATGGGGCTTTGTTATATTCGATTAGGGGACTTTGTTATACTCGACCAGGGGCCTTTGTTATACTCGATGAAGGGACTTTGTTATACTCGATGAGGGGGCTTTGTTTTCCTCGACCAGGGGACTTTGATATACTCGATCAGGGGACTTTGTTATACCTGAACAGGGGACTTTGTAATATTCGATCTGGGGGGATTTGTTATACGTGACCAGGGGCCTTTGTTATGCTCGATAAGGGGACTTTCTTATACACGATGAGGGGCCTTTGTTATACTCGATCAGGGGACATTGTTATACACGATCAGGGATATGTTATACTCGATCAGAGGATGTGTTATACTTGATGAGGGGACTTTGTATTATTCGATCAGGGGGGCTTTGTTATGCTCGAACAGGGGCCTTTGTTATGCTCGATAAGGGGACTTTGTTATATTCGATCAGAGGACTTTGTTATTCTCGATCAGGGGCCTTGGGTGTTCTCGATGAAGGGCCTTTGTTATCCTCGATCAGGGGACTTTGTTATACTCGAGCAGGGGACTTTGTTATACTCGATGAGGGGGGCTTTGATATACTCGATCAGGAAACTTTGTTATACTCGATCAGAGGACTTTGTTATACTCGGTCAGGGGAATTTGTTATACTCGACCAGGGGGCTTTGTTTTACTGAATCAGGGGGCTTTGTTATACTCGATCAGGGGACATTACTATACTCGCCAAGGGAACTTTGTTATACACGATCAGGAGATATGTTATACTCGATCAGGGGATGTGTTATACTTAATTAGGGGACTTTGTTATACTCGATGGGGAGGCTTTGTTATACTCAACCGGGGGCTTTTGTTATACTCGATCATGGGCCTTTGTTATACTAGATCAGGTGACTTTGTTATACTCGACCATGAGACTATGTTATACTCGATCAGGGGGCTTTGTTATACTCGACCAGGGGCCTTTGTTATGCTCGATCAGGGTACTTTGTTATACTCGATCATGGGGCTTTGTTATGCTCGATCAGGGGACAAAACTGTACTCGATTAGGGGCCTTTGTTTATACTCGATCAGGGGACTTTGATAAACTCGATTAGGGCCCTTTATTATACTCGATCAAGGGCCTCTGTTATACCCGATCAGCGGACTTTGTTATACTCGAGCAGAGGACTTTGGTATACTCGATCAGGGGACTTTGTTATACTCAAACAGGGGACTTTGTTATACTCGATGAGGGGGCTTTGTTATACTCGAACAGGGGCCTTTGTTATGGTCAACAAGGAGACTTTGTTATACTCGATGAGGGGACTTTGTTATTCTCGATGAGGGGGCTTTGTTTTCGTCGACCAGGGGACTTTGATATACTCAATCAGGGGACTTTGTTGTACTTGATCAGGGGACTTTGTAATATTCGATCAGGGGGCTTTGTTATACTCGACCAGGGGTCTTTGTTATGCTCGATAAGGGGACTTTGTTATACACGATGAGGGGCCTTTGTTATACTCGTTCAGGGGACATTGTTATACTCAATCAGGGGATATGTTATACTCGATCAGGGGATGTGTTATAATTGATCAGGGGCCTTTGTATTATTCGATCAGGGGGGCTTTGTTATGCTCGATAAGGGATATTTGCTATATTCGACCAGAGGACTTTGTTAATCTCGATCAGGGGCCTTGGTTGTACTCCATGAAGGGCCTTTGTTATACTCGATGAGGGGACTTTGTTATACTCGATCAGGGGGATTTGTTTTCCTCGAGAAGGGGACTTTGTTATACTCGATCAGTGGACTTTGTTATACTTGATCAGGGGACTTTGTAAGATTCGATCAGAGGAGATTTCTTATACTCGACCAGGGGCCTTTGTTATGCTCGATAAGGTTACTTTGTTATACTCGATGAGGGTCCTTTGTTATACTCGATGAGGGGACATTACTATACTCGACCAGGGAACTTTGTTATACACAATCAGGGGATATGTTATACTCGATCAGGGGATGTGTTATACTCGATCAGGGGACTTTGTTATACTCAGTCAGGAGGCTTTGTTATACTCAACCGGGGGCCTTTGTTATACTCGACCAGGGAACTTTGTTATATTCGTTCAGAGTACTTTGTTATTCTCGATCAGGGGCCTTGGTTATACTCGACCAGGGGACTTTGTTATACTCGACCAGGGGACTTTGTTATACTCGACCAGGGGACTTTGTTATACTCGATCAGGGGAATTTGTAATAATCGATCAAGGGCCTTTGTCGTAATCGATCAGGGGACTTTGTTATACTCAATCATGGGCCATTGTTATACTCATCCAGGGGAAATGTTATACTCGATAAGAGGAATTTGTTATACTCGACCAGGGGACTTTGTTATACTCGATCAGGGGAATTTGTTATACTCGACCAGGGGACTTTGTTATACACGACCATTGGACTTTGTTATATTCGATCAGAGGACTTTAGTATACCCATCGGGGGACTTTGTTATACTAGATCAGGGGGCTTTGTTATACTCGATCAAGGGACTTTGTTAAACTCGATTAGGGCCCTTTATTATACTCGATCAAGGGCCTCTGTTATACCCGATCAGTGGACTTTGGTATACTCGATCAGGGGACTTTGTTATACTCAAACAGGGGACTTTGTTATACTCGATCAGGGGGCTTTGTTATACTCGATCAGGGGATATTACTATACTCGAACAGGAAACTTTGTTATACACGATCAGGGTATATGTTATACTCGATCAGGGGATGTGATATACTCGATCACAGGACTTTGTTATACTCGATTAGGAGGCTTTGTTATACTCAACCGGGGGCTTTGTTATTCACGACCAGGGAACTTTGTTATACTCGATCAGAGAACTTTGTTATATTCGATCAGGGGACTTTGTTATTCTCGATCAGGGTTTTTGGTTATACTCGACCAGGGGACTGTGTTATACTCGACCAGGGGCCTTTGTTATGGTCAACCAGGGGACTATGTTATACTCGATGAAGGGACTTTATTATACTCGATGAGGGGGCTTTGTTTACCTCGACCAGGGGAGTTTGATATACTCGATCAGGGGACTTTGTTATACTTGATCAGGGGACTTTGTAATATTCGATCAGGGGGGCTTTGTTATACTCGACCATGGGCCTTTGTTATGCTCGATGAGGGGACTTTGTTATACACGATGAGTGGCCTTTGTTATGCTCGATTAGGGGACATTGTTATACTTGATCAGGGGACTTTGTTATACTCGATCAGGGAACTTTGTTTTACTCGATCAGGGGGCATTGATATACTCGATCAGGGGACTTTGTTATACTCGATCAGACAACTTTGTGATACTCGATCAGGGGCTTTGTAATACTCGACCAGGGGACTTTGTTATACTCAATCAGGGGCCTTTGTTATATTCGATCGTGGGACATTACTATTCTCGCCCAGGGAACTTTGTTATACACGATCAGGGGATATGTTATACTCGATCAAGGGCATTTGTTATACTCGACTAGGGGACTTTTTTATACTCGATCAGAGGACTTTGTTATACATCGATCAGGGGACATTGTTATACTCGACCAGGGGACTTTGTTATACTTGATGAGGGGGCTTTGTTATACACGATCAGGGGACATGTTATACTCGATCAGGGGATGTGTTATACTCGATCAGGGACGTTGTTATACTCGATAAGGAGGCTTTGTAATACTCAACCGGGGGCCTTTGTTATGCTCGATCAGGGGCCTTTGTTATAGTCGATCAAGGTACTTTGTTATACTCGACCATGGGACATTGTTATACGAGATCAGGGGACTTTGTTATACACGATCAGGAGACTTTGTTATACTCGATTAGGGGACTTTGTTATACTCGATGTGGGGGCTTTGATATACTCGATCTGGGGACTTTGTTATAATCGACCAGGGGACATTGTTATACTAGATCAGGGGACTTTGTTATACTCCATGAGGAGACTTTGTTATACTCGATGTAGGGGCTTTGATATACTCGATCAGGGGACTTTGTTATACTCGATCAGGGGAATTTGTTATACTCGACCAGGGGACTTTGTTATACTCGATCATTGGACTTTGTTTTACTCGATCAGGAGATTTGTTATACTCGACCAGCGAACTTTGTTATACTCGATTTTGGAACTTTGTTATACTCGATCAGGGGTTTTTGTTATACTCGAACAGGGGCCATTGTTATACTATATCAGGGGCTTTTGTTATACTCGAACTAGGGTAATTTCTTATACTCGATCATGAGACATTGTTATACTCGATCAGGGCCTTTATTATGTTCGACCAGGGGGGTTTGATATACTCGATCAGGGGACTTTGTTATACTCGATCAGGGGGCCTTGTTATACTCGACCAGGGTGCTTTGTTGTGCTCGACCAGAGGACTTTGTTATACTCGATAAGGGGACTTTGTTATACTCGATCAGGGGACGTTGTTATACTCGATCAGGGACCTTTGTTATACTCGATCATGGGCCATTGTTATACTCAACCAGGGGACTTTGTTATACTCGATCAGGGGAATTTCTTATACTCGACCAGGGGAATTTGTTATACTCGATCAGGGGAATTTGTTATACTCGACCAGGGGACTTTGTTATACTCGATCAAGGGCCTTTGTTATACTCGATCAGAGGACTTTGTTATACTCGATTAGGGGACTTTGTTATACTTGAGCAAGGGACTTTGTTATACTCGATCAGGGGGCTTTGTTATAATCGATCAGGGGACATTACTATACTCGACCAGGGAACTTTGTTATACACGATCAGGGGATATGTTTTACTCGATTAGGGGAAGTGTTATACTCGATTAGGGGACTTTGCTATACTCGATGAGGATGGTTTGTTATACTCAGCAAGGAGGCTTTGTTATACTCAACCGGGGGCCTTTGTTATACTCGATCAGGGGAATTTGTTAAACTCGATCAGGGCACTTTGTTATACTCGATCAGGGGGCTTTGTTTTACTCAACCAGGGGATTTTGTTATACTCGATCAGGTGGTTTTGGTATACTCGACCAGGGGTCTTTGCTATGCTCGATCAGGGGTCTTTGTTATACTCGATCAGGGGCCTTTGTTATACTCGATCAGAGGCCTTTGTTATACTCGATCAGGGGACTTTGTTATACTCGATCAGGGGGCTTTGTTTTACTCGATCATTGGACTTTGTATTATTCGATCAGGGGGCTTTGTTATGCTCGACCAGGGGCCTTTATTATGCTCGATAAGGGGACTTTGTTATATTCCATCAGAGGACTCTGTTATTCTCGATCAGGGGCCTTGGTTATACTCGACCAGGGGACTTTGTTATACTCGACCAGGGTCCTTTCTTATGGTCTACCAGTGGCCTTTGTTATACTCGATGAGGGGGCTTTGTTATATTCGATTATGGGACTTTGTTATACTCGATGAGGGGCATTTGTTATACTCAATCAAGGGCTTTGCTATACTCGATCACGGGATTTTGTTATACTAGATCAGGGGACTTTGTTATACTCGATCAGAGGGCTTTGTTATACTCGACCATGGGCCTTTGTTATGCTCGATGAGAGGACTTTGTTATACTCGATCGGGGGACTTTGTTTTCCTCGATCAGGGGGCTTTGTTATACTCGATCAGGGGACTTTGTTATACTCGACCAGGTGACATTGTTTTACTCGATCAGGGGACTTTTTTATATTCGATCAACGGACTTTGTTATACTCGATCAAGGACCTTTTTTATACTCTATCAGGGGACTTTGTTATACTCGATCAGCGGATGTGTAATACTCGATCAGGGGACTTTGCTATACTCGATCAAGAGGCTTTGTTATACTCAACCGGGTTCCTTTGTTATACTCGATCAGGGGCCTTTGTTATACTTGATCAGGGGACTTTGTTATACTGGATGAGGGGTCTTTGTTATACTCGATCAGGGGACATTACTATTCTAGACCAGGGAACTTTGTGATACACAATCAGGTGATATCTTATACTCGATCAGGGGATTTTGTTATACTAGATGAGGGGACATTGTTATAATCGATCAGGGGGCTTTGTTATACTCGATCAGAGGAATTTGTTATACTAGATCAGGGGACTTTGTTATACTCGATCAGCGGCCTTTAATATATTCGACCAGGGGACTTTGTTATACTCGATTAGGGGATTTTGTTATACTCGATGAGGGGGCTTTGATATTCCCGATCAAGGGGCTTTGTTATATTCGATTAGGGGACTTTGTTATACTCGAAAAGGACCATTTGTTATACTCGATCAAGTCCCTTTGCTATACTCGATCAGGGGATTTTGTTATACTAGATCAGGGGACTTTGTTATACTCGATTAGGCGACTTTGTTATACTCGATGAGGGAACTTTGTCATACTCGATCAGGGGGCTTTGTTTTCCTCGATCAGGGGACTTTGGTATACTCCATCATGGTCTTTGTTATACTCGATCAGGGGACTTCGTTATACTCGATCAGAGGACTTTGTCATACTTGATCAGGGGACGTTGTTGTACTCGATGAGGGGTCTTTGTTATACTCGATCAGGGGATATGTTATACTCGATCAGGGGGTGTGTTATACTCAACCGGGGGCGTTTATTATACTCGATCATGGGCCTTTGTTATACTCGATGAGGTGACTTTGTTATACTCGACCATGGGACTTTGTTATACTCGATCAGGGGACTTTGATATACTCGATCGGGGTCTTTATTATACTCAATCAACAGCCTTTGTTATACTCGATCAGGTGACTTTGTTATACTCGACCAGGGGACTTTGTTATACTCGATCAGGGGCCTTTATTATACTCAATCAAGGGCCTTTGTTATACTCGATCAGGTGACTTTATTATACTCGACCAGGGGACTTTGTTATATACTCGACCAGGGGACTTTGTTATACTCGATCTGAGGACTTTGTTATACTGATCAGGGGACTTTGTTACACTCGACCAGGGGAGTTTGTTATACTCGAGCAGGGACTTTGTTATACTCGACCAGGGGACTTTGTTATACTCGACCTGAGGACTTTGTTATACTCGTTCAGGGTCTTTGTTATACTCCACCAGGGAACTTTGTTATACTCGATCAGGGGACTTTGTTATACTCGTTGATGGGGCTTTGTTATACTCGATCAGGGGCCTTTATTTTACTCAATCAAGGGCCTTTGTTATACTCGATCAGGGGACTTTGTTATACTCGACCAGGGGACTTTGTTATACTCGACCAGGGGACTTTGTTATACTCGATCTGAGGACTTTGTTTTACTCGATCAGGGGACTTTGTTATATTCGACCAGGGGACTTTGTTATACTCGATCAGGGGACTTTGTTATACTCGACCAGGGGGCTGTGTTATACTCGATCTGAGGACATTGTTATACTCGACCAGGGGACTTTGTTATACTCGATCTGAGGACTTTGTTATACTCGATCAAGGGACTTTGTTATACTCAACCGGGGGCCTTTGTTATATTCGATGAGGGGCCTTTGTTATACTCGATCAAGGGACTTTTTTATACTCGATCAGAGGACTTTGTTATACTCGTTGACGGGGCTTTGTTTTCCTCGATCAAGGGACTTTGTTATACTCCATCAGGGTCTTTATTATACTCCATCAGGGGCCTTTGTTATACTCGACCAGGGGACTTTGTTATTCTCGTTCAGGGGACTTTGTTATACATGATCATTGGACTTTGTAATATTCGATCAGGGGGGCTTTGTTATACTCGACCAGGGGCCTTTGTTATGCTCGCTAAGGGGACTTTGTTATACTCGATCAGGGGCCTTTGTTATACTTGATCAGGGGACTTTGTTATACTCGACCAGGGGACTTTGTTATACTCGATTATAGGACTTTGTTATACACGATCAGGGGACATTGTTTTACTCGATCAGGGGACTTTTTTATATTCGATTAGAGGACTTTGTTATACTCGATGAGGGGCCTTTATTATACTCGATCAGGGGCTTTGTTATACTCGATGAGGAGACATTACTATACTCGACCAGGGAACTTTGTTATACACTATCAGGGGATATGTTATACTCGATCAGGGGATGTGTTATACTCGATGAGGGGACTTTGTTATACTCGATCAGGAGGCTTTGTTATACTCGATAAGGTGACTTTGTTATACTCGACCATGGGACTTTGTTATACTCGACGAGGGGCCTTTGTTATACACGATCAGGGGACTTTGTTATACTCGATCAGAGGACTTTGTTATACTCAATCAGGGGACTTTGTTATACTCGACCAGGGGACTTTGTTATACTCGATCAGGGGTGTTGTTATACTCGATCAGGGACATTACTATACTTGACAAGGGAACTTTGTTATACACGATCAGGGGATATGTTATACTCGATCAGGGGATGTGTTATACTCGATCAAGGGACTTTGTTATACTCGATCAGGAGGCTTTGTTATACTCGATTAGGTGACTTTGTTATATTCGACCAAGGGACTTTGTTATACTCGATAAGGGGACTTTGTTATACTCGATCAGAGGACTTTGTTATACTCGATCAGGGGGCTTTGTTATACTCGATCAGGGGACATTAATATACTAGACCAGGGAACTTTGTTATACAAGATCAATTGATATGTTATACTCGATCAGGGGATGTGTTAACTCGATCAGGGGACTTTGTTATACTCGATCAAGAGGCTTTGTTATACTCAACGGGGGGCTTTGTTATACTCGATCAGGGGCCTTTGTTATACTAGATCAGGGGACTTTGCTATACTCGATCAGGGGCCTTTATTATTTTTGACCAGGGGACTTTGTTATGCTCGACCAGTGGCCTTTGTTATAGTCGATCAGGAGCGCTTTGTTATATTCGATTAGGGGACTTTGATATACGTGATGAGGGGCATTTGTTATTCTCGATCAAGGGCCTTTGCTATACTCGATCAGGGGATTTTTTTGTACTAGATCAGGGGACTTTGTTATACTCGATCAGGGGCCTTTATTATTTTTGACCAGGGTGATTTGTTATACTCGATTAGGGGATTTTGTTATACTCGATGAGGGGGCTTTGATATACCCGATAAGGGGGCTTTGTTATATTCGATTAGGGGACTTTGTTATACTCGAAAAGGGCATTTGTTATACTCGATCAAGAGCCTTTGCTATACTCGATCAGGGGATTTTGTTATACTAGATCAGGGGACTTTGCTATACTCGATCTGAGGACTTTGTTATACTCGATCAGGGGACTTTGTTATACTCGACCAGGGGACTTTGTTACACTCGATAAGGGGACTTTGTTATACTCGACCAGGGGACTTTGTTATACTCGATTAGGGGCCTTTGTTATACTCGATCAAGGGCCTTTGTCATACTCGATCAGAGGACTTTGTTAGACTCGATGAGGGGTCTTTGTTATTGCCGATGAGGGGCCTTTTTTATACTCAATCATGCTCGATAACGGGACTTTGTTATACTCGATCTGGAGGCTTTGTTATACTCAACCGGGGGCCTTTGTTATACTCGATCAGTGGAATTTGTTATACTCGACCAGGGGACTTCGCTATACTCGATCAGGGGAATTTGTTATACTCGACCAGGAGACTTTGTTATACGCAATTAGGGGACTTTGTTATACTCGACCAGGAGACTTTGATTTACTCGATTAGGGGACTTTTTTATATTCGATCAAGGGACTTTGTTATACTCGATCAGGTGCCTTTATTATACTCGATCAAGGGCCTTTGTTATACTCGATCAGGGGACTTTGTTATACTCGATCAGAGGACTTTGTTATACTCGATCAGGGGCTTTGTTATACTCGATCAGGGTACACTACTATACTAGACCTGGGAACTTTGTTATACACGATCAGGTGATATATTATACTCGATCAGGGGATGTGTTATACTCGATCAGGGGACTTTGCTATACTCGATCAAGAGGCTTTGTTATACTCAACCTGGTTCCTTTGTTATACTCGATCAGGGGCCTTTGTTATACTTGATCAGGGGACTTTGTTATACTGGATGAGAGGTCTTTGTTATACTCGATCAGGGGACATTACTATTCTAGACCAGGGAACTTTGTTATACACAATCAGGTGATATCTTATACTCGATCAGGGGATTTTGTTATACTAGATGAGGGGACATTGTTATACTCGATCAGGGGGCTTTGTTATACTCGATCAGAGGAATTTGTTATACTAGATCAGGGGACTTTGTTATACTCGATTAGCGGCCTTTAATATATTCGATCAGGGGACTTTGTTATACTCGATTAGGGGATTTTGTTATACTCGATCAGGGGCCTTTATTATACTCAATCAAGGGCCTTTGTTATACTCGATCAGGTGACTTTATTATACTCGACCAGGGGACTTTGTTATACTCGACCAGGGGACTTTGTTATACTCGATCAGGGGACTTTGTTATACTCGACCAGGGGACTTTGTTATACTCGATCAGGGCACTTTGTTATACTCGACCAGGGGGCTTTGTTATACTCGATCAGGGGACTTTGTTATACTCGATCAGGGGACATTACTATACTAGACCAGGGAACTTTGTTATACACAATCAGGTGATATGTTATACTCGATCAGGGGATTTTGTTATACTAGATGAGGGGACATTGTTATACTCGATCAGGGGGCTTTGTTATACTCGATCAGAGGAATTTGTTATACTAGATCAGGGGACTTTGTTATACTCGATCAGCGGCCTGTATTATATTCGACCAGGGGACTTTGTTATACTCGATTATGGGATTTTGTTATACTCGATGAGGGGGCTTTGATATACCCGATCAAGGGGCTTTGTTATATTCGATTAGGGGACTTTGTTATACTCGAAAAGGACCATTTGTTATACTCGATCAAGTGCCTTTGCTATACTCGATCAGGGGATTTTGTTATACTAGATCAGGGGACTTTGTTATACTCGATTAGGCGACTTTGTTATACTCGATGAGGGAACTTTGTCATACTCGATCAGGGGGCTTTGTTTTCCTCGATCAGGTGACTTTGGTATACTCCATCATGGTCTTTGTTATACTCGATCAGGGGACTTTGTTATACTCGATCAGAGGACTTTGTCATACTTGATCAAGGGACTTTGTTGTACTCGATGAGGGGTCTTTGTTATACTCGATCAGGGGATATGTTATACTCGATGAGGGGGGTGTGTTATACTCAACCGGGGGCGTTTGTTATACTCGATCATGGGCCTTTGTTATACTCGATGAGGTGACTTTGTTATACTCGACCATGGGACTTTGTTATACTCGATCAGGGGACTTTGATATACTCGTTCGGGGTCTTTATTATACTCAATCAAGGGCCTTTGTTATACTCGATCAGGTGACTTTGTTATACTCGACCAGGGGACTTTGTTATACTCGATCAGGGGCCTTTATTATACTCAATCAAGGGCCTTTGTTATACTCGATCAGGTGACTTTATTATACTCGACCAGGGGATTTTGTTATACTCGACCAGGGGACTTTGTTATACTCGATCTGAGGACTTTGTTATACTCGATCAGGGGACTTTGTTACACTCGACGAGGGGAAGTTTGTTATACTCGAGCAGGGGACTTTGTTATACTCGACCAGGGGGCTTTGTTATACTCGATCTGAGGACTTTGTTATACTCGACCAGGGGACTTTGTTATACTCGATCTGAGGACTTTGTTATACTCGTTCAGGGTCTTTGTTATACTCCACCAGGGAACTTTGTTATACTCGATCAGGGGACTTTGTTATACTCGTTGATGGGGCTTTGTTATACTCGATCAGGGGCCTTTATTATACTCAATCAAGGGCCTTTGTTATACTCGATCAGGGGACTTTGTTATATCGACCAGGGACTTTGTTATACTCGATCTTTGTTATACTCGACCAGGGGGCTTTGTTATACTCGATCTGAGGACATTGTTATACTCGACCAGGGGACTTTGTTATACTCGATCTGAGGACTTTGTTATACTCGATCAAGGGACTTTGTTATACTCAACCGGGGGCCTTTGTTATATTCGATGAGGGGCCTTTGTTATACTCGATCAAGGGACTTTGTTATACTCGATCAGGGGACTTTGTTATACTCGTTGAAGGGCTTTGTTTTCCTCGATCAAGGGACTTTGTTATACTCCATCAGGGTCTTTGTTATACTCCATCAGGGGCCTTTGTTATACTCGACCAGGGGACTTTGTTATACTCGTTCAGGGGACTTTGTTATACTTGATCATTGGACTTTGTAATATTCGATCAGGGGGCTTTGTTATACTCGACCAGGGGCCTTTGTTATGCTCGCTAAGGGGACTTTGTTATACTCGATCAGGGGCCTTTGTTATACTTGATCAGGGGACTTTGTTATACTCGACCAGGGGACTTTGTTATACTCAATAGGACTTTGTTATACACGATCAGGGGACTTTGTTATACTCGATCAGAGGACTTTGCTACACTCGATCTGAGGACTTTGTTATACTCGATCAGGGGACTTTGTTATACTCGACCAGGGGACTTTGTTATACTCGATCAGGGGACTTTGTATACTCGACCAGGGACTTTGTCATACTCAATCTGAGGACATTGTTATGCTCGACCAGGGGACTTTGTTATACTCGATTAGGTGACTTTGTTATACTCGATGAGGGGACTTTGTTATACTCGATCAGGGGGCTTTGTTTTCCTCGATCATAGGACTTTGTTGTACTCCATCATGGTCTTTGTTATACTCGATCAGGGGACATTGTTATACTCGATCACAGGTCTTTGTTATACTTGATTAGGGGACTTTGTTATACTCGATGAGGGGCCTTTGTTATACTCGATCAGGGGACATTACTAAACTCGACCAAGGAACTTTGTTATACACGATCAGGGGATATGTTATACTCGATCAGGGGATGTGTTCTACTGAACCGGGGGCGTTTGTTATACTCGATGAGGGGCCTATTGTTATTCTCGATCAGGTGACTTTGTTATACTCGACCATGGGACTTTGTTATACTCGATCAGGGGCCTTTATTATACTCAATCAAGGGCCTTTGTTATACTCGATCAGGGAACATTGTTATACTCGACCAGGGGACTTTGTTATATTCGACCAGGGGACTTTGTTATACCCGATCAGGGGCCTTTATTGTTATCAGTCAAGGGCCTTTGTTATACTCGATCAGGGGACTTTGTTATATTCGACCAGGGGACTTTGTTATTCTCGATCTGAGGACTTTGTTATACTCGATCAGGGGACTTTGTTATACTCGACCAGGGGACTTTGTTATACTCGATCGGGGGACTTTGTTATACTCGACCAGGGGACTTTGTTATACTTGATCTGAGGACTTTGTTATACTCGACCAGGGGAATTTGTTATACTCGATCTGAGGACTTTGTTATACTCGATCAGGGGACTTGGTTATACTCGACCAGGGAACTTTGTTATACACGATGAGGGGATATGTTATACACGATCTGGGGGATGTGCTATACTCGATCAGGGGACTTTGTTATACTCGATCACAATGCTTTGTTATACTCAACCGGGGGCCTTTGTTATATTCGATCAGGGGCCTTTGTTATACTCGATCAAGGGACTTTGTTATACTCGATAAGGGGACTTTGTTATAATCGTTGAGGGGACTTTGTTTTCCTCGAACAAGGGACTTTGTTATACTCCATCAGGGTCTTTGTTATGCTCCATCAGGGGCCTTTGTTATACTCGACCAGGGGACTTTGTTATACTCGATCAGGGGACTTTGTTATACTTGATCAGGGGAATTTGTAATATTCGATCAGGGGGCTTTGTTAAACTCGACCAGGGGCCTTTGTTATGCTCGATGAGGGGACTTTGTTATACTCGATCAGAGGGCTTTGTTTTCCTGGACCATGGGACTTTGTTATACTCGATCAGAAACTTTGTTATACTTGATCAAGGGACTTTGTAATATTCGATCAAGGGGGCTTTGATATACTCGACCAGGGGCCTTTGCTATGCTCGATAAGGGACTTTGTTATACTCGATGAGGGCCCTTTGTTATACTCGATCAGGGGACATTACTATACTCGACCCGGGAACTTTGTTATACACGATCAGGGGATATGTTATTCTCGATCAGGGGATGTGTTATACTCAACCGGGGGCCTTTGTTATACTCGATCAGGGGAATTTGTTATACTCGATCAGGGGACTTTGTTATACTCGATCAGGGGGCTTTGTTATACTCAACCAGGGGACTTTGTTATACTCGATCAGGTGGTTTTGTTATACCCTTTGATCGGGTATATCAAAGCCCCCTCATCGAGTATAACAATATCCCTTAATCGAGTATAACAAAGTCCCCTGGTCGTATATAATAAAGGCCCCTGATCGAGTATAACAAACTCCCCTGATCTAGTATAACAAATTCCTCTGATCGACCATAACAAAGGACCCTGGTCGAGTATAACAAAGCCCCCTGATCGAGTATAACAAAGTATAACAAAGTCCCCTCATCTAGTATAATAAAATCCCCTGATCGAGTATAACATATCACCTGATTGTGTATAACAAAGTTCCCTGGTCTAGTATAGTAATATCCCCTGATCGAGTATAACAAAGGAACCCGGTTGAGTATAACAAAGCCTGATCGTATAAAGGAACGGTTGAAGTATAGAAATCAAAACTGATCGAGTGGTCTAGTATAGTAATGTCCCCTGATCGCGTATAAACAAAGAGCCCTCATCGAGTATAACAAAGTCCCCTGATCGAATATAAAAAAGTCCCCTTATCGAGTAAATCAAAGTCCCCTGGTCGAGTATAACAAAGTCCCCTGATTGCGTATAAGAAAGTCCCCTGGTCGAGTATAACAAATTCCCCTGATCGAGTATAGCAAAATCCCCTGGTCGAGTATAACAAATTCCCCTCATCGAGTCTAACAAAGTCCTCTGATCGAGTATGACAAAGGCCCTTGATCGAGTATAACAAAGGCCCCTAATCGAGTATAACAAAGTCCCCTGATCGAGTATAACAAAGCCCCCTTATCGAGTATAACAAAGTCCCCTGGTCGAGTATAACAAATTCCCTTGATCGAGTACAACCAAAGCCCCTCATCGAGTATAACAAAGGCCCCCGGTTGAATATAACAAAGCCTCCAGATCGAGTTTAACAAAGTCCCGTTATCGAGCATAACAAAGGCCCCTGGTCGAGCATATCAAAGCCCCCGTGATCGAATAATACAAAGTCCCCTGATCAAGTATAACAAAGCACTTTGGTCCAGTATAACAAAGCCCCCTGATCGAGCATAACAAAGTCCCCTTGTCGAGTATAACAAAGGCCCCTGATGGAGTATAACACAGACCATGATCGAGTATAACAAAGTCCCCTGATCGAGGAAAACAAAGCCACCTGATCGAGTATAACAAAGTCCCTTGATCGAGTATAGCAAAGCACCCTGGTCGAGTATAACAAAGCCCCCTGATCGAGTATAACAAAGTCCCCTGATCGAGTATAATAAAGCCCCCATGCCGAATATAACAAAGTCCCCTGGTTCGTGTATAACAAAAGCCCCTGATATAGTATAACAAATGCCCCTGATCGAGCATAACAAAGTCCCCTAATCGAGCATAAAAAACGCCCCAGGTCGAGTATAACAAAGTCCCCTCATCGAGTCTAACAAAGTCCCCTGGTCGAGTATAACATAAGTCCCATGGTCGAGGAAAACAAAGCCCCCTTATCAAGTATAACAAAGTCCCCTGATTGGGTATAACAAAGTCCCCTGGTTGACCATAACAAAGGCCCCAGGTCGAGTAAAACAAAGTCCCCTAATCGAATATAACAAAGCCCCCTCATCGAGTATAACAAAGGCCACTGGTGGAGCATAACAATGGACCCTGGTCGAGTATAACAAAGTCCCCTCATCGAGTATAACAAAGCCCAACCATCGAGTATAACAAAGTCCCCTGATCGAGTGTAACAAAGTCCCCTGATCGAGTATATCAAAGCCCCCTAATCGAGTATATCAAAGTCCAATCAAACACATCTCCTGATCGAGTATAACATATCCCTTGAACGTGTATAACAAAGTTCCCTGGTCAAGTATAGTAATGTCCCCTGATCGAGTATAACGAAGCCTCCTGATCGAGTATAACAAAGTCCCCTGGTCGAGTATAACAAAGTCCCCTGATCGAGTATAGCAAAGTCTTCTGATCGAGGATAACAAAGTCCCCTGATAGAGTATAAAAAAGGTCCTTGACCGAGTATAATAAAGGCCCCTGATCGAGTATAACAAAGTCCGTTGATCGAATATAAAAAAGTCCCCTGATCGAGTAAAACAATGTTCCCTGGTCGAGTATAACAAAGTCCCCTGATCGAGTATAACAAAGCCCCCTGATCGAGGAAAACAAAGTCCCCCGATTGAGTATAACAAAGTCCTCTCATCGAGCATAACAAAGGCCCATTTTCGAGTATAACAAACCCTCTAATCGAGTATAACAAAGTCCCCTGATCTAGTAAAACAAAATCCCGTGATCGAGTATAGCAAAGGCCCTTGATTGAGTATAACAAATGCCCCTCATCGAGTATAACAAAGTCCCCTAATCGAATATAACAAAGCCCCTTGATCGAGTATAACAAAAGCCACTGGTGGAGCATAAGAAAGGACCCTGGTCGAGTATAACAAAGTCCCCTGATCGGGTATAACAAAGCCTACTCATCAGGTATAACAAAGTCCCCTGATCGAGTATAACAAAGTCCCCTGATCGAGTATATCAAAACCCCCACATTGAGTATAACAAAGTCCCCTAATCGAGTATAACAAAGTCCCCTGGTCGAGTATAACAAAGGCCCATGATCGAGTATAACAAAGTCCCCTGATCTCGTATAACAATGTCCCATGGTCGAGTATAACATATCCCCTGATCGTGTATAACAAAGTTTCCTGGTCGAGTATTGTATTGTCCCCTGATCGAGTATAACAAAGCCTCCTGATCGAGTATAACAAAGTCCCCTGGTCGAGTTTAAGAAAGTCCCCTGATCGAGTATAACAAAGTCCAATGATCGAGGATAACAAAGTCCCCTGACCGTGTATAACAAAGGTCCTTGATCGAGTATAATAAAGGCCCCTAATCGAGTATAACAAAGTCCTTTGATCGAATATAAAAAAGTCCCCTGATTGAGTAAAATAAAGTTCCCTGGTCGAGTATAACAAAGTCCTCTGATCGAGTATAGCAAAGGCCCTTGATCGAGTATAACAAAGGCCCCCGGTTGAGTATAACAAAGCCTTTGTTATACTCAATCAGGGGACTTTGTTGTACTCGATCAGGGGACTTTTTTATTCTCGATCAGGCGGCTTTGTTATACTCGATCACGGGAATTTGTTATACTCGACCAGGGGACTTTGTTATACTCGATCATTGGACTTTTTTACTCCATCAGGAGACTTTGTTATACTCGACCAGGGGACTTTGTTATACTCGACCAGGGGACTTTGTTATTCTCGATTAGGGGACTTTGTTATACTCGATTAGGGGGCTTTGTTATCCTCGATCAGGGGACTTTGTTATACTTGACCAGGGGACTTTGTTTTACTCGATCAGGGGACTTTGTCATATTCGATCAGGGGACTTTGTTATACTCCTTCAGGGGACTTTTTTATACTCGATGATTGGGCTTTGTTATACTCGATCAGAGGACTTTGTTATACTCCTTCAGGGGACTTTTTTATACTCGATGATTGGGCTTTGTTATACTCGATCAGAGGACTTTGTTATACTCGACCAGGCAACTTTATTTTACTCGATCAGGGGACTTTTTTATATTCGATCAAAGGACTTTGTTATACTCGATTAGGGGCCTTTATTATACTCGATCAAGGACCTTTGTTATACTCGGTCAGGGGACTTTGTTTTCCTCGATCATTGGACTTTGTTATACTCGATCGGGGACTTTCTTAAACTCGACCAGGGGACTTTGTTATACTCGATCAGGAGGCTTTGTTATACTCGATCAGGGGACTTTATTATACTCAAACGGGGGCATTTGTTATACTCGATCAGGAGACTTTGTTGTACTCGATCAGGGGACTTTGTTATACTCGACCAGGGGACTTTGTTATATTCGATCAGGGGACTTTGTTATACTCGATCAGGGCCTTTGTTATACTCGATCAGGAGACTTTGTTATACTCGACCAGGGGACTTTGTTATACTCGATCAGGGGAATTTGTATTACTTGACGAAGGGAATTTGTTATACTCAATAAGGGGACTTTGTTATACTCGACCAGGGGACTTTGTTATACTCGATCAGGGGCCTTTGTTATACTCGATCGGGGGACTTTGTTATACACGATCAGAGGACTTTGTTATACTCGATCGGGGGACTTTGTTTTACTCGATCAGGGGCATTGTTATACTCGATTAAGGGACTTTGTTAAACTCGATTAATGGCCTTTATTATACTCGATCAAGGGCCTTTCTTATACTCAATTAGGGGACTTTGTTATACTCGATCAGAGGACTTTGTTATACTCGATCAGGGGACTTTGTTATACTCGACCAGGGGACTTTGTTATACTCCATTAGGGGACTTTGTTATTCTCGATGATTTGGCTTTGTTTTACTCGATCTAGGGCCTTTGTCATAATCGATCAGGGGACTTTGTTAGACTCGATGAGGGGGCTTTGTTATACTCGATCAGGGGTCTTTGTTATACTCGATTAGGGGACTTTGTTATACTTGATCCGGGGACTTTGTAATATTCGATGAGGGGGGCTTTGTTATACTCAACCAGGGTCCTTTGTTATGCTCGATAAGGGGACTTTGCTATACTCGATCAGGGGCCTTTGTTATACTCGATGAGGGGACATTACTATACTCGACCAGGAAAGTTTGTTATACACGATCAACGGATATGTTATACTCGATTAGGGGACATTGTTATACACGATCAGGGGACTTTGTAATACTCAATTAAGGGGGCTTTGTTATACTCAACCAGGGGAACTTTGTTATACTCGATGAGGTGGCTTTGTTATACTCGACCAGGGGCCTTTGTTATGCTCAATAAGGGGAATTTGTTATTCTCGATCAGGGGCCTTGGTTATACTCGACCAGGGGACTTTGTTTTACTCTACCAGGGGAGCTTGTTACAGTATACACGATCAGGGGATATGTTATACTCGATCAGGGGATGTGATATACTCGATCACAGGACTTTGTTATACTCGATTAGGAGGCTTTGTTATACTCAACCGGGGGCTTTGTTATACACGACCAGGGAACTTTGTTATACTCGATCAGAGGACTTTGTTATATTCGATCAGGGGACTTTGTTATTCTCGATAAGGGGCCTTGGTTATACTCGACGAGGGGACTGTGTTATACTCGACCAGGGGACTTTGTTATACGCGACCAAGGGACTTTGTTATACTCGATGAGGGGAATTTGTTATACTCGACTATTGGACTTTGTTATACTCGATAACAGGACTTTGTTATACTCGATCAGGGGAATTTGTTATACTGTATCAGGGGACTTTGTTATACTCGATTAGGGGGCTTTGTTATACTCAATCAGGGGACTTTGTTATCCTCGATCAGGGGATTTTGTTATACTCCATCAGGGACTTTGTTATGCTCCATTAGGGGCCTTTGTTATACTCGACCAGGGGACTTTGTTATACTCGATCAGGGGACTTTGTGATACTTGATCAAGGGACATTGTATTATTCGATCAGGGGGCCTTTGTTATGCTCGATAAGGGGACTTTGTTATATTTGATCAGAGGACTTTGTTATTCTCGATCAGGGGCCTTGGTTATACTCGACCAGGGGACTTTGTTATACTCGTCCAGGGGACTTTGTTATACTCGACCAGGGGAATTTGTTATACTCGATCAGGGAATTTGAAATAACTGATCAAGGGCCTCCTTTATTGTTATTCATTAGGGACTTTGTTAGACCTGATAGAGAACTTTAAGGCCCCTGGATGAGGGTTTTCGGTTATACTCAATCAAGGGCCATTGTTACACTCATCCAGGGACTTTGTTATACTCGATAAGAGGACTTGGTCATACTCGACCAGGGGACTTTGTTATACCCGGATCAGAATTGTTATAATGATCAAGGAACTCTTGGTTATACCCGATCGGTGGACTTGTTATACTCGATCAGGAGGACTTTTGGTATACCTGATCAGGGACTTTGTTATACCCAAACAGGGGACTTGGTTATACCGATCAGGGGGCTTTTGTTATGTACTCGATCAGGATATTACTATATCGACCAGGGAACTTTGTTATACACGATCAGGGATATGTTATACTCTATCAGGGGATGTGATATACTCGATCAGGGGACTTTGTTATACTCGATCAGGAGGCTTTGTTACACTCAACCGGGGGCCTTTGTTTTACACGATCAGGGGCCTTTGTTATACTCGATCAAGGGACTTTGTTATACTCGATCAGGGGACTTTGGTATACTCGATCATGGGGCTTTGTTTTCCTCGATCAGGGGACTTTGTTATACTCCATCAAGGACATTGTTATCCTCCATCAGGGGCCTTTGTTTTACTCGACCAGGGCTCTTTGATATACTCGATCAGGGGACTTTGTTATACTTGAAAGGGGACTTTGTAATATTCGATCAGGGGGGCTTTGTTATACTCTACCAGGGGACTTTGTTATAATCGATCAGGGGGCTTTGATATATTCGATCAGGGGACTTTGTTTTACTCGATGATGGGACTTTGTTATACTCGATGATTGGGCTTTTGTTATACTCGATCAGGGGACTTTGTTATACTCGATCAGGGTCCTTTGTTATACTCGATCAGGAGGCTTTGTTATATTCGATTAGGTGACTTTGTTATACTCGATGAGGGGCATTTGTTATACTCGATCAAGGGCCTTTGCTATACTCGATCAGAGGACTTTGTTAGACTCGATTAGGGGCCTTTGTTATAATCCATCAGGGGACTTTGTTATACTCGATTAGAGGGATATGTTATACTATATCAGGGGCTTTTGTTATAATCGAAGAAGCGGAATTTTGTATACTCGATCATGAGAATTTGTTATACTCGATCAAGGCCTTTATTATACTTGACCAGGGGGGTTTGATATACTAGATCAGGGGACTTTGTTATACTCGGTCAGGGAGTTTTATTATACTCGATCAGGGGACTTTGTTATACTCGATCGGGGGACTTTGTTTTACTCGATCAGGGGGCTTTGTTATACTCGATCAAGGGACTTTGTTATACTCGACCAGGGGACTTTGTTTTACTCGATCAGGGGACTTTGGTATACTCGATCAGGGGACTTTGTTATACTCAAACAGGGGACTTTGTTATACTCGATCAGGGGGCTTTGTTATACTCGATCAGGGGATATTACTATACTCGACCAGGGAACTTTGTTATACACGATCAGGGGATATGTTATACTCTATCAGGGGATGTGTTATACTCGATCAGGGGACTTTGTTATACTCGATCAGGAGGCTTTGTTACACTCAACCGGGGGCCTTTGTTTTACTCGATCAAGGGACTTTGTTATACTCGATCAGGGGACTATGGTATACTCGATCAGGGGGCTTTGTTTTCCTCGATCAGGGGACTTTGTTATACTCCATCAGGGTCATTGTTATCCTCCATCAGGGGCCTTTGTTATACTCGACCAGGGGACTTTGTTATACTCGATCAGGGGACTTTGTTATACCTGAAAGGGGACTTTGTAATATTCGATCAGAGGGGCTTTGTTATACTCGATCAGGGGACTTTTTTATACTCGACCAGGGGACTTTGTTATACTCGATCAGGGGGCTTTGATATACTCAATCAGGGGACTTTGTTTTACTCGATGAGAGGACTTTGTTATACTCGATGATTGGGCTTTGTTATACTCGATCAGGGGACTTTGTTATACTCGACCAGAGTCCTTTGTTATTGTCGACCAGTGGCCTTTGTTATACTCGATCAGGGGGCTTTGTTATATTCGATTAGGTGACTTTGTTATACTCGAACAGGGGACTTTGTTATACTTGATCAGGGGAATTTGTTATACTCGACCAGGGGACATTGTTATGCTCGATAAGGGGACTTTGTTATACTCGATCAGGGGCCTTTGTTATACTCGATCAAAGGCCTTTGTCATAATCGATCAGGGGACTTTGTTATACTTGATCAGGGGAATTTGTTATACTCGACCAAGGGAATTTGTTATACTTGATCAGGGGAATTTGTTATACTCGACCAAGGGATTTTGTTATACTTGATCAGGGGACATTACTAAACTCGACCAGGGAACTTTGTTATACACGATCAGGGAATATGTTATACTCGATCACGGGATGTGTTATATTCGATCACGGCACTTTGTTATACTCACTCGGGAGGCATTGTTATACTCAATCGGGGGCCTTTGTAATACTCGATCAGGGGAATGTGTTATACTCGATCAGGGGACTTTGCTATACACGATGAGAGGGCTTGGTTATACTCAACCAGGGGACTTTGTTATATTCGATCAGGTGGTTTTGTTATACTCGACCAGGGGTCTTTGTTATGCTCGATCAGAGGAATTTGTTATACTCGATCAGGGGCCTTTGTTATACTCGATTAGGGGACTTTGTTATACTCGATTAGGGGCCTTGTTTTCCTCGATCAGGGGACTTTGTTATACTTGATCAGGGGAATTTGTTATACTCGATGAGGGGACTTTGTTATACTCGACCAGGGGACTTTGTAATACTCGATCATTGGACTTTTTTCATTCCATCAGGAGACTTTGTTATACTCGACCAGGGGAGTTTGTTATTCTCGATCAGGGGACTTTGTTATACTCGATTAGGGGGCTTTGTTATCCTCGATCAGGGGATTTTGTTATCCTCGATCAGGGGACTTTGTTATACTTGACCAGGGGACTTTGTTTTAATCGATTAGGGGACTTTGTTATACTCGATCAGGGGACTTTGTTATACTCCTTCAGGGGACTTTGTTATACTCGATGATTGGGCTTTGTTATACTCGATCAGGGGACTTTGTTATACTTGATCAGGAGACTTTATTATACTCAAACGGGGGCCTTTGTTATACTCGATCAGGAGACTTTGTTGTACTCGATCAGGGAAATTTATTATACTCGACCAAGGGAATTTGTTATACTCGATCAAAGGCTTTTGTTATATTCGATCAGGGGACTTTGTTATATTCGATCAGGGGGCTTTCTTATATTCGATGAGGGGACTTTGTTATACTCGATGAGGGACTTTGTTATATTCGATTAGGTGACTTTGTTATACTCGATGAGGGGCCTTTGGTAGACTCGATGAGGGGCCTGTGTTATACTCGATTAGAGGACTTTTTTATACTCGATGAGGGGCCTTTGTTATACTTGATCAAGGGCTTTTGTTATACTCGACCAGCGGACTTTTTTGTGCTCGATCAGGGGACTTTGTTATACTCGACCAGCGGACTTTTTTGTGCTCGATCAGGGGACTTTGTTATACTCGATCAGGGGGCTTTGTTATCCTCGATCAGGGGACATTACTATCTCGACCAGGGGACTTTGTTATATACGATCAGGGGATATGTTATACTCGATCAGGGGATGTGTTATACGCGATCAGGGGACTTTGTTATACTCGATCAGGAGACTTTGTTACACTCAACCGGGGGCCTTTGTTATACTCGATCAGGGGACTGTGTTGTACTTGATCAGGGGACTTTTTTATTCTCGATCAGGCGGCTTTGTTATACTCGATCACGGGAATTTGTTATACTCGACCAGGGGACTTTGTTATACTCGATCATTGGACTTTTTTACTCCATCAGGAGACTTTGTTATACTCGACCAGTGGACTTTGTTATTCTCGATCAGGGGACTTTGTTATCCTGGATCAGGGGACTTTGTTATACTTGACCAGGGGACTTTGTTTAACTCGATCAGGGGACTTTGTTATACTCGATCAGGGGACTTTGTTATACTCCTTCAGGGGACTTTGTTATACTCGATGATTGGGCTTTGTTATACTCGATCAGGGGACTTTGTTATACTCGATCAGGAGACTTTATTATACTCAAACGGGGGCCTTTGTTATACTCGATCAGGAGACTTTGTTGTACTCGATCAGGAAAATTTATTATACTCGACCAGGGGACTTTGTTATACTCGATCAAGGGCTTTTGTTATACTCGATCAGGGGACTTTGTTATATTCGATCAGGGGGCTTTCTTATATTCGATGAGGGGACTTTGTTATATTCGATGAGGGACTTTGTTATATTCGATGAGGGGCCTTTGTTATACTCGATTAGAGGACTTTGTTATACTCGATGAGGGGCCTTTGTTATACTTGATCAAGGGCTTTTGTTATACTCGAACCAGGGGACTGTGTTATTCGAGATCATGAGACTTTGTTATACTCCATGAGAGGCCTTTATTATACTCGACCAGGGGGCTTTGATATTCTCGATCAAGGGACTTTGTTATTCTCGATGAGGGGATTTGTTATACTCGACCAGCGGACTTTTTTGTGCTCGATCAGGGGACTTTGTTATGCTCGATCAGGGTCTTTATTATCCTCGATCAGGGGACATTACTATCTCGACCAGGGGACTTTGTTATATTCGATCAGGTGGTTTTGTTATACTCGACCAAGGGTCTTTGTTAGGCTCGATCAGAGGAGTTTGTTATACTCGATCAGGGGCCTTTGTTATACTCGATTAGGGGCCTTGTTTTCCTCGATCAGGGGACTTTGTTATATTTGATCAGGGGAATTTGTTATACTCGATGAGGGGACTTTGTTATACTTGATCAGGGGACATAGTTATACTCGATCAGGGGGCTTTGTTATCCTCGATCAGGGGACTTTGTTATACTCGACCAGGGGACTTTGTTTTACTCGATCAGGGGACTTTGTTATACTCGATCAGGGGTCTTTGTTATACTCGATCAGGGGACTTTGTTATACTCGATCAGGAGACATAGTTATACTCGATCAGGGACTTTGTAATATCCGATCAGGGGGCTTTCTTATACTCGATGAGGGGCCTTTGTTATACTCGACCAGGGGACTTTGTTATACTCCATCAGCTGTCTTTGTTATACTCCATCAGGGGCCTTTGTCATACTCGATGAGGGGGCTTTGTTATACTCGATCATGGGACATTACTATCGCGACCAGGGGACTTTGTTATATACGATCAGGGGATATGTTATACTCGATCAGGGGATGTGTTATACTCGATCAGGGGACTTTGTTATACTCGATCAGGAGACTTTGTTACACTCAACCAGGGGCCTTTGTTATACTCGATCAGGGGACTTTGTTGTACTCGATCAGGGGACTTTTTTTATTCTCGATCAGGCGGCTTTGTTATACTCGATCACGGGAATTTGTTATACTCGACCAGAGGACTTTGTTATACTCGACCAGGGGACTTTGTTATACACGATCATTGGACTTTTTTTACTCCATCAGGAGACTTTGTTATACTCGACCAGGGGACTTTGTTAGTCTCGATCAGGGGACTTTGTTATACTCGATTAGGGGGCTTTGTTATCCTCGATCAGGGGACTTTGTTATCCTCGATCAGGGGACTTTGTTATACTCGATCAGGGGACTTTGTTATACTCGATGATTGGGCCTTGTTATACTCGATCAGGGGATGTGTTATACTCGATCAGGGGACTTTGTTATACTCGATCAGGAGACGTTATTATACTCAAACGGGGGCCTTTGTTATACTCGATCAGGAGACTTTGCTGTACTCGACCAGGGGACTTTGTTATACTCGACCAGGGGAATTTGTTATATTCGATCAGAGGACTTTGTTATACTCGATCAGGGCCTTTGTTATACTCGATCAGGAGACTTTGTTATACTCGACCAGGGGACTTTGTTATACTCGATCAGGGGAATTTGTAATACTTGACTAGGAAACTTTGTTATACTCGATAAGGGGACTTTGTTATACTCGACCAGGGGACTTTGTTATACTCGATCAGGGGCCTTTGTTATACTCGATCGGGGGACTTTGTTATACACGATCAGAGGACTTTGTTATACTCGATCGGGGGACTTTGTTTTACTCGATCAGGGGCTTTCTATACTCGATCAAGGGACTTTGTTAAACTCGATTAATGGCCTTTATTATACTCGATCAAGGGCCTTTGTTATACTCCATTAGGGGACTTTGTTATACTCGATCAGAGGACTTTGTTATACTCGATCAGGGGACTTTGTTATACTCGACAAGGGGACTTTGTTATACTCGATCAGGAGGCTTTGTTATACTCGATCAGGGGACATTACTATACTCGACCAGGGAACTTTGTTATACACGATCAGGGGATATGTTATACTCGATCAGGGGATGTGTTATACTCGATCACTGGGCTTTGTTATACTCAAACGGAGGCCTTTGTTTTTCTCGATCAGGGGCCTTTGTTATCCTCGATCAATGGACTTTGTTATACTCGATCAGGGGACTTTGTTATACTCGATCAGGGGGCTTTGTTTTCCTTGATCAGGGGACTTTGTTATACTCCATCAGTGTCTTTGTTATACTCCATCAGGGGCCTTTGTTATACTTGACCAGGGGACTTTTTTATACTCGATCAGGGGACTTTGTTATACTTGATCACTGGACTTTGTAATATTCGATCAGGGGGGCTTTGTTATACTCGACCAGGGGCCTTTGTTATGCTCGATAAGGGGACTTTGTTATACTCGATCATGGGACTTTGTTTTACTCGACCAGGGGACTTTGTTATACTCGATCAGGTGACTTTGTTATACTCGATTAGGGGCCTTTGTTATGCTCGACCAGAGGACTTTGTTATACTCGATGAGGGGACTTTGTTATACTCGATGAGGGGGCTTTGATATACTCGACCAGGGGACTTTGTTATACTCGATTAGGGGACTTTGTTATTCTCGATGATTTGGCTTTGTTTTACTCGATCTAGGGCCTTTGTCATAATCGATCAGGGGACTTTGTTAGACTCGATGAGGGGCCTTTGTTATACTCGATGAGGGGCCTGTGTTATACTCAATCATGGGCCATTGTTATATTCAACCAGGGGACTTTGTTATACTCGATCAGGGGGCTTTGTTATATTCGATTAGGTGACTTTGTTATACTCGATGAGGGACATTTGTTATTCTCGATCAAGGGCCTTTGCTAAACACAATCAGGGGACTTTGTTAGACTCGATTAGGGGCCTTTGTTATTCTCGATCAGGGGACTTTGTTATACCTGATCAGGGGCTTTGTTATACTCGACCAGGGGCCTTTGTTATGCTCGATCAGAGGTCTTTGTTATACTATATGAGGGGCTTTTGTTATACTCGAACCAGGGGAATTTGTTATACTCGATCATGAGACTTTGTTACACTCGATCAGGGCCTTTATTATACTCGACCAGGGGGGGTTTGATATACTCGATCAGGGGATTTTGTTATACTCGGTATGGGGGCTTTATTATACTCAATCAGGGGACTTTGTTATACTCGATCAGGTGTCTTTGTTATACTCGATCAGGGGGCTTTGTTATACCCGACCAGGGTGCTTTGTTATACTCGATCAGGGGACTTTGTTATACTCGATCAGGGGGCTGTGTTTTCCTCGATCAGGGGACTTTGTTATACTCCATCATGGTCTTTGTTATACTCCATCAGGGGCTTTTGTTATACTCGACCAGGGGACTTTGTTATACTCAATCAGGGGACTTTGTTATACTTGATCAGGGGACTTTGTAATATTCGATCAGGGGGGCTTTGTTATTCTCGAGCAGAGGCCTTTGTTATGCTCGATAAGGGGACTTTGTTATACTCGATTAGGGGACATTACTATACTCGACCAGGGAACTTTGTTATACACGAAGAGGGGATATGTTATACTCGTTCAGGGGATGTGTTATACTCGATGAGGGGACTTTGTTATCCTCGATCAGGGGGCTTTGTTTTCCTTGATCAGGGGTCTTTGTTATACTCCATCAGGGTCTTTGTTATACTCCATCAGGGGCTTTTGTTATACTCGACCAGGGGACTTTGTTATACTCGATCAGGGGACTTTCTTATACTCGATGATTGGGCTTTGTTATACTCGATCAGGAGACTTTGTTATACTCGACCAGGGGCCTTTGTTATGCTCGATAAGGGGGCTTTGTTATACTCGATCAGGGGCCATTGTTATTCTCGATCAGGGGAATTTGTTTTACACGACCAGGGTACTTTGTTATACTCGATCAGCTGACTTTGTTATACTCGATCAGGGGACTTTGTTATACTCGATCAGGGGGCTTTGATATACTCGATCAGGGGACTTTGTTATACTCGATCAGGGGACTTTGTTATACTCGATCAGGGGACTTTCTTATACTCGATGATTGGGCTTTGTTATACTCGATCAGGAGACTTTTTTGTACTCGACCAGGGTCCTTTGTTATGCTCGATCAAAGGGCTTTGTTATATTCGATTATGGGACTTTGTTTTACTCGACCAGGGACCTTTGTTATGGTCAACCAGGGGACTTTGTTATGCTCAATCAGGGGACTTTGTTATACTTGATCAGGAGGCTTTGTTTTCCTCGACCAGGGGACTTTGTTATACTCGATCAGGGGACTTTGTTATACTCAATGATTGGGCTTTCTTATACTCGATCAAGGGCCTTTGTCATAATCGATTAGGGGACTTTGTTAGACTCGAAGAGGGGCCTTTGTTATACTCGATGAGAGGCCTTTGTTATACTCGATCATGAGCCATTGTTATATTCAACCAGGGGGACTTTGTTATACTCGACCAGGTGAATTTGTTATACTCGATCAGGGGATCTTGGTATACACGATGAAGGGGATTTGATATACTCGATCAGGGGACTTTGTTATACTCGATCAGGGGACTTTGTAATTCTCGACCAGGGGACTTTGTTATAGTCGACCAGAGGACTTTGTTATACTCGATTAGGGGACTTTGTTATACTCGATGAGGGGGCTATGATATACTCGATCATTGGCTTTGTTATACTCGACCAGGGGACTTTTTTATACTCGATCAGGAGGCTTTGTTATACTCAACCGGTGGCCTTTGTAATACTCGATCAGGTGACTTTGTTATACTCGACCATGGGACTTTGTTATACTCTATGAGGGGACTTTGTTATACTCGATCAGAGCCGCTTGTTTACTCGATGAGGGGTCTTTGTTATACCATACCAGGGGATTTTGTTATACTCGAACCAGGGGAATTTGTTATACTCGATCATGGGACTTAGTTATACTCGATCACGGAAATTTATTATACTCGACCAGGGGAGTTTGTTATACTCGATCAAGGGCTTTTGTTATACTCGATGAGGGGACTTTCTTATATTCGATCAGGGGGCTTTCTTATATTCGATGAGGGGACTTTGTTATACTCGATGAGGGACTTTGTTATATTCGATTAGGTGACTTTGTTATACTCGATGAGGGGCCTTTGGTAGACACGATGAGGGGCCTTTGTTATACTCGATTAGAAGACTTTGTTATACTCGATGAGGGGCCTTTGTTATACTTGATCAAGGGCTTTTGTTATACTCGAACCAGGGGACTGTGTTATTCGAGATCATGAGACTTTGTTATACTCCATGAGGGGCCTTTATTATACTCGACCAGGGGGCTTTGATATTCTCGATCAAGGGACTTTGTTATTCTCGATGAGGGGATTTGTTATACTCGGCCAGCGGACTTTTTGTGCTCGATCAGGGGACTTTGTTATACTCGATCAGTGGGCTTTGTTATCCTCGATCTGGGGACATTACTATCTCGACCAGGGGACTTTGTTATATACGATCAGGGGATATGTTATACTCGATCAAGGGGTGTGTTATACGCGATCAGAGGACTTTGTTATACTCGATCAGGAGACTTTGTTACACTCAACCGGGGGCCTTTGTTATACTCGATCAGGGGACTTTGTTGTACTCGATCAGGGGACTTTTTTATTCTCGATCAGGCGGCTTTGTTATACTCGATCACGGGAATTTGTTATGCTCGACCAGGGGACTTTGTTATACTCGATCAGGGGACTTTGTTATACTCGATTAGGGGTCTTTGTTATACTCGATTAGGGGTCTTTGTTATCCTCGATCAGTACACTTTGTTATCCTCGATCATGGGGACTTTGTTATACTCGATCAGGGGACTTTGTTATACCCCTTCAGGGGACTTTGTTATACTCGATGATTGGGCTTTGTTATACTCGATCAGGGGATGTGTTATACTCGATCAGGGGACTTTGTTATACTCGATCAAGAGACTTTATTATACTCAAACGGGGGCCTTTGTTATACTCGATCAGGAGACTTTGTTGTACTCGATCAGGGGACTTTGTTATACTCGACCAGGGGAATTTGTTATATTCGATCTGGGGACTTTGTTATACTCGATCAGGGTCTTTGTTATACTCGATCAGGAGACTTTGTTATACTCGACCAGGGGACTTTGTTAGACTCGATCAGGGGAATTTGTAATACTTGACTAGGGGACTTTGTTATACTCGATAAGGGGACTTTGCGATACTCGACCAGGGGACTTTGTTATACTCGATCAGGGACCTTTGTTATACTCGATCGGGGGACTTTGTTATACACGATCAGAGGACTTTGTTATACTCGATCGGGGGACTTTGTTTTATTCGATCAGGGGCTTTGTTATACTCGATCAAGGGACATTACTATACTCGACCAGGGAAATTTGTTATACACGATCAGGGGATATGTTATACTCGATCAGGGGATGTGTTATACTCAATCTCTGGGCTTTGTTATACTCAAAGGGAGGCCTTTGTTTTTCTCGATCAGGGGCCTTTGTTATCCTCGTTCAATGGACTTTGTTATACTCGATCAGGGGACTTTGTTATACTCGATCAGGGGGCTTTGTTTTCCTTCATCAGGGGACTTTGTTATACTCCATCAGTGTCTTTGTTATTCTCCATTAGGCGCCTTTGTTATACTCGACCAGGGGACTTTGTTATACTCGATCAGGGGACTTTGTTATACTTGATCACTGGACTTTGTAATATTCGATCAGGGGGGCTTTGTTATACTCGACCAGGGGCCTTTGTTATGCTCGATAAGGGGACTTTGTTACACTCTTTCAGGGGACTTTGTTTTACTCGACCAGGGGACTTTGTTATGCTCGACCAAAGGACTTTGTTATACTCGATCAAGGGACTTTGTTATACTCGATGAGGGTCCTTTGTTATGCTCGACCAAAGGACTTTGTTATACTCGATCAGGGGACTTTGTTATACTCGATCAGGGGGCTTTGATATACTCGACCAGGTGACTTTGTTATACTCGATTAGGGGACTTTGTTATTCTCGATGATTTGGCTTTGTTTTACTCGATCTAGGGCCTTTGTCATAATCGATCAGGGGACTTTGTTAGACTCGATGAGGGGCCTTTGTTATACTCGATGAGGGGCCTTTGTTATACTCAATCATGGGCCATTGTTATATTCAACCAGGGGACTTTGTTATACTCGATCAGGGGGCTTTGTTATATTCGATTAGGTGACTTTGTTATACTCGATGAGGGACATTTGTTATTCTCGATCAAGGGCCTTTGCTAAACTCAATCAGGGGACTTTGTTAGACTCGATTAGGGGCCTTTGTTATTCTCGATCAGGGGACTTTGTTATACCTGATCAGGGGCTTTGTTATACTCGACCAGGGGCCTTTGTTATGCTCGATCAGAGGCCTTTGTTATACTCGAACCAGGGGAGGGGAATTTGTTATACTCGATCATGAGACTTTGTTATACTCGATCAGGGCCTTTATTATACTCGACCAGGGGGTTTGATATACTCGATCAGGGGATTTTGTTATACTCGGTATGGGGGCTTTATTATACTCAATCAGGGGACTTTGTTATACTCGATCAGGGGTCTTTGTTATACTCGATCAGGGGGCTTTGTTATACCCGACCAGGGTGCTTTGTTATACTCGATCAGGGGACTTTGTTATACTCGATCAGGGGGCTGTGTTTTCCTCGATCAGGGGACTTTGTTATACTCCATCATGGTCTTTGTTATACTCCATCAGGGTCCTTTGTTATACTCGACCAGGGGACTTTGTTATACTCAATCAGGGGACTTTGTTATACTTGATCAGGGGACTTTGTAATATTCGATCAGGGGGGCTTTGTTATTCTCGACCAGAGGCCTTTGTTATGCTCGATAAGGGGACTTTGTTATACTCGATCAGTGGCCTTTGTTATACTCGATTAGGGGACATTACTATACTCGACCAGGGATCTTTGTTATACACGAACAGGGGATATGTTATACTCGTTCAGGTGATGTATTATACTCGATGAGGGGACTTTGTTATACTCGATGAGGGGGCTTTGTTTTCCTTGATCAGTGGTCTTTGTTATACTCCATCAGGGTCTTTGTGATACTCCATCAGGGGCTTTTGTTATACTCGACCAGGGGACTTTGTTATACTCGATCAGGGGACTTTGTTATACTTGATCACTGGACTTTGTAATATTCGATCAGGGGGGCTTTGTTATACTCGACCAGGGGCCTTTGTTATGCTCGATAAGGGGACTTTGTTATACTCGATCAGGGGCCATTGTTATTCTCGATCAGGGGAATTTGTTTTACTCGACCAGGGGACTTTGTTATACTCGATCAGGGGGCTTTGATATACTCGATCAGAGGACTTTGTTATACTCGATCAGGGGAATTTCTTATACTCGATGATTGGGCTTTGTTATACTCGATCAGGAGACTTTGTTATACTCGACCAGGGTCCTTTGTTATGCTCGACCAGTGGTCTTTGTTATACTCGATCAAAGGGCTTTGTTATATTCGATTAGGGGACTTTGTTTTACTCGATCAGGGGCCTTTGTTATGGTCAACTAGGGGACTTTGTTATGCTCAATCAGGGGACTTTGTTATACTTGATCAGGGGGCTTTGTTTTCCTCGACCAGGGGACTTTGTTATACTCGATCAGGGGACTTTGTTATACTCGATGTTTGGGCTTTCTTATACTCGATTAAGGGCCTTTGTCATAATCGATCAGGGGACTTTGTTAGACTCGAAGAGGGGCCTTTATTATACTCGATGAGAGGCCTTTGTTATACTCGATCATGAGCCATTGTTATATTCAACCAGGAGGACTTTGTTATACTCGACCAGGGGAATTTGTTATACTCCATCAGGGGATCTTGGTATACACGATGAAGGGGATTTGATATACTCGATCAGAGGACTTTGTTATACTCGATCAGGGGACTTTGTAATACTCGACCAGGGGACTTTGTTATAGTTGACCAGAGGACTTTGTTATACTCGATTAGGGGACTTTGTTATACTCGATGAGGGGGCTTTGATATACTCGATCAGGGGACTTTGTTATACTCGACCAGGGGACTTTTTTATACTCGATCAGGAGGCTTTGTTATACTCAACCGGTGGCCTTTGTTATCCTCGATCAGTTGACTTTGTTATACTCGACCATGGGACTTTGTTATACTCTATCAGGGGACTTTGTTATACTCGATCAGAGCCGGTGTTTACTCGATGAGGGGTCTTTGTTATACCATACCAGGGGATTTTGTTATACTCGAACCAGGGGAATTTGTTATACTCGATCATGAGACTTAGTTATACTCGATCAGGGAAATTTATTATACTCGACCAGGGGAGTTTATTATACTCGATCAAGGGCTTTTGTTATACTCGATCAGGGGACTTTGTTATATTCGATCAGGGGGCTTACTTATATTCGATGAGGGGACTTTGTTATACTCGATGAGGGACTTTGTTATATTCGATTAGGTGACTTTGTTATACTCGTTGAGGGGCCTTTGTTATACTTGATCAAGGGCTTTTGTTATACTCGTTGAGGGGCCTTTGTTATACTTGATCAAGGGCTTTTGTTATACTCGAACCAGGGGACTGTGTTATTCGAGATCATGAAACTTTGTTATACTCCATGAGGGGCCTTTATTATACTCGACCAGGGGGCTTTGATATTCTCGATCAAGGGACTTTGTTAATCTCGATGAGGGGATTTGTTATACTCGACCAGCGGACTTTTTTGTGCTCGATCAGGGGTCTTTGTTATACTCGATCAGGGGGCTCTGTTATCCTCGATCAGGGGACTTTGTTATACTCGACCAGAGGACTTTGTTTTACTCGATCAGGGGACTTTGTTATACTCGATCAGGGGTCTTTGTTATACTCGATCAGGGGGCTTTGATATACTCGATCAGGGGACTTTGTTTTACTCGATGAGAAGACTTTGTTATACTCGATGATTGGGCTTTGTAATACTCGATTAGGGGACTTTGTTATACTCGACCAGGGTCCTTTGTTATGGTCGACCAGTGGCCTTTGTTATACTCGATCAGGGGGCTTTGTTATATTCGATTAGGTGACATAGATATACTCGATGAGGGGCATTTGTTATACTCGATCAAGGGCCTTTGCTGTAATCGATCAGAGGACTTTGTTAGACTCGATTAGGGGCCTTTGTTATAATCGATCAGGGGACTTTGTTATACTCGATTAGAGGGATATGTTATACTATATCAGGGGCTTTTGTTATAATCGAAGAAGGGGAATTTGGTATACTCGATCATGAGAATTTGTTATACTCGATCAGGGCCTTTATTATACTTGACCAGGGGGGGTTTGATATACTAGATCAGGAGACTTTGTTATACTCGGTCAGGGAGTTTTATTATACTCGATCAGGGGACTTTGTTATACTCGATCGGGGGACTTTGTTTTACTCGATCAGGGGGCTTTGTTATACTCGATCAAGGGACTTTGTTATACTCGACCAGGGGACTTTGTTTTACTCGATCAGGGGACTTTCGTATACTCGATCAGGGGACTTTGTTATACTCAAACAGGGGACTTTGTTATACTCGATCAGGGGGCTTTGTTATACTCGATCAGGGGATATTACTATACTCGACCAGGGAACTTTGTTATACTCGATCAGGGGATATGTTACACTCTATCAGGGGATGTGTTATACTCGATGAGGGGCATTTGTTATACTCGATCAAGGGCCTTTGCTATAATCGATCAGAGGACTTTGTTAGACTCGATTAGGGGCCTTTGTTATAATCGATCAGGGGACTTTGTTATACTCGATTAGAGGGATATGTTATACTATATCAGAGGCTTTTGTTATAATCGAAGAAGAGGAATTTGGTATACTCGATCATGAGAATTTGTTATACTCGATCAGGGCCTTTATTATACTTGACCAGGGGGGTTTGATATACTAGATCAGGGGCCTTTGTTTTACTCGATCAAATGACTTTGTTATACTCGATCAGGGGACTATGGTATACTCGATCAGGGGGCTTTGTTTTCCTCGATCAGGGGACTTTGTTATACTCCATCAGGGTCATTGTTATCCTCCATCAGGGGCCTTTGTTATACTCGATCAGGGAACTTTGTTATACTCGATCAGGGGAATTTGTTATACTTGAAAGGGGACTTTGTAATATTCGATCAGAGGGGCTTTGTTATACTCGATCAGGGGGCTTTGATATACTCGATCAGGGGACTTTGTTTTACTCGATGAGAGGACTTTGTTATACTCGATGATTGGGCTTTGTTATACTCGACCAGGGTCCTTTGTTATAGTCGACCAGTGGCCTTTGTTATACTCGATCAGGGGGCTTTGTTATATTCGATTAGGTGACTTTGTTATACTCGACCAGGGGACTTTGTTATACTTGATCAGGGGAATTTGTTATACTCGACCAGGGGACATTGTTATGCTAGATAAGGGGACTTTGTTATACTCGATCAGGGGCCTTTGTTATACTCGATCAAGCTCCTTTGTCATAATCGATCAGGGGACTTTGTTATACTTGATCAGGGGAATTTTTTATACTCGATCAAGGGAATTTGTTATGCGTGATCAGGGGAATTTGTTATACTCGACCAAGGGACTTTATTATTCTCGATCAGGAGACATTACTAAACTCGACCAGGGAACTTTGTTATACACGATCAGGGAATATGTTATACTCGATCACGGGATGTGTTAAATTCGATCAGGGCACTTTGTTATACTCACTCAGGAGGCATTGTTATACTCAATCGGGGGCCTTTGTAATACTCGATCAGGGGAATGTGTTATACTCGATCAGGGGACTTTGCTATACACGATCAGAGGGCGTGGTTATACTCAACCAGGGGACTTTGTTATATTCTATCAGGTGGTTTTGTTATACTCGACCAGGGGTCTTTGTTAGGCTCGATCAGAGGAATTTGTTATACTCGATCAGGGGCCTTTGTTATACTCGATTAGGGGACTTTGTTATACTCGATCAGGGGCCTTGTTTTCCTCGATCAGGGGACTTTGTTATACTTGATCAGGGGAATTTGTTATACTCGATGAGGGGACTTTGTTATACTCGATCAGGAGACATAGTTATACTCGATCAGGGGGCTTTGTTATCCTCGATCAGGGGACTTTGTTATACTCGACCAGGGGACTTTGTTTTACTCGATCAGGGGACTTTGTTATACTACTCGATCAGGGGACTTTGTTATACTCGATCAGGAGACATAGTTATACTCGATCAGGGACTTTGTAATATCCGATCAGGGGGCTTTCATATACTCGATGAGGGGCCTTTGTTATACTCGACCAGGGGACTTTGTTATACTCCATCAGCTGTCTTTGTTATACTCCATCAGGGGCCTTTGTCATACTCGATGAGGGGGCTTTGTTATACTCGATCATGGGACATTACTATCTCGACCAGGGGACTTTGTTATATACGATCAGGGGATATGTTATACTCGATCAGGGGATGTGTTATACTCGATCAGGGGACTTTGTTATACTCGATTAGGAGAATTTGTTACACTCAACCGGGGGCCTTTGTTATACTCGATCAGGGGACTTTGTTGTACTCGATCAGGGGACTTTTTTATACTCGATCATTGGACATTTTTTTACTCCATCAGGAGACTTTGTTATACTCGACCAGGGGACGTTTGTTATTCTCGATTAGGGGACTTTGTTATACTCGATCATTGGGCTTTGTTATCCTCGATCAGGGAACTTTATTATACTTGACCAGGGGACTTTGTTTTACTCGATCAGGGGACTTTGTTATACTCCTTCAGGGGACTTTGTTCTACTCGATGATTGGGCTTTGTTATACTCGATCAGGGGATGTGTTATACTCGGTTACGGGACTTTGTTATACGCGATCAGGAGACTTTATTATACTCAAACGGGGGCCTTTGTTATACTCGATCAGGAGACTTTGTTGTACTCGATCAGGGGACTTTGTTATACTCGACCAGGGGACTTTGTTATATTCGATCAGGGGACTTTGTTATACTCGATCAGGGCCTTTGTTATACTCGATAAGGGGAATTTGTTATACTCGACCAGGAGACTTTGTTATACTCGATCAGGGGCCTTTGTTATACTCGATCGGGGGACTTTGTTATACACGATCAGAGGACTTTGTTATACTCGATCGGGGGACTTTGTTTTACTCGATCAGGGTGCTTTGTTATACTCGATCAAGGGACTTTGTTAAACTCGATTAATGGCCTTTATTATACTCGATCAAAGGCCTTTGTTATACTCCATTAGGGGACTTTGTTATACTCGATCAGAGGACTTTGTTATACTCGATCAGGGGACTTTGTTATACTCGACAAGGGGACTTTGTTATACTCGAGCATGGGACTTTGTTATACTCTATCAGGGGACTTTGTTGTACTCGATCAGAGCCGCTTGTTTACTCGATGAGGGGCCTTTGTTATACCATACCAGGGGATTTTGTTATACTCGAACCAGGGGAATTTGTTATACTCGATCATGAGACTTAGTTATACTCGATCAGGGAAATTTATTATACTCGACCAGGGGACTTTGTTATACTCGATCAGGGGTCTTTGTTATACTCGATCAGGGTACTTTGTTATACTCGCTCAGGGGACATTGTTATACTCGATCAGAAGACTTTGTTATACTCGAATAGGAGTCTTATTTTACTCGACCAGGGGACTTTGTTATACTCGATCTAGGGACTTTGTTATACTCGATCAGGGACTTTGTAATATCCGATCAGGGGGCTTTCTTATACTCGATGAGGGGCCTTTGTTATACTCGACCAGGGGACTTTGTTATACTCCATCAGCTGTCTTTGTTATACTCCATTAGGGGCCTTTGTCATACTCGATGAGGGGGCTTTGTTATACTCGTTCATGGGACATTACTATCTCGACCAGGGGACTTTGTTATATACGATCAGGGGATATGTTATACTCGGTCAGGGGATGTGTTATACTCGATCAGGGGACGATGTTATACTCGATCAGGAGACTTTGTCACACTCAACCGGGGGCCTTTGTTATACTCGATCAGGGGACTTTGTTGTACTCGATCAGGGGACTTTTTTATACTCGATCAGGGGGCTTTGTTATACTCGATTAGGCGGCTTTGTTATGCCCGATCAGGGGACTTTGTTATACTCGATCAGGGGGCTTTGGTATCCTCGATCAGGGGACTTTGTTATACTTGACCAGGGGACTTTGTTTTACTCGATCAGGGGACTTTGTTATACTCGATCAGGGGACTTTCTTATACTCCTTCAGGGGACTTTGTTATACTCGATGATTGGGATTTGTTATACTCGATCCGGGGATGTGTTATACTCGATCAGGGGACTTTGTTATACTCGATCAGGAGACATTATTATACTCAAACGGGACCCTTTGTTTTACTCGATCAGGAGACTTTGTTTTACTCGATCAGGGGACTTTGTTATACGTGACCAGGGGACTTTGTTATACTCGATCAGGGGACTTTGTTATACTCGATGAGGGGGCTTTGATATACTCGATCAGGGGACTTTGTTATACCCGATGAGGGGACTTTGATATACTCGACCAGGGGACTTTTTTATACTCGATGTGGGGACTTTGTTATTCTCGATCAGGGGGCTTTGTTATACTCGATCAGGGACTTTGTTATACTCGATCAGGGGACTTTGTTATACTCGATGTTTGGTCTTTGTTATACTCGATTAGGGGACTTTGTTATACTCGATGAGGGGACTTTGCTTTTCTCGAGCAAGGGACTTTGTTATACTCGATCATGGGCTTTTGTTATAATCGAACCAGGGGACTTTGTTGTATTCGATCATGAGACTTTGTTATACTCCATGAGGGGCCTTTATTATACTGTACTCGACCAGGGGGCTTTGATACTCTCGATCAGGGGACTTTTTTACGCTCGGTCAGGGGACTTTAATATACTCGACAATGGGACTTTGTAATACTCGATCAGGGAACTTTATTATACTCGACCAGGGGAATTTGTTATACTCGATAATTGGACTTTGTTTTACTCGATCAGGAGACTTTGTTATACTCGAATAGGGGCCTTTGTTATACTCGATCAGGGGCCTTTAATACACTATATCAAAGGCTTTTGTTATACTCAAACCAGGGGAATTTGTTATACTCGATTAGGGGACTTTGTTATGCTCGATCAGGGCCTTTGTTATACTCGATCAGGGGAATTTGTTATACTCGACCAGGGGACGTTTGTTATACTCGACCAGGGGACTTTGTTATACTCGACCAGTGGAATTTGTTATACTCGACCAGGGGACTTTGTTATACTCGATCATTGGACTTTGTTTTACTCGATTAGGAGACTTTCTTATACTCGACCAGCGGACTTTGTTGTACTCGATCAGGGGACTTTGATATACTCGATAACGGGATATTGTTATACTCGATCAGGAGACTTTGTTATACTCGATTAGGAGTCTTTTTTATACTCGACCAGAGAACTTTGTTATACTCGATCTGGGGACTTTGTTATACTCGATCAGGGACTTTGTAATATCCGATCAGGGAGCTTTCTTATACTCGATGAGGGCCCTTTGTTATACTCGATCATGGGACATTACTGTCTCGACCAGGGGACTTTGTTATATACGATCAGGGGATATGTTATACTCGATCAGGGGATATGTTATACTCGATCAGGGGACTTTGTTATACTCGATCAGGGGACTTTGTTGTACTCGATCAGGGGACTTTTTTATACTCGATCAGGGGGGTTTGTTATACTCGATCAGGCGGCTTTGTTATGCTCGATGAGGGGGCTTTGTTATACTCGATGAGGGGCCTTTGTTATACTCGATCAGGGGACTTTATTATACTCGATGAGGGGGCTTTGTTATACTGGACCAGGGGACTTTGTTATACTCCATTAGCTGTCTTTGTTATACTCCATCCGGGGGCTTTGTCATACTCGATTCGGGGGCTTTGTTATACTCGATTATGGGCCATTACTATCTCGACCAGGGGACTTTGTTATATACGATTAGAGGATATGTTATACTCGATCAGCGGATGTGTTATACTCGTTCAGGGGACTTTGTTATACTCGATCAGGAGGCTTTGGTATACTCCATCAGCTGTCTTTGTGATACTCCATGAGGGGCCTTTGTCATACTCGATGAGGGGGACTTTGTTATACTCGATCATGGGACATTACTATCTCGACCGGGGGACTTTGTTATATACGATCAGATGATATGTTATACTCGATCAGGGGATGTGTTATACTCGATCAGTGGACTTTGTTATACTCGATCATGGGAATTTTTGTACTCGATGAGGGGACTTTTTTTATACTCGATGAGGGGGCCTTGTTATACTCGATCAGGCGGCTTTGTTATGCTCGATAAGGGGACTTTGTTATACTCGATGATGGGACTTTGTAATACTCGACCAGGGGACTTTGTTATACTCGATTAGGGGATCTTGTTATACACGATGAAGGGGCTTTGATATACTCGATCAGGGGACTTTGTTATACTCGATAAGGGGACTTTTTTATTCTCGATCAGGGGACTTTGTTATACTCGATCAGGGGACTTTGTAATACTCGACCAGGGGAGTTTGTTATAGTCAACCACGGAACTTTGTTATACCCGATTAGGGGACTTTGTTATACTCGATGAGGGGGCTTTGATATACTCGATCAGGGGACTTTGTTATACTCGATCAGGGGACTATGTTATACTCGATGATTGGACTTTGTTAAACTCGATCAGAGGACTTTGTTATACTCAACCAGGGTCCTTTGTTATGCTCGACCAGTGGCATTTTGTTATACTCGATCAGGGGGCTTTGTTATATTCGATTAGGGGACTTTGTTATACTCGATGAGTTGACTTTTTTATACTCGATGTGGGGACTTTGTTATTCTCGATCAGGGGGCTTTGTTATACTCGAATAGGGGACTTTGTAATACTCGACCAGGGGACTTTGTTATAGTCAACCACGGGACTTTGTTATACTCGATTAGGGGACTTTGTTATACTCGATGAGGGGGCTTTGATATTGTCGATCAGGGGACTTTGTTATACTCGACCAGGGGACTATTTTATACTCGATGTGGGGACTTTGTTATTCTCGATCAGGGGGCTTTGTTATACTCGATCAGGGGACTTTGTTATACTCGATGTTTTGTCTTTGTTATACTCGATTAAGGGACTTTGTTTTACTCGATGAGGGGACTTTGCTTTTCTCGAGCAAGGGACTTTGTTATACTCGATCATGGGCTTTTGTTATACTCGAACCAGGGGACTTTGTTATACTCGATCATGAGACTTTGTTATACTGCATGAGGGGCCTTTATTATACTCGACCAGGGGGCTTTGATATTCTCGATCAAGGGACTTTGTTATGCTCGTTCAGGGGACTTTATTATACTCGACCAGGGAAATTTGTTATACTCGTTCATTGGACTTTGTTTTACTCGATGAGGAGACTTTGTTATACTCGAATAGGGGCCTTTGTTATACTCGATCAGGGACCTTTGTTATACTATATCAGGGGCTTTTGTTATACTCGAACCAGGGGAATTTGTTATACTCGATCCTGATCGAATATAAAAAAGTCCCCTGATCGAGTATAACACATCCCCTGATCGAGTATAACATATCCCCTGATCGTGTATTACAAAGTTCCCTGGTCGAGTATAGTAATGTCTCCTGATCGAGTATAACAAAGCCCCCTGATCGAGTATAACAAAGTCCCCTGGTCGAGTATAACAAAGTCCCCTCATCGAGTATAACAAAGGCCCTTGATCGAGTATAATAAAGGAACCTGATCGAGTATAACAAAGTCCCCTGATCGAATATAAAAAAGTCCCCTGATCGAGTAAAACAAAGTCCCCTAGTCGAGTATAACAAAGTCCCCTGATCGAGTATAACAAATTCCCCTGATCAAGTATAACAAAGTCCCCTGATCGAGGAAAACAAGGCCCCTGATCGAGTATAACAAAGTCCCCTAATCGAGTATAACAAAGGCCCCTGATCGAGTATAACAAAACCCCCTGATCGAGAATAACAAAGTCCGCACATCGAGTATAAAAAAGTCCCCTGGTCGAGTAAAACAAAGTCCCCTGATCGAGTATATCAAAGCCCCCTCAACGAGTATAACAAAGTCCCCTAATCGAGTATAACAAAGACCCCTGGTCGACTATAACAAAGTCCCCTTCATCGTGTATACCAAGATCCCATGATCGAGTATAACAAATTCCCCTGGTCGAGTAAAGCAAAGTACCCCTGGTTGAATATAACAATGGCTCATGATCGAGTATAACAAAGGCCTCTCATCGAGTATAACAAAGGCCCCTCATCGAGTCTAACAAAGTCCCCTGATCGATTATGACAAAGGCCCTTAATCGAGTATAACAAAGTCCCCTGATCGATTATGACAAAGGCCCTTAATCGAGTATAACAATGTCCCCTGATTGAGTATAACAAAGTCCCCTGGTTGACCATAACAAAGGCCCCTGGTCGAGTAAAACAAAAACCCTTAATCGAATATAACAAAGCCCTCTGATCGAGTATAACAAAGGGCACTGGTCGAGCATAACATAGGACCCTGGTCGAGTTTAACAAAGTCTCCTGATTGAGTATAACAAAGCCCAATCATCGAGTATAAAAAGTCCCCTGATCGAGTATAACAAAGTCCCCTGATCGAGTATATCAAAGCCCCCTGATCGAGTATAACAAAGTCCCCTGATCAAGTATAACAAAGTCCTCTGGTCGAGCATAACAAAGGCCCTGATCGAGTATAACAAAGTCCCCTCATCGAGTATAACAAAGTACCCTGGTCGAGTAAAACAAAGTCCCCTGATCGAGAATAACAATGTCCCCTGATCGAGTATAACAAAGTCCCCTTATCGAGCATAACAAAGGCCCCTGGTCGAGTATAACAAAGCCCCCCTGATCGAATATTACAAAGGCCAGTGATCAAGTATAACAAAGTCCCTTGATCGAGTATAACAAAGTCCCCTGGTCGAGTATAACAAAAGCCCCTGATGGAGTATAACAAAGACCCTGATGGAGTATAACAAAGACCCATGGTCAAGGAAAACAAAGCCCCCTTGATCGAGTATAACAAAGTCCCCTCATCGAGTATAACACATCCCCGGAACGAGTATAACATATCTCCTGTTCGTGTATAACAAAGTTCCCTGGTCGAGTATAGTAATGTCTCCTAATCGAGTATAACAAAGGCCCCTGATCGAGTATAACAAAGTCCCCTTATCGAGCATAACAAAGGCCTCTGGTCGAGAATAACAAAGCCCCCCTGATCGAATATTACAAAGTCCCTTGATCAAGTATAACAAAGTCCCCTGATTGAGTATAACAAAGTCCCCTGGTCGAGTATAACAAAGGCCCCTGATGGAGTATAACAAAGACCATGTTGGAGTATAACAAAGTCCCCTGATCGAGGAAAACACAGCCCCCTGATCGAGTATAACAAAGTCCCCTGATCGAGTATAACAAAGCACCCTGGTCGGGTATAACAAAGCCCCCTGATCTAGTATAACAAAGACCCCTGATCGAATATAACAAAGTCCCCTGATTGAGTATAATAAAGCCCCCTTACCGAGTATAACAAAATCCCCTGATCGATTATATCAAACCCCCCTGGTCGAGTATAATAAAGGACCTGATCGAGTATAACAAAGTCTCATGATCGAGTATAACAAATTCCCCTGGTTCGAGTATAACAAACCCCTCATATAGTATAACAAAGGCCTCTGATCGAGTTTAGCAAAGGCCCTTGATCAAGTATAACAAATGTCCCTCATCGAGTATAACAAAGTCACCTAATCGAATATAACAAAGCCCTATGATCGAGTATAACAAAGTCCCCTGGTTGAATATAGCAATGGCCCATGATTGAGTATAACAAAGGCCCCTCATCGAGTATAACAAAGGCCCCTCATCGAGTCTAACACAGTCCCCTGATCGATTATGACAATGGCCCTAGATCGAGTAAAACAAAGCCAAATCATCGAGAATAACAAAGTCCCCTAATCGAGTATAACAAAGTCACCTGGTCGAGTATATCAAAGCCCCCTGATCGAGTATAACAAAGTCCCCTTATCGAGCATAACAAAGGCCTCTGGTCGAGTATAACAAAGGACCCTGATCGAGTATAACAAAGTCCCCTGATCGAGTATAACAAAGTCCCCTGGTCGAGTAAAACAAAGTCCCATGATCGAGTATAACAAAGTCCCCTTATCGAGCATAACAAAGGCCTCTGGTCGAGTATAACAAAGCCCCCCTGATCGAATATTACAAAGTCCAGTGATCAAGTATAACAAAGTCCCCTGATCGAGTATAAGAAAGTCCCCTGGTCGAGTATAACAAAGGCCCCTCATGCAGTATAAAAAGACCCTAATGGAGTATAACAAAGTCCCCTGATCAAGGAAAACAAACCCCCTGATCGAGTATAACAAAGTCCCCTGATCGAGTATAACAAAGTCCATTGATCGAGTATAACACATCCCCTGATCAAGTATAACATATCCCCTGATCGTGTATAACAAAGTTCTCTGGTCGAGTATAGTAATGTCCCCTGATCGAGTATAACAAAGCCTCCTGATCGAGTATAACAAAGTCCCCTGGTCGAGTAAAACAAAGTCCCTCATCGAGTATAACAAACTCCTCTGATCGAGTATAACAAAGTCCCCTAATCGAGTATAACAAAGGCCCTTGATCGAGTGTAACAAAGCCCCTGATCGAGTAAAACAAAGTCCCCCGATCGAGTATAAGAAAGTCCTCTGATCGTGTATAACAAAGTCCCCCGATCGAATATAACAAAGGCCCCTGATCGAGTATAACAAAGTCCCCTGGTCGAGTATAACAAAGTCCCCTTATCGAGTATAACAAAGTCCCCTTGTCAAGTATTACAAATTCCCCTGATCAAGTTTAACAAAGTCCCCTGGTCGAGTATAACCAAGGCTCCTGATCGAGAATAACAAAGTCCTCTGATCGAATATAACAAAGTCCCCTTATCGAGCATAACGAAGGCCCCTGGTCGAGCATAACAAAGCCCCCCAGATCAAATAATACTAAGTCCCCTGATCAAGTATAACAAAGTCCCCTGATCGAGTATAACAAAATCCTCTGGTCGAGTATAACAAAGGCCCCTAATGGAGCATAACAAAGTCCCTGCTGGAGTATAATAAAGTCCCCTCATCGAGGAAAACAAGGCCCCTAATCGAGTATTACAAAGGCCCTTGACCGAGTATAACAAGGGCCCCTGATCGAGTATAACAAAGCCCTTTCATCAGGTATAACAAAGTCCCTCATCGAGTATAACAAAGTCCCCTGATCTAGTATAACAAAGTCCCCTTGTCGAGTATAACAAATTCCCCTGATCGAGTATAACAAAGGCCCTGATCGCGTATAACAAAGTCCCCTGATCGAGTATAACAAAGTCCCCTGGTCGAGTATAACAAAGTCCCCTGATCGAGTATAACAAAGTCCCCTGATCGAGTAAAACAAAGTCCCCTGATCGAGTATAACAAAGCCCAATCATCGAGTATAACAAAGTCCCCTGAAGGAGTATAACAAAGTCCCCTGATCGAGTATAACAAAGTCCAATCATCGAGTATAACAAAGTCCCCTGAAGGAGTATAACAAAGTCCCCTGATCGAGTATAACAAAGTCCCCTGATCGAGTAAAAACAAAGTCCCCTGATCGAGTATAACAAAGCCCAATCATCGAGTATAACAAAGTCCCCTGAAGGAGTATAACAAAGTCCCCTAATCGAGTATAACAAAGTCCCCTGATCGAGTAAAACAAAGTCCCCTGGTCAAGTATAACAAAGTCCCCTGATCGAGGATAACAAAGCCCACTGATCGAGTATAACAAAGTCCCCAAATCGAGAATAACAAAGTCCCCTGGTCGAGTATAACAAATTCCCCTGATCGAGTACAACAAAGTCTCCTGATCGAGTATAACAAAGTCCTCAGATCGAGTATAACAAAGTCCCCTGGTCGAGTATAAAAAAGACTCCTATTCGAGTATAACAAAGTCTCCTGATCGAGTATAACAAAGTCCCCTGATCGAGTATAACAAATTCCCCTGGTTCGAGTATAAGAAAAGCCCCTGATATAGTATAACAATGGCCCCTGATTGAGCATAACAAAGCCCCCTGATCAGGTTTAACAAAGTCCCCTGATCGAGTATAGCAAAGGCCCTTGATCGAGTATAACAAATGCCCCTCATCGAGTATAACAAAGTCACCTGATCGATTATAACAAAGCCCCCTGATCAAGGAAAACAAAGTCCCCTGTTTGAATATAACAATGGCCCATGATTGAGTATAACAAAGGCCCCTCATCGAGTATAACAAAGGCCCCTCATCGAGTCTAACAAACACCCCTAATCGATTATGAAAAGGCTCTTGATCGAGTATAACAAAGCCCAATCATCGACTATAACAAAGTCCCCTGATCGAGTATAACAAGTCCTCTGGTCGAGGAAAACAAAGCCCCCTGATCAAGTATAACAAAGTCCCCTGATTGAGTATAACACTATCCCCTGGTTGACCATAACAAAGGCCCCTGGTCGAGTATAACAAAGTCCCCTAATCGAATATAACAAAGCCCCCTGAACGAGTATAACAAAGTCCCCTGATCGAGTATAACAAAGTTCCCTGGTCGAGCATAACAAAGTCCCCTCATCGAGTATAACAAAGTCCCCTTATCGAGAATAACAAAGCCCAATTATCGAGTATAACAAAGGACCCTGGTCGAGTATAACAATGTCCCCTGATCGAGTATAACAAAGCCCAATCATCGAGTATAACAGTCCTGATCGAGTATAACAAATTCTTGATCAAGTATAAAGTCCCTGATCGATTTATGATTAAAGGCCCTTGATCGAGTATAACAAAGGCCCCTGATCGAGTATAACAAAGCCCTTTCATCAGGTATAACAAAGTCCCCTCATCGAGTATAACAAAGTCCCCTGATCTAGTATAACAAAGTCCCCTGGCCGAGTATAACAAATTCCCCTGATCGAGTATAACAAAGGCCCTGATCGAGTATAACAAAGTCCCCTGATCGAGTATAACAAAGTCCCCTGGTCGAGTATAACACAGTCCCCTGATCGAGTACAACAAAGTCTCCTGATCGAGTATAACAAAGGCCCCCGTTTGAGTATAATAAAGTCCCCTGATCGAGTATAACACATCCCCTGATCGAGTATAACAAAGCCCAATCATAGAGTATAACAAAGTCCCCTGAAGGAGTATAACAAAGTCCCCTGATCGAGTATAATAAAGTCCCCTGATCGAGTAAAACAAAGTCCCCTGGTCAAGTATAACAAAGTCACCTGATCGAGGATAACAAAGCCCCCTTATCGAGTATAACAAAGTCTCCTAATCGAGAATAACAATGTCCCCTGGTCGAGTATAACAAAGTCTCCTGATGGAGTAAAAAAAAGTCCAATGATCGAGTATAACAAAGTCCCCTGGTCGAGTATAACAAATTCCCGTGATCGAGCATAACAAAGCCGCCTGATCGACTATAAAAAAGTCCCCTGATCGAGTACAACAAAGTCCCCTGATCGAGTATAATAAAGGCCCCCGGTTGAGTGTAACAAAGTCTCCTCATCGAGTATAACAAAGTCCCCTGATCAAGTATAACACATCCCCTGATCGAGTATAACATATCCCCTGATCGTATATAACAAAGTCCCCTGGTCGAGATAGTAATGTCCCATGATCGAGTATAACAAAGCCCCCTCATCGAGTATGACAAAGGCCCCTGATGGAGTATAACAAAGACAGCTGATGGAGTATAACAAAGTCCCCTGGTCGAGTATAACAAAGGCTCCTCATCGAGTATAAGAAAGCCCCCTGAACGGATATTACAAAGTCCCTGATCGAGTATAACAAGGTCCCAGATCGAGTATAACAAAGCCCCCTGGTCGAGTATAAAAAAGACTCCTATTCGAGTATAACAAAGTCTATTGATCGAGTACAACAAAGCCCAATCATCGAGTATAACAAAGTCCCCTGATCGAGTATAACAAAGTCCCCTGGTCGAGCATAACAAAGTCCCCTGATCAAGTATAACAAAGTCACATTATCGAGTATAACAAAGCCCAATCATCGAGTATAACAAAGGACCCTGGACGAGTATAACAAAGTCCCCTGATCGAGTATAACAAAGCCCAATCATCGAGTATAACAAAAACCCCTGATCAAGTATAACAAATTCCCCTGATCAAGTATAACAAAGACCCCTGATCGATTATGACAAAGGCCCTTGATCGAGTATAACAAAGGACCCTGATCGAGTATAACAAAGCCCTTTCATCAGGTATAACAAAGTCCCTTCATCGAGAATAACAAAATCCGCTGATCTAGTATAACAAAGTCCCCTGGTCGAGTATAACAAATTCCCCTGATCGAGTATAATAAAGTCTCCTGATCGAGTATAACAAAGTCCCCTGATCGAGTATAACACATCCCTTGATCGAGTATAACAAAGCCCAATCATCGAGTATAACAAAGTCCCCTGAAGGAGTATAACAAAGTCCCCTGATCGAGTATAATAAAGTCCCCTGATCGAGTAAAACAAAGTCCTCTGGTCAAGTATAACAAAGTCCCTAATCGAGGGAATATGCAGAGATCCCCTGATCGAGTATATAAAAGTCCCTAAGTCCAATGATCGAGTATAACAAAGTCCCCTAAGTCCAATGATCGAGTATAACAAAGTCCCCTGGTCGAGTATAACAAATTCCCGTGATCGAGCATAACAAAGCCGCCTGATCGAGTATAAAAAAGTCCCCTGATCGAGTACAACAAAGTCCCATGATCGAGTATAAAAAAGACCCCTGATCGAGTACAACAAAGTCTCCTGATCGAGTATAACAAAGTCCCCTGATCGAGTATAACACATCCCCTAATCGAGTATAACATATCCCCTCATCATATATAACAAAGTCCTCTGGTCGAGATAGTAATGTCCCATGATCGAGTATAACAATGGCCCCTCATCGAGTATAAGAAAGCCCCCTGATCGGTTATTACAAAGTCCCTGATCTAGTATAACATAGTCCCCAGATCGAGTATAACAAAGTCCCCTGGTCGAGTATAAAAAAGTCTTCTATTCGAGTATAACAAAGTCTCCTGATCGAGTATAACTATGTCCCGTGATCGAGTATAACAAAGTTCCCTGATCGAGTATAACAAAGACCCCTGATCGAGTATAACAAAGTCCCCTGATCGAGTAAAACAAAGTCCCCTGGTCGAGTATATCAAAGTCCCCTGATCGAGGATAACAAAGCCCCTGATCGAGTACAACAAAGTCCCCTAATCGAGTACAACAAAGTCCGCTGGTCGAGTATAACAAATTCCCCTCATCAAGTATAACAAAGTCCCCTGATCGAGTATAACAAAGTCCCCTGATCGAGTATAATAAAAGCCCCTGACCGAGTATAAGAAAGTCCCCTCATCGAGTATATCAAACTCCGCTGGTCGAGTATAATAAAGGCCATGATCGAGTATAACAAAGTCTCATGATCGAGTATAACATTTTCCCCTGGTTCGAGTATAACAAAAGCCCCTGATATAGTATAACAAAGGCCCCTGATTGAGCATAACAAAGCCCCCTGATCAGGTCTAACAAAGTCCCCTGATCGAGTATAGCAAAGGCCCTTGATCGAGTATAACAAATGCCCCTCATCGAGTATAACAAAATCCCCTCATCGATTATAACAAAGTCTCCTGATCGAGTATAACAAAGGCCCCCCGTTTTAGTATAAAAAAGTCTCCTGATCGAGTATAACAAAGTCCCCTGATCGAGTATAACACATCCCTTGATCGAGTATAACAAAGCCCAATCATCGAGTATAACAAAGTCCCCTGAAGGAGTATAACAAAGTCCCCTTATCGAGTATAATAAAGTCCCCTGATCGAGTAAAACAAAGTCCTCTGGTCAAGTATAACAAAGTCCCCTAATCGAGGATAACAAAGCCCCCTGATCGAGTATAACAAAGTCCCCTAGTCCAATGATCGAGTATAACAAAGTCCCCTGATCAGGTCTAACAAAGTCCCCTGATCGAGTATAGCAAAGGCCCTTGATCGAGTATAACAAATGCCCCTCATCGAGTATAACAAAATCCCCTCATCGATTATAACAAAGTCTCCTGATCGAGTATAACAAAGCCCAATCATCGACTATAACAAAGTCCCCTGAAGGAGTATAAAAATGTCCCCTGATCGAGTATAATAAAGTCCCCTGATCGAGTAAAATAAAGTCCCCTGGTCAAGTATAAAAAAGTCCCTGATCGAGGATAACAAAGCCCCCTTATCGAGTATAACAAAGTCCCCTAATCGAGAATAAGAAAGTCCCCTGGTCGAGTATAACAAAGGCCCTCTTCGAGTATAACAAAGAACCCTGATCGAGTATAACAAAGTCCCCTGGTCGAGTATAACAAAGTCCCCTGATCGAGTGCAACAAAGTCCCCTGATCGAGTATCATCCTGATCGAACATTATACAAACAAAGAGTCCTGATCGAGTATACAATCCCCTGATCGAGTAAAACAAAGTCCCCTGGTCGAGTATAACAAAGTCCCCTGATTGAGATAACAAAGTCCCTGGTCGAGTATAACAAACCCCCTTGAGAGATAACAAAGTTCCCTGGTCGAGATAACAAACAATCGAGCATAACAAAGTCCCCTGATCGAGTATAACAAAGTCCCCTAAATATAACAAAAGTCCCCCCTATGATCGAGTATATCCCAACGAAATCTGATCAAGTATACAAGTCCCTGATCGAGCATAACAAAAGCCCTGATCAGGTCTAACAAAGTCCCCTGATCGGAGTATAGCAAAGGCCATTGATCGAAATATAACAAATGCCCCTCATCGAGTATAACAAAATCCCCTCATCGATTATAACAAAGTCTCCTGATCGAGTATAACAAAGGCCCCCCGTTTTAGTATAAAAAAGTCTCCTGATCGAGTATAACAAAGTCCCCTGATCGAGTATAACACATCCCTTGATCGAGTATAACAAAGCCCAATCATCGAGTATAACAAAGTCCCCTGAAGGAGTATAACAAAGTCCCCTGATCGAGTATAATAAAGTCCCCTGATCGAGTAAAACAAAGTCCTCTGGTCAAGTATAACAAAGTCCGCTAATCGAGGATAACAAAGCCCCCTGATCGGGTATAACAAAGTCCCCTAGTCCAATGATCGAGTATAACAAAGTCCCCTGATCAGGTCTAACAAAGTCCCCTGATCGAGTATAGCAAAGGCCCTTGATCGAGTATAACAAATGCCCCTCATCGAGTATAACAAAATCCCCTCATCGATTATAACAAAGTCTCCTGATCGAGTATAACAAAGGCCCCCCGTTTTAGTATAAAAAAGTCTCCTGATCGAGTATAATAAAGTCCCCTGATCGAGTATAACAAAGCCCAATCATCGACTATAACAAAGTCCCCTGAAGGAGTATAAAAATGTCCCCTGATCGAGTATAATAAAGTCCCCTAATCGAGTAAAACAAAGTCCCCTGGTCAAGTATAACAAAGTCCCTGATCGAGGATAACAAAGCCCCCTTATCGAGTATAACAAAGTCCCCTAATCGAGAATAACAAAGTCCCCTGGTCGAGTATAACAAAGGCCCTCTTCGAGTATAACAAAGAACCCTGATCGAGTATAACAAAGTCCCCTGGTCGAGTATAACAAAGTCCCCTGATCGAGTGCAACAAATTCTCGTGATCGAGTATAACAAAGTCCCCTGATCGAGTATAACACATCCCCTGATCGAGTTTAACAAAGCCCAATCATCGAGTATAATAAAGTCCCCTGATCGAGCAAAAGAAAGTCCCCTGGTCAAGTATAACAAAGTCCCCTGATCGAGGATAACAAAGTCCCCTGGTCGAGTATAACAAAGTCTCCTGATGGAGTAAAAAAAGTCCAATGATCGAGTATAACAAAGTCCCCTGGTCGAGTATAACAAATTCCCGTGATCGAGTAAAACAAAGTCCCCTAGTCGAGTATAAAAAAGACTCCTATTCGAGTATAACAATGTCTCCTGATCGAGTATAACTATGTCTCCTGATCGAGTATAACAAAGTCCCCTGATCGAGTATAACAAAGTCCCCTGATCGAGTATAACAAAGTCCCCTGATCGAGTAAAACAAAGTCCCCTGGTCGAGTATAACAAAGTCCCCTGATCGAGGATAACAAAGCCCCCTGATCGATAATAACTATGTCCCCTGATCGAGTATAACAAAGTCCCTTGATCGAGTATAACAAAGTCCCCTGATCGAGTATAACAAATTCCCTTGATCAAGTATAACAAAGTCCCCTGATCGAGTATAACAAAGGCCCCTGATCGAGTATAACAAATTCCCCTGATCGAGCTTAACAAAGACCCCTGGTCGAGTATAACAAAACCACCTGATCGAATATAACAAAGTCCCCTGGTTGAGTATAACTAAGCCCCCTAATCGTGTATAGCAAAGTCCCCTGATCGAGTATAACAAATTCCCCTGATCGAGTATTACAAAGGCCCCCGGTTGAGTATAACAAAGCCTCCCGACTGAGTATAACAAAGTGCCCTGATCGAATATAACACATCCCCTGATCGAGTAAATCATATCCCCTGATCGTGTATAACAAAGTTCCCTGGTCGAGTACAGTAATGTCCCCTGATCGAGTATAACAAAGTACCCTGGTCGAGTATAACAAATTCCCCTGATAAAGTATAACAAAGTCCCCTGATCGAGTATAACAAAGTCCCCTGATCGAGTATAATAAAGCCCCCGACCGAGTATAACAAAGTCCCTGATCGTGTATATCAAACTCCCCTGGTCGAGTAAAATAAAGGCCCTGATCAAGTATAACAAAGACTCATGATCGAGTATAACAAATTTCCCTGTTTCGAGTATAAGAAAACCCCCTGATATAGTATAACAAAGACCCCTGATTGAGCATAACAAAGCCCCCTGATCAGGTTTAACAAAGTCCCCTGATCGAGTATAGCAAATGTCCTTGATCGAGTAGAACAAATGCCCCTCATCGAGTATAACAAAGTCCCCTCATCGATTATAACAAATCCCCCTGATCGAGTATAACAAAGTCCCCTGTTTGAATATAACAATGGCCCATGATTGAATATAACAAAGGCCCCTCATCGAGTATAACAAAGGCCCCTCATCGAGTCTAACAAAGTCCCCTAATCGATTATGAAAACGCTCTTGATCGAGTATAACAAAGCCCAATCATCGAGTATAACAAAGTCCCCTGATCGAGTATAACAAAGTCCTCTGGTTGACCATAAGAAAGGCCCCTGGTCGAGTATAACAAAGTCCCCTAATCGAATATAACAAAGCTCCCTGAACGAGTATAACAAAGGCCACTGGTCGAGCATAAAAAAGGAACCTGGACGAGTATAACAAAGTCCCCTGATCGAGTATAACAAAGCTCAATCATCGAGTATTAAAAAGTCCCCTGATCGAGTATAACAAAGTCCCCTGGTCGAGCATAACAAAGTCCCCTGATCGAGTATAACAAAGTCCCCTTATCGGGTATAACAAAGCCCAATCATCGAGTATAACAAAGGACCCTGGTCGAGTATAACAAAGTCCCCTGATCGAGTATAACAAAGCTCAATCATCGAGTATAACAAAGTCCCCTGATCGAGTATAACAAATTCCCCTGATCAAGTATAACAAAGTCCCCTGATCGATTATGACAAAGGCCCTTGATCGAGCATAACAAAGGCCCCTGATCGAGTATAACAAAGCCCTTTCATCAGGTATAACAAAGTCCCTTCATCGAGTATAACAAAGTCCCCTGATCTAGTATAACAAAGTCCCCTGGTCGAATATAACAAATTCCCCTGATCGAGTATAACAAAGGCCCTAATCGAGTATAACAAATACCCCTGATCGAGTATAACAAAGTCCCTGGTCGAGTATAACAAAGTCCCCTGATCTAGTACAACAAAGTCTCCTGAACGAGTATAACAAAGGCCCCCGTTTGAGTATAATAAAGTCTCCTCATCGAGTATAACAAAGTCTCCTGATCGAGTATGACACATCCCCTGATCGAGTATAACAAAACCCAATCATCGAGTATAACAAAGTCCCCTGAAGGAGTATAACAAAGTCCCCTGATCGAGTATAACAAAGTCCCCTGATCGAGTAAAACAAAGTCCCCTGGTCAAGTATAACAAAGTCCCCTGGTCGAGTATAACAAATTCCCGAGATCGAGCATAACAAAGCCGCCTGATCGAGTATAAAAAAGTCCCCTGATCGAGTACAACAAAGCCCCCTGATCGAGTATAACAAAGGCCCCCGGTTGAGTGTAGCAAAGTCTCCTGATCGAGTATAACAAAGTCCCCTGATCGAGTATAACACATCCCCTGATCGAGTATAACATATCCCCTGATCGTATATAACAAAGTCCCCTGGTCGAGATAGTAATGTCCCATGATCGAGTATAACAAAGCCCCCTCATCGAGTATGTCAAACGCCCCTGATGGAGTATAACAAAGACAGCTGATGGAGAATAACAAAGTCCCTGGTCGAGTATAACAAAGGCCCCTCATCGAGTATAAGAAAGCCCCCTGATCGGATATTACAAAGTCCCTGACATAGTATAACAAAGTCCCCAGATCGAGTATAACAATGTCCCCTGGTCAAGTATAAAAAAGACTCCTATTCGAGTATAACAAAGTCTCCTGATCGAGTACAACTATGTCCCGTGATCGAGTATAACAAAGTCCCCTGATCGAGTATAACAAAGACCCCTGATCGAGTATAACAAAGTCCCCTGATCGAGTATAACAAAGACCCCTGATCGAGTATAACAAAGTCCCCTGATCGAGTAAAGCAAAGTCCCCTGGTCGAGTATACCTTAGTCCCCTGATCGAGGATAACAAAGCCCCTAATCGAATATAACAAAGTCCCCTGATCGAGAACAACAAAGTCCGCTGGTCGAGTAAAACAAATTCCCCTGATCAAGTATAACAAAGTCCCCTGATCGAGTATAACAAAGTCCCCTGATCGAGTATAATAAAACCCCTGACCGAGTATAACAAAGTCCCCTGATCGAGCATATCAAACTCCCCTAGTCGAGTATAATAAAGGCCCTGATCGAGTATAACAAAGTCTCATAATCGAGTATAACAAAATCCCCTGATCTAGTATAACAAAGTCCCCTGGTCGAGTATAACAAATTCCTTTGATCGATTTTGAAAATGTCCCCTGGTTGAGTATAACAAAGTTCCTGATCGATTATAAAAAAGTGCCCTGGTTGAGTATAACAAAGCCCCCTCATCGAGTAAAACAAAGGCCCCTAATCGAGTATAACAAAGTCCACTGATCGAGTATAACATATCCCCTAATCGAGTATAACAAAGTCCTCTGGTCAAGTATAAAAAAGTCCTTAAATCTGAGGACAACAGCCTTGATCTAGTACCAAAAGTCCCTAATCGAGAATAATGTTTTCTCCTGCCGGCGTGTAACAAAGTCTCCCCGACCGAGTATACCAAAGTCCCCTGATCGAGTATACATCCCCTGACTTATAACATATCCCCTCATCGTATATAACAAAGTCCCCTGGTCGAGATAGTAATGTCCCATGATCGAGTATAACAATGGCCCCTCATCGAGTATAAGAAAGCCCCCTGATCGGTTATTACAAAGTCCCTGATCTAGTATAACATAGTCCCCAGATCGAGTATAACAAAGTCCCCTGGTAGAGTATAAAAAAGACTTCTATTCGAGTATAACAAAGTCTCCTGATCGAGTATAACTATGTCCCCTGATCGAGTATAACAAAGTTCCCTGATCGAGTATAACAAAGACCCCTGATCGAGTATAACAAAGTCCTCTGATCGAGTAAAACAAAGTCGCCTGGTCGAGTATATCAAAGTCCCCTGATCGAGGATAACAAAGCCCCTGATCGAGTACAACAAAGTCCCCTGATCGAGTACAACAAAGTCCGCTGGTCGAGTATAACAAATTCCCCTGATCAAGTATAACAAAGTCCCCTGATCGAGTATAACAAAGTCCCCTGATCGAGTATAATAAAACCCCTCACTGAGTATAAGAAAGTCCCCTGATCGAGTATATCAAACTCCGCTGGTAGAGTATAATAAAGGCCCTGATCGAGTATAACAAAGTCTCATGATCGTGTATAACAAATTCCCCTGATTGAGCATAACAAAGCCCCCTGATCAGGTTTAACAAAGTCCCCTGCTCGAGTATAGCAAAGGCCCTTGATCGAGTATAACAAATGCCCCTCATCGAGTATAACAAAATCCCCTCATCGATTATAAAAAAGTCTCCTGATCGAGTATAACAAAGTCCCCTGATTGAGTATAACACATCCCCTGATCGAGTAAAACAAAGTCCCCTGGTCAAGTATAACAAAGTCCCTGATCAAGGATAACAAAGCCCCCTTATCGAGTATAACAAAGTCCCCTAATCGAGAATAACAAAGTCCCCTGGTCGAGTATATCAAAGGCCCTCTTCGAGTATCACAAAGAACCCTAATCGAGTATAACAAAGTCCCCTGGTCGAGTATAACAAAGTCCCCTGATCGAATACAACAAAGTCTCCTGATCGATTATAACAAAGGCCCCCCGTTTGAGTATAAAAAAGTCTCCTGATCGAGTATAACAAAGTTCCCTGATCGAGTATAACACATCCCCTAAACGAGTATAACAAAGCCCAATCATCGAGTATAACAAAGTCCCCTGAAGGAGTATAAAAAAGTACCCAGATCGAGTATAATAAAGTCCCCTGATCGAGTAAAACAAAGTCCCCTGGTCAAGTATAACAAAGTCCCCTGATCGAGGATAACAAAGCCCCTTATCGAGTATAACAAAGGCCCCTGATCGAGAATGTAGCCAAAAGTCCCATGGTCGAGTATGTAAACAAGTCTCCTGGATCGAGGCAACAAAGGCCCCTGATCGAGTACAACAAAGTCCCCTGATCGAGTTTAACTAAAGCCCCCGGTTGAGTGTAACAAAGTCTACTAATCGAGTATAACAAAGTCCCCTGATCGAGTATAACACAACCCCTGATCGAGTATAACATATCCCCTGATCGTATATAACAAAGTCCCCTGGTCGAGATAGTAATGTCCCATGATCGAGTATAACAAACCCCCCTCATCGAGTATGACAAAGGCCCCTGATGGAGTATAACAAAGACAGCTGATGGAGTATAACAAAGGCCCCTGATCGGATATTACAAAGTCCCTCATCGAGTATAACAAAGTCCCCAGATCGAGTATAACAAAGTCCCCTGGTCGAGTATAACAAATTCCCGTGATCGAGCATAACAAAGCCGCCTGATCGAGTATAAAAAAGTCCCCTGATCGAGTACAACAAAGTCCCCTGATCGAGTATAACAAAAGCCCCCGGTTGAGTGTAACAAATTCTCCTGATCGAGTATAACAAAGTCCCCTGATCGAGTATAACACATCCCCTGATTGAGTATAACATATCCCCTGATCGTATATAACAAAGTCCCCTGGTCGAGATAGTAATGTCCCATGATCGAGTATAACAAAGCCTCCTCATCGAGTATGACAAAGGCCCCTGATGGAGTATAACAAAGACAGCTGATGCAGCAACAAAGGCCCTCATCGAAAGTATAAGAAAGCCCTCGCCGGATACATTACAAAGTCCTCATATCGAGTATAACAAAGTCCTAGATCAGGGAGTATAACAAAGACCCCTAATTATATAACAAAGTCCCCTGATCGAGTATATCAAAGACCCCTGATCGAGTATAACAAAGTCCCCTGATCGAGTAAAACAAAGTTCCCTGGTCGAGTATAACAAAGTCCCCTGATCGAGGATAACAAAGCCCCCTGATCGAGTATAACTATGTCCCCTGATCGAGTATAACAAAGTCCCCTCATCGAGTATAACAAATTCCCCTGATCAAGTATAACAAAGTCCCCTGATCGAGTATAACAAAGGCCCCTGATCGAGTATAACAAATTCCTCTGATCGAGCCTAACAAAGACCCCTGGTCGAGTATAACAAAACCATCTGATCGAATATAACAAAGTCCCCTGGTTGAGTATAACCAAGCCCTCTCATCGTGTATAGCAAAGTCCCCTGATCGAGTATAACACATTCCCCTGATCGAGTATTACAAAGGCCCCCTGTTACATGTACTGTGCTTCCCTTCCTGACTCGAGAAACAAAGTGCCCTGATCGAATATAACACATCCTCTGATCGAGTAAATCATATCCCCTGATGGTGTATAACAGAGTTCCCTGGTCGAGTATAGTAATGTCCCCTGATCGAGTATAACAAAACACCCTGGTCGAGTATAACAAATTCCCCTGATCAAGTATAACAAAGTTCCCTGATCGAGTATAACAAAGTCCCCTGGTCGAGTATAATAAAGCCCCCTGACCGAGTATAACAAAGTCCCCTGATCGAGTATATCAAACTCCCCTGGTCGAGTATAATAAAGGCCCTGATCAAGTATAACAAAGTCTCATGATCGAGTATAACAAATTCCCCTGGTTCGAGTATAAGAAAAGCCCCTGATAAAGTATAACAAAGGCCCCTGATTGAGCATAACAAAGCCCCCTGATCAGGTTTAACAAAGTCCCCTGATCGAGTACAGCAAAGGTCCTTGATCGAGTATAACAAATGCCCCTCATCAAGTATAACAAAGTCCCCTCATCGATTATAACAAATCCCCCTGATCGAGTATAACATAGTCCCCTGTTTGAATATAACAATGGCCCATGATTGAGTATAACAAAGGCCCCTCATCGAGTATAACAAAGGCCCCTCATCGAGTCTAACAAAGTCCCCTAATCGATTATGAAAAGGCTCTTGATCGAGTATAACAAAGCCCAATCATCGAGTATAACAAAGTCCCCTGATCGAGTATAACAAAGTCCTCTGGTCGAGGAAAACAAAGCCCCCTGATCAAGTATAACAAAGTCCCCTGATTGAGTATAACAAAGTCCCCTGGTTGACCATAACAAAGGCCCCTTGTCGAGTATAACAAAGTCCCCTAATCGAATATAACAAAACCCCTGAACATATATAACAAAGGCCACTGGTCGAAAGTATAACAAAGTCCCCCGATCGAGTGCAACAAAGTCCCTCGAGTATAACAAAGTCCCCTGATCGAGTATAACAAAGTCCCTGGTCGAGCGGCTATAACAAAGTCCCCTGATATCGAGTATAACAAAGTCCCCTATCGAGTATAACAAAGCACAATCATCGAGTATAACAAAGGACCCTGGTCGAGTATAACAAATTCCTCTTATCGAGTATAACAAAGTCCCCTGGATGAGTATAACAATGGCCCATGATTGAGTATAACAAAGTCCCCTGATCGATTATGACAAAGGCCCTTGATCGATTATTACAAATTCCCCTGATCGAGTATAACAAAGTCCCCTGGTCGAGTATAACAAAGTCCCCTGGTCGAGTATAACAAAGGCCCTAATCGAGTATAACAAATACCCCTGATTGAGTATAACAAAGTCCCCTGGTCGAGTAAAACAAAGTCCCCTGATCGAGTACAACAAGTCTCCTGATCTAGTATAACAAAGGCCCCCGTTTGAGTATAATAAAGTCTCCTCATCGAGTATAACAAAGTCCCCTGATCGAGTATGACACATCCCCTGATCGAGTATAACAAAGCCCAATCATCGAGTATAACAAAGTCCCCTGAAGGAGTATAACAAAGTCCCCTGATCGAGTATAACAATGTCCCCTGATCGAGTAAAACAAAGTCCCCTGGTCAAGTATAACAAAGTCCCCTGGTCGAGTATAACAACTTTCCGTGATCGAGCATAACAAAGCCGCCTGATCGAGTATAAAAAAGTCCCCTGATCGAGTACAACAAAGTCCCGTGATCGAGTATATCAAAGGCCCCCGGTTGAGTGTAACAAAGTCTCCTGATCGAGTATAACAAAGTCCCCTGATCGAGTATAACACATCCCCTGATCGAGTATAACATATCCCCTGATCGTATATAACAAAGTCCCCTGGTCGAGATAGTAATGTCCCATGTTCGAGTATAACAAAGCCCCCTCATCGAGTATGACAAAGGCCCCTGATGGAGTATAACAAAGACAGCTGATGGAGTATAACAAAGTCCCCTGGTCGAGTATAACAAAGGCCCCTCATCGAGTATAAGAAAGCCCCCTGATCGGATATTACAAAGTCCCTGACATAGTATAACAAAGTCCCCAGATCGAGTATAACAAAGTCCCCTGGTCAAGTATAAAAAAGACTCCTATTCGAGTATAACAAAGTCTCCTGATCGAGTACAACTATGTCCTGTGATCGAGTATAACAAAGTCCCCTGATCGAGTATAACAAAGACCCCTGATCGAGTATAACCAAGTCCTCTGATCGAGTAAAACAAAGTCCCCTGGTCGAGTATAGCAAAGTCCCCTGATCGAGGATAACAAAGCCCCTGATCGAGGATAACAAAGCCCCTGATCGAGTATAACAAAGTCCCCTGATCGAGAACAACAAAGTCCGCTGGTCGTGTATAACAAATTCCCCTGATCAAGTATAACAAAGTCCCCTGATCGAGTATAACAAAGTCCCCTGATCGAGTATAATAAAACCCCCTGACCGAGTATAACAAAGTCCCCTGATCGAGCATATCAAACTTCCCTGGTCGAGTCTAATAAAGGCCCTGCTCGAGTTTAACAAAGTCTCATAATCGAGTATAACAAAGTCCCCTGATCGAGTACAACAAAGTCTCCAGATCGAGTACAACAAAGTCTCCAGATCGAGTATAACAAAGGGCCCCGTTTGAGTATAATAATGTCTCCTGATCGAGTATAACAAAGTCCCCTGATCGAGTATAACAAAGCCCCCTCATCGAGTATGACACAGGCCCCTGATGGAGTATAACAAAGGCCCTGATCGAGTATAACAAAGTCCCCTGATCGAGTATAACAAAGTCCCCTGGTCGAGTATAACAAAGTCCCCTGATCGAGTACAACAAAGTCTCCAGATCGAGTATAAAAAAGGCCCCCGTTTGAGTATAATAAAGTCTCCTGATCGAGTATAACAAAGTCCCCTGATCGAGTATAACACATCCCCTGATCGAGTATAACAAAGCCCAATCATCGAGTATAACAAAGTCCCCTGAAGGAGTATAACAAAGTCCCCTGATAGAGTATAACACATCCCCTGATCGAGTATAAGAAAGCCCAATCATCGAGTATAACAAAGTCCAATGATCGAGTATAACAAAGTGTCCTGGTCGAGTATAACAAAGTCCGTTGGTCGAGTATAACAAAGTCATCTGATCGAGTATAACAAAGTCCAATGATCGAGTATAACAAAGTCCCCTGGTCGAGTATAACAAATTCCCCTTATCGACTTTAACAAAGTCCCCTGATCGAGTATAACAAAGTCCCTGATCGAGTATAACAAAGTCCCCTAATCGAGTATATCAAAGCCCCCTGGTCGAGTATAACAAAGGCCCCTATTCGAGAAAAACAAAGTCTCCTGATCGAGTCAAACAAACTCCAATGATCGAGTATAACAAAGTCCCCTGGTCGTGTATAACAAAGCCCCCTTATAGAGTATAACAAAGGTCCCTGGTCGAGTATAACAAAGGCCCCTATTCGAGTATAACAAAGCCTCCTGATCGAGTAAAACAAAGTCCAATGATCATGTATAACAAAGTCCCCTGGTCGAATATAATAAAGTCCCCTCATCGAGAATAACAAATTCCCTTGATCGAGAATATCAAAGCCCCCTGGTCGAGTATAATAAAGGCCCCTCATGGAGTATAACAAAGTCTCATGAACGAGAATAACAAAGTCCCCTGGTTCGAGTTTAACAAAAGCCCTTGATCGAGCATAACAAAGGCCCCTCATCGAGTATAACAAAGTCCTCTAATCGAGTATAACAAAGGCCCCTCATCGAGTCTAACAAAGGCCCCTCATCGAGTATAACAAAGTCACCTAATCGAATATAACAAAGCCCCTCATCGAGTATAACAAAGTTCCCTCATCGAATATAAGAAAGCCCCCTGATCGAATATAACAAAGACCCCTGAACGAGTATAACAAAGTCCCCTGGTCGAGTATAACAAATTTCCCTGATCGAGTATAACAAAGTCCCCTGTTCGAGTATAATGAAGGCCCTGTTCGAGTATAACTAAGTCTCATGATCGAGTATAACAAATTCCCCTGGTTCGAGTATAACAAAAGCCCCTGATATGGTATAACAAAGGCCCCTGATCGAGTAAACAAGCGGCTCTGATCGAGTATAACAAAGTCCCCTGATAGAGTATAACAAAGTCCCATGGTCGAGTATAACAAAGTCAACTGATCGAGTACAACAAAGGCCACCGGTTGAGTATAACAAAGCCTCCTGATCGAGTATAACAAAGTCCCCTGATCGAGTATAACACATCCCCTGATCGAGTATAACATATCCCCTGATCGTGTATTACAAAGTTCCCTGGTCGAGTATAGTAATGTCCCCTAATCGATTATAACAAAGCCTCCTTATCGAGTATAACAAAGTCTCCTGGTCGAGTATAACAAAGTCCCCTGATCAAGTATAACAAAGTCCTCTGATCAAGTATAACAAATTCCCCTGATCGAGTATAACAAAGGCCCTTGATCGAGTATGATAAAGTCCCCTGATCGAATATAAGAAAGATCCCTGATCGAGTAAAACAAAGTCCCCTAGTCGAGTATAACAAAGTCCCCTAATCGAGTATAACAAAGCCCCTTAATCGAGTATAACAAAGTCTCCCGATCGAGTATAACAAAGTCCTCTCATCGAGCATAACAAAGACCCCTGGTCGAGTATAACAACGCCCCCTGATCGAGTATGACAAAGTCCCCTAATCTAGTATAACAAAATCCCTTGATCGAGTATAGAAAAGACGCTTGATCGAGTATAACAAATGCCCCTCATCGAGTACAACAAAGACCCCTAATGGAATATATCAAAGACCCCTGATCGAGTATAACAAAGCCCCCTGATCGAGTATAACAAAGCCCCCTCATCGAGTATAACAAAGCCCTTTCATCAGGTATAACAAAGTCCCCTCATCGAATAAAACAAAGTCCCCTGATCTAGAATAACAAAGTCCCCTGGTCGAGTACAACAAAGTCTCATAATCGAGTATAACAAAGTCCCCTGATCGAGTACAACAAAGTCTCCAGATCGAGTACAACAAAGTCTCCAGATCGAGTATAACAAAGGCCCCCGTTTGAGTATAATAAAGTCTCCTGATCGAGTATAACAAAGTCCCCTGATCGAGTATAACAAAGCCCCCTCATCGAGTATGACAAAGGCCCCTGATGGAGTATAACAAAGGCCCTGATCGAGTATATCAAAGTCCCCTGATCGAGTATAACAAAGTCCCCTGGTCGAGTATAACAAAGTCCCCTGATCGAGTACAACAAAGTCTCCAGATCGAGTGTAACAAAGGCCCCCGTTTGAGTATAATAAAGTCTCCTGATCGAGTATAACAAAGTCCCCTGATCGAGTATAACACATCCCCTGATCGAGTATAACAAAGCCCAATCATCGAGTATAACAAAGTCCCCTGAAGGAGTATAACAAAGTCCCCTGATCGAGTATAACACATCCCCTGATCGAGTATAAGAAAGCCCAATCATCGAGTATAACAAAGTCCAATTATCGAGTATAACAAAGTGTCCTGGTCGAGTATAACAAAGTCCGTTGGTCGAGTATAACAAAGTCATATGATCGAGTAAAACAAAGTCCAATGATCGAGTATAACAAAGTCCCCTGGTCGAGTATAACAAATTCCCCTTATCGACTTTAACAAAGTCCCCTGATCGAGTATAACAAAGTCCCTGATCAAGTATAACAAAGTCCCCTAATCGAGTATATCAAAGCCCCCTGGTCGAGTATAACAAAGGCCCCTATTCGAGAATAACAAAGTCTCCTGATCGAGTCAAACAAACTCCAATGATCGAGTATAACAAAGTCCCCTGGTCGTGTATAACAAAGCCCCCTTATAGAGTATAATAAAGGTCCCTGGTCGAGTATAACAAAGGCCCCTATTCGAGTATAACAAAGTCTCCTGATCGAGTAAAACAAAGTCCAATGATCGTGTATAACAAAATCCCCTGGTCGAGTATAATAAAGTCCCCTCATCGAGAATAACAAATTCCCTTGATCGAGAATATCAAAGCCCCCTGGTCGAGTATAATAAAGGCCCCTCATGGAGTATAACAAAGTCTCATGATCGAGAATAACAAAGTCCCCTGGTTCGAGTTTAACAAAAGCCCTTGATCGAGCATAACAAAGGCCCCTCATCGAGTATAACAAATTCCTCTAATCGAGTATAACAAAGGCCCCTCATCGAGTCTAACAAAGGCCCCTCATCGAGAATAACAAAGTCACCTAATCGAATATAACAAAGCCCCTCATCGAGTATAACAAAGTCCCCTCATCGAATATAAGAAAGCCCCCTGATCGAATATAACAAAGACCCCTGAACGAGTATAACAAAGTCCCCTGGTCGAGTATAACAAATTTCCCTGATCGAGTATAACAAAGTCCCCTGTTCGAGTATAATGAAGGCCCTGTTCGAGTATAACTAAGTCTCATGATCGAGTATAACAAATTCCCCTGGTTCGAGTATAACAAAAGCCCCTGATATGGTATAACAAAGGCCCCTGATCGAGTAAACAAGCGGCTCTGATCAAGTATAACAAAGTCCCCTGATAGAGTATAACAAAGTCCCATGGTCGAGTATAACAAAGTCAACTGATCGAGTACAACAAAGGCCACCGGTTGAGTATAACAAAGCCTCCTCATCGAGTATAACAAAGTCCCCTGATCGAGTATAACACATCCCCTGATCGAGTATAACATATCCCCTGATCGTGTATTACAAAGTTCCCTGGTTGAGTATAGTAATGTCCCCTGATCGAGTATAACAAAGCCTCCTCATCGAGTATAACAAAGTTCTCCTGGTCGAGTATAACAAAGTCCCCTGATCAAGTATAACAAAGTCCTCTGATCAAGTATAACAAATTCCCCTGATCGTGTATAACAAAGGCCCTTGATCGAGCATAATAAATCCACTGATCGAATATAAGAAAGATCCCTGATCGAGTAAAACAAAGTCCCCTAGTCGAGTATAACAAAGTCCCCTGATCGAGTATAACAAAGCCCCTTAATCGAGTATAACAAAGTATCCCGATCGAGTATAACAAAGTCCTCTGATCGAGCATAACAAAGACCCCTGGTCGAGTATAACAACGCCCCCTGATCGAGTATGACAAAGTCCCCTAATCTCGTATAACAAAATCCCTTGATCGAGTATAGAAAAGACGCTTGATCGAGTATAACAAATGCCCCTCATCGAGTATAACAAAGACCCCTAATGGAATACATCAAAGACCCCTGAACGAGTACAACAAAGCCCCCTGATCGAGTATAACAAGGCCCCCTGATCGAGTATAACAAAGCCCTTTCATCAGGTATAACAAAGTCCCCTCATCGAATAAAACAAAGTCCCCTGATCTAGTATAACAAAGTCCCCTGGTCGAGTATAACAAATTCCCTTGATCGAGTATAACAAAGGCCCTGATCGAGTATTACAAAGTCCCCTGATCGAGTATAACAAATTCCCCTGGTTCGAGTATAACAAAAGCCCCTGATAGGGTATAACAAAGGCCCCTGATCGAGTATAACAAAGGCCCCTATTCGTGTATAACAAAGCCTCCTGATCGAGTAAACAAAAGATGAGATTATCTCATGTGACTGTGCATTCATGACTAATTTCATATTAATGAATATTAATTGGATGTTTCATTCTACCATCAGACCTACTTTCTTAAAGAATAAAAAAAATAGTAAATATAGTAACATTATCGCGTCATGCAAGATACAATTTTAAACCTATCACAGATAAGCTCATAAAAAATTGTACCAAAGAACATAAGTTCAAATCCTTTATAATGACAAAATATGAAGTTCTAAAAGTGCTTCTGAACTTTACTTTTTCTCTTGTGCAGCTTGGTCTCTTCTCGTTGCAGTGTCCAGCAATAGTCGCCCATCATGTTTGGACTGAATTGTCCCTGATATCTGCTCTCCATTATGGCGATATCTTGATGAAATCTTTCGCCGTGTTCATCACTAACTTCTCCAAGGTTGCCTGGGAAAAATTCAATATGAGAGTGGAAAAAATGCAATTTCAAGGACATCCTTGCTCCCAATGCATGATAATTCTGAAGCATGGTTGGTACGATTTCTTTGTAGTTGTCAGCACGATAGTTTCCAAGAAAATTCTTTGACACATTGACAAATGATTCCCATGCTTTTTTCTCCAGTGGGTTCAATGTTATGGTAAATTCGCTATCATTAACTAGTATACGAATTTGTGGTCCATTCAAGACACCTGCTTTCAACTTGGCTTCGGAAACCACACCACCTAGTTTCTGAGATAAGTATAGAGTCCCAGCACCGAATTGATCCATAGCTTTGATGAAATTTTTAGCCAAACCGAGCTTTAGATGCAGTGGAGGCAAAAATATCTTTTCTGGATCTACAAGCGGATTGTGAGCACAGTTAAACCTTCCAGGCGCATCTCTTGGTCTTGTCGGCCAATCCTTTCTCACATAGTGCTCTGCATCAGCTCTGCTGTTCCACAAGCACAAAAAGCACATGTGCTTTGTGTAGCCACTCTGAAGGCCCAGTAGTAAACTGATGACTTTGAGATCGCCACATATCTTCCACTGGTGTTTCTCATACTCTATAGCGGCCAACAGAATTTTCATTGTTTCATAGCTCTCAGTCATTTTTGTTGCGTGTGCTATTGGGACAGATGGAAGCCGATTGCCACTGTGTAAAAGAACAGCTTTCAGAGAGTCTTTTCCTGAGTCTATAAACAGCCTCCAATCCTCTGTCTTGTATGTTTCAGACTTGCAGAGTTGTTGCATGAGAGATACTGCGTCCTCGCAATAACAAAGGTTGTTTGGCATCTTGAAAAATGCAGACAGCTGTCTATGTCAGTAACGCGCTGTATTGATATGCCCTCCATCTTCTAGCAAGTTACGCTTCTTTAGTCTGGATCCCAAAACTTCAGCCTTTTCTTTTGACAAGTTTAGGTCCCTGATGAGATCATGAAGCGCTTCTTAAGTAAATAGTTTAGGCCTGGTATTTTCAGAGTCATCCTGGTATTCGTTTTCCATTGAGGTAGAGGTAGAATCTGAATCACTCAATTCTTGTTCAGTCGGTGGATTTGGGACTGGAAGTTCAGCACTGTGCGGTACTGGTCGGATTTCAGAAGCAATATTGGGGTACTGTACCTTGCCTCGTGTCTTGATTTTTATTCCCTTAATATTTGTGAGACAGAAGTAGCAGTCACTACTGTGGTCTTTAGGTTCACGCCATACCATTGGTACAGCAAACGGCATTCCTGAACTTCGTTTACCACACATCCACTCGCTCAGGTGGTTAACACAAGACTTACAGGCTACATGAGGTGCCCATTTCTTGTCTTGGTCACCCAAATGACATTTGAAGTAACTTTTGTAGTTCAGTCGAACAGCTTTTGTGATTGGTTTCTTGAGGCTACCAGGAGTGAAGGCACCACATATGTAGCAAAAACTGTCAGCACCGTTCACACACTTGCGACGTTCCATGTTTTGTTAATTTCAGAGTAATTACAAATCATGCAGGTGTAGATATGCAATATCATGAATCAGCAAACTGAAACAAACAAAAAAGCCCCTGATCGAGTATAATAAAGGCCCCTCATCGAGTATAACAAAGTCCTCTGATCGAATATATAGAAGTCCCCTGATCGAGTAAAACAAAGTCCCCTGATCGTGTATAACAAAGTCCTATAATCGAGTATAACAAAGTCCCCTGGTCGAGTATAACAAAGTCCCCTAATCAAGTATAACAAAGGCCCCTCATCGAGTATAACAAAGTCCCCTTATCGAGCATAACAAAGGCCCCTGGTCGAGTATAACAAAGCCCCCCTCATCGAATATTACAAAGTCCACTGATCAAGTATAAAAAAGTCCCCTGGTCGAGTATAACAAAGGCCCCTGATGGAGTATAACAAAGACCCTGATGGAGTATAACAAAGGCCCCTAATGGAGAATAACAAATTCCCTGATGGAGAATAACAAAGTCCCCTGATCGAGGAAAAGAAAGCCCCATGATCGAGTATAACAAAATCCCCTAATCGATTATAACAAAGACCCCTCATCGAGTATAACACATATCCTGATCGAGTATAACATATCCCTGATCGTGTATAACAAAGTTCCCTGGTCGAGTATAGTAATGTCCCTTAATCGAGTATAACAAAGGCCCCTGATCAAGTATAACAAAGTCCCCTGATCGAGTATAACAAAGTCCCCTTGTCGAGTATAAAAAAGGCCTCTGATGGAGTATAACAAAGACCATGATGGAGTATAACAAAGCCCCTTGATCGAGTATAACAAAGTCCCTTGATCGAGTATAACAAAGCACCCTGGTCGAGCATAACAAAGCCCCCTGATCGAGTATAACAAAGTTCCCTGATCGAGTATAACAAAGTCCCCTGATCGAGTATAATAAAGCCCCCATACCGAATATAACAAAGTAACCTGATCGAGTATATCAAACCCCCCTGGTCGAGTATAATAAAGGCCCTGATCGAATATTTCAAAGTCCAGTGATCAAGTATAACAAAGGCCCCTCAGGTATATAACAAAGTCCCTGATGAGTATAACAAAGTCCCTTGATGATATAACAAAGCTCAACGATTATAACAAAGGCCCCTGATCGAGTATAACAAAGTCCCTTGATCGAGTAAAGTCCCTGCTGAATATAACAAAGTCCGCTATAATCGAGTATAACAAAGGCCACTGGTCGAGCATAACAATGGCCCCTGGTCGAGTATAACAAAGTCCCCTGATCGAGTATAACAAAGCCCAATCATCGAGTATAACAAAGTCCCCTGATCGAGTATAAGAAAGTCCCCTGATCGAGTATAACAAAGTCCAATCATCGAGTATAACAAAGTCCTCTGATCGAGTATAACAAAGTCCAATCATCGAGTATAACAAAGTCCTCTGGTCGAGTATAACAAAGCCCCCTGATCGAATATTCAAATCCAGTGATCAAGTATAACAAAGGCCCCTATGGAGCATAACAAAGACCCTGATGGAGTATAACAAAGTCCCTTGATCGAGGGAAACAAAGCCCCCTCAACGATTATAACAAAGTCCCCTGATCGAGTATAACAAAGTCCCTTGATGGAGTATAACAAAAACCCCTGATCGACTATAACAAAGGCCCCCGGTTGAGTATAACAAAGCATCGTGATCGAGTATATCAAAGTCCCCTTATCGAGTATAACACATCCCCCTGATCGAGTATAATATATCCCCTCATCGTGTATAACAAGTTCCTTGGTCGAGTATAACAAAGTCCCCTGATCGAGTATAACAAAGTCCCCTGGTCGAGTATAACAAAGTCCTCAGATCGAGTATAACAAAGTCCCCTGGTCGAGTATAACAAAGTCCCCTGATCGAGTATAACCAAGTCCTCAGATCGAGTATAACAGAGTCCCCTGGTCGAGTATAACAAAGTCCTCAGATCAAAGTCCTCCCCTGATCGAGTATAACAAAGTCCCCTGGTCGAGTATAACAAAGTACCCTGATCGAGTATAACAAAGTCCTCAGATCGAGTATAACAAAGTCCCCTGGTCGAGTATAACAAAGGCCCCTGATCGAGTATAACAAAGTCCCCTGGTCGAGTATAACAGAGTCCCCTGATCGAGTATAACAAAGGCCCTTGATTGAGTATAATAAAGGCCCCTGATCGAGTATAACAAAGTCACCTGATCGAGTATAACAAAGTCCCATGGTCGAGTATAACAAAGTCACCTGATCGAGTATAACAATGGCCCATGATCGAGTATAACAAACGCCCCCGGTTGAGTATAACACATCCTCTTATCGAGTATAACATATCCCCTGATCGTGTATAACAAAGTTCCCTGGTCGAGTATAGTAATGTCCCCTGATCGAGTATAACAAAGACCCCTCATCGAGTATAACAAAGTCCCCTGATCAAGTATAACAAAGTCCTCTGATCGAGTATAACAATGTCCCCTGATCGAGTATAACAAAGACCATGATGGAGTATAACAAAGTCCCCTGATCGAGGGAAAACAAGCACCCCTGATCGAGTATAACAAAGTCCCCTCATCGAGTATAACAAAGTTTCCTGGTCGAGTATAACAAAGTCCCCTAATCGAGTATAACAAAGTCCTCAGATCGAGTATAAGAAAGTTCCCTGGTCGAGTATAACAAAGTCCCCTGATCGAGTATAACAAAGTCCCATGGTCGAGTATAACAAAGTCCCCTAATCGAATATAACAAAGCCCCCTGATCGGGTATATCAAAGTCCCCTCATCGAGTATAACAAAATCCCCTAATCGAGTAGAACAAACCCCCCTGGTCGAATATAATAAAGGCCCCTCATCGAGTATAACAAAGTCCCTTGATCTAGTATAATAAAGTCTTCTGATCGAGCATAACAAAGGACCCTGGTCGCGTATAACAAAGCCCCCTGATCGAGTAAAACAAAGTCCCCTCATCTGGTATAACAAAATCCCCTGATCGAGTATAGCAAAGGCCCTTGATCGAGAATAACAAATGCCCCTCATCACGTATATCAAAGTCCCCTAATCGAATATAACAAAGCCCTCCTGATCGATTATAACAAAGGCGTCTGGTCGAGCATAACAAAGGACCCTGGTCGAGAATAACAAAGTCCCCTAATCGAGTATAACAAAGCCCTCTCATCGATTATAACAAAGTCCCCAAATCGAGTATAACAAAGTCCCCTGGTCAAATATAATAAAGGCCCCTGATCGAGTATAGCAAAGTCCCCTGATCTAGTATAACAAAGGCCCCTGATCGAGTATAACAAAGCCCCCCGTTGAGTATAACAAAGCCTCTTGATGGTCGAGTATAACAGTTCCCCGTTAGAGTATAAATAAAGCTCTTTGATCGAGTATGAATAAAAGTCCCTGATCGAGTTAACATAAACCCTGATCGAGTATAACATATCACCTGATCGTATAACAAAAAGTTCCTTTGTCTAGTATAGTAATGTCCCCCTGATCGAGTATATAACAGCCCTGATCGAGTATAACAAAGTCCTGATCGAGAGCAACAAAGTCCCCACTGAGTATATAACAGTGGCCCTTGATCGAGGTAATAAAGGCACCTGATCATAAGTATCAAAGTTCCCTGGTCTAGTATAGTAATGTCCCCTGATCGAGTATAACAAAGACCCTGATCGAGAATAACAAAGTCCTCTGATCGAGTATAACAAAGTCCCCTGATCGAGTATAACAAAGGCCCTTGATCGAGTATAATAAAGGCACCTGATCGAGTATAACAAAGTCCCCTGATCGAATATAAAAAAGTCCCCTCATCGAGTAAATCAAAGTCCACTGGTCGAGTATAACAAAGTCCCCTGATTGCGTATAACAAAGTCCCCTGGTCGAGTATAACAAATTCCCCTGATCGAGTATAGCAAAGTCCCCTGGTCGAGTATAACAAATTCCCCTGATCGAGTATAACAAAGTCCCCTGGTTGAGTATAACAAAGGCCCATGATTGAGTATAAAAATGGCCCCTCATCGACAATAACAAAGACCCCTCATCGAGTCTAACAAAGTCCTCTGATCGAGTATGACAAAGGCCCTTGATCGAGTATAACAAAGGCCCCTAATCGCGTATAACAAAGTCCCCTGATCGAGTATAACAAAGTCCC